>NW_026067891.1:2749570-2816535 GCF_014885135.2 Alexandromys fortis | reverse complement strand
GAGAGAAAAGGAGAAAGAGACAGAGAGGGGGGAAGCAGAGAAGTGGGGAGAGAGGAAGATGGAAAAGAGAGAAGGCTCAGGCTGGAAGCTGGAGATCAGCCTGCCTCAGCGGATGGGGGAGGGAGTGGGCGTGGCTTGTCTCTTAAAGGGACCAATACCATAACAGCAGGCACTAGTGATGCCATGTTACAAGCCTTAAGGACAGCTGAAGTCTTTAAGGTCCCTGAAAATGTCTACAGTATTATAAAGCTGGGAAGCACTGAAGACTGAATTAGTTATAGTTAAAAGAACTTAATATTGAATAAATAATTTGCATCTAACTTTTTAAGAAAAAAATGTGCAGCCGGGCGGTGGTGGTGCACGCCTTTAATCCCAGCACTCAGGAGGCAGAGGCAGGCGGATCTCTGTGAGTTCGAGACCAGCCTGGTCTACAAGAGCTAGTTCCAGGACAGGCTCCAAAGCTACAGAGAAACCCTGTCTCGAAAAACCAAAAAAAAAAAAAGAAAAAAGAAAAAATGTGCAATAGGTAAGTGTGATGATACAAACTGCGGTAGTTTGAATGTAACTGACCTCCGTAATCTCACAGGGAGTGGCATGAGCAGGAGGTGTGGCTTTGTCAGGGTGGGTATAGATTTGGAGGAAGTGTGTCACTGTGGGGCGAACTTTAAGGTCAAGCCTTGCTCAGTGTGGCTTTTTGTTTTGTTTTGTTTTGTTTTGTGAGACAGGGTTTCTCTGTAACTAGCTTTGTAAACCAGGCTAGCCTTGAACTCACAGAGATCCGCCTTCCTCTGCCTGTGAGTGCTGAGATTAAAGTCGTGTGCCACCACTGCCAGGCTTCAGTGCAACTTTCAATCAACCTCCTGTTGCCTGCAAGATGTAGGACTCCTAGCTACCTCTCCAGTACCACGTCTGCCTGTATGTCACCATGCTCCCCACCATGATGATGATGAACTGTGTTATTCTTTTGGTCCCTGCCCTAGCCACGCCCACTCCCATTACCTCTGACCTGCCCGTCGCCATCTTGGCTTCCTTCCTTTTTCTGCTTCCTTGACGTGCGCACGCGTTTCCTCTGTCTCTCCTTTTATCTTTCTCTCCTTTTATCTCTTCTCTCTTTCTTTCTTTCTCCCTCTTCCTTAATAAATACTTATGGCTATTTCCTGTGTTTATGTGTCTGTTACCTGCCGCCACCGCCTGCTTGGCCCGTGCCCTCCCGCTGGTGGGAAACTGAAGCCGCTTGGCGGGCTCCGCCAGCCCGCTCGGGGATCGTTTTTAAGAATAACAAACTGAACCTCTGAACTGTAAGCTAGACTCTCCAAAGAAATATTTCTTTAAAGATGTGGTCTGGGCTGGAGAAATGGCTCAGAGGTTAAGAGCACTGGCTGATCCTCCAGAGGTTCTGAGTTCAATTCCTAGCAACCACATGGTGGCTCACAACCATCTATGAGATCTGGTGCCCTCTTCTGGCGGGCAGGCATACATGCAGGCAGAACATTGTATACATAATAAATGAATAAATTTAAAAAAAAAGCTGGAGAGACCTTAGACCTTTCTTTTTTGTTTCGTTTTGTTTTTCAAACAGGGTCTCACTGTGTAGTTCTGGCTCTCCTGAAACTCAGAGATTCAGATCTGCCTGCCTCATCCTCCCAGGGGCTGGGATTAAAATCACTTACCAACCATGTATGAAAAAAAAAAAACAGCCAGACGGTGGTGGTACATGCCCTTAATCCCAGCACTCTGAAGGCAGAGGCAGGCAGATCTCTGTGAGTTCGAGGACAGCCTCATCTTGCAGGACAGGTTCCAAAGCCACAGAGAAATCCTATCTTCAAAAAACAACAACAACAAAAAGAAAAGCTAGAAGAAGAATCTTTTAAAAAACCGGATGGTGATGGCACATGCCTTTAATCCCAGCACTCCAGAGGCAGAAGCAGGCAGATCTCTGTGAGTTCGGAGCCAGCCTGGTCTACAAGAGCTAGTTCCAGAACATGCTCCAAAGCTACAGAGAAACCCTGTCTCTAAAAAACCAAAAAAATAAAAAATAAAATAAAGTGTTGTAGCAGAGTAGGGCAACCTCTGTGGTGGAAATCTCTGTGCTGAGAAGGGGCGGGAAAGGGTCTGAAAAGCTAGCTCAGTGGTTAAGTATTTGCTGTGCAACCAGGAGGACCTGAGTTCACATCCTACCATCCACACACCAGGCCAGCTATTGTCTAATGTGTGCCTGTAATCCCAATGCTCTCTGAAGCTTGCTGACTGCCAGGGGAGAAAAAGAGCAGCAAGACCAGTGACACACACACACACACATCACAGAAGAATAAATCAGAGAGGTATGGAGTAGAGAACACCCACACTTTTCTCTGTCCTCCATGCTGGCACACAGGTGCCTATACCTGCACACAAGCACATCTAACACACACATTCAGGAATTGAGGAGAGGAAGCAGTTTCTAAAAACAGAATAATCTGGGGCCAGTGAGATGGCTTAGCAGGGGAAGGCACTTGCCTTGCAAGCCTGACAACCTGAGTTTGATCCTCTGACCTTGAATGAACGTGGAAGGAGAGAGCCAAGCCTACAGAGTTGTCCTCTGATTGCCACGTGCACTCTAAGGCACATTCACCCCACCCATGGTGCATATATGAACGATGAAATGATTTAAGTCAGTTTTGTCATTTGAATGCATGTGTGTCTGTATCTGTGTGTGGGTATGTGCATGCCATGAGAGACCAGAGGAGTCTGAGCTCCATGGAACTGGAATCACAGTGATGAGCTGCCCAACAAGGGTTCTGGGGATTGAACACTGGTCCTTTGTAACAGCAGCATGTGCTCTTAGCTACTGAGCCATCTCTCTGGCCCATAATGAACAACTTTTAAATTCTTTTTCATCAATATGACACAATATATGTACTTCATATTTTCTTCTCAGAAAATGATCTTTTTTATGAAATAATAGACAGTATTTGGGTTTGGATGAATACGTTCATTTTAGTAAAGCTAAGATACAGGATTTTTTTCTTATCTGTTTCGGAAATTGTCTCACAGTTACAGCCTAGGCTGGTCTTGAACTCTCAGCCGTTCTCCTGCCTCAGCCTCCTAAACACGATAGCCACAGGCATGAGCCAGATGGCCACCAAGATTCGGAGATCTTATGCTGGTGAAGTAGGATAAGGCTAAAAAGATCAATTATTAGACACTGGTTATTGATTTATTTAGTGATTTACTTAAAGACCTGCTTGTACTGCCTGTTTGCTAACTTCAACTGCCTGGAGACACAGCTGAAGCTATGGGCTGCTGCTCTTTTTTTTTTTTTTAATATTTATTTATTATGTATGCAATATTCTGCATGTGTGTATGCCTGCAGGCCAGAAGAGGGCACCAGACCTCATTACAGATGGTTGTGAGCCACCATGTGGTTGCTGGGAATTGAACTCAGGACCTTTGGAAGAGCAAGCAATGCTCTTAACCTCTGAGCCATCTCTCCAGTCCCTGGGCTGCTGCTCTTAACAAGCTGTTGAGTGCCGTGCACGCTTCTGTGAAATGCTTCTTGCTGGCCCGCCTCACCTTGTGGTTTTATTTATTTATTTATTTTTAAAGATTTTTTTTTTATTGTGTATTCAGTGTTCTGCCTGCATGTATGTCTGCAGGTCATGAGAGGGCACCAGATCTCATTACAGGTGGTTTGAACCACCATGTGGGTGCTGAGAATTGAACCCAGAACCTCTGGAAGAATAGTCAGTGCTCTTAACCTCTGAGCCATCTCTCCAGCCCCACCTTGTGGTTTTATAGTATAAAATGAGAGTGGAAACTGGACATGGGACAGAGGCCTTTCTGGAGCTGTCCTGGCTTTCATCCACCAATGACATCCACTCTCTTTGGTACTTATTTCATAAAGATCCCTATGACACTGAAGAAACTGTTTCTGTTTATGAAACCTCAACATCTCAGCAGCCCTGGGATAATCCTAATTCATGCTAACGAGCTGGGGCACTGTGGAGGGAGAGGGCTATAGAGAGAATAGCTGCCCTCCCTTCTTGCTTCCAGGTCACCCAGAATATGGCTGGTGGCCTTGAACATCCCCTGGTTCCCTTACAGGGGCAGTCGCGAGAGAGCTGTCTTCCTTTCCTTTCGCTCCACAGGGCAGGTTCAGGAGCTTGGAGTCATCCCTAAAATCAAAGCTCTACAATGCCTCTTCCTGTTATTTGGTTCAAGTCAAACTAGAGAGGCCCTTCTATTCTTCCTCCCTCCTCTTCCCTCTTCCCTTCTTCCTTTGCCCCCCCCCATTTCCTCCCCCCTCCTTCCCTCTCCTCCCTCCTTTCCTTTCTTTTGATACTGGGGGTTTTGTGCATAAAGCGGAGGACATTATGACTGAACTACTTCTTAGCTCTGGATCGGAATCTTTTGTTGTTAAGCTTTTGAAATCTGTACCTGAAGCATGGGGAGTCAGACTGAAGAGCACATTGTCTGGGAAAGCAGATACTGCGCTAGAGAGGGGGTCTACGGGTTCCCAGTCAGCCTGGAAGTAGGGCAGATTCATGTTTTTCAGCAACCAGATCCTACCAATGTAGCAATTCTTTGTCCAAAAGATCCTCAGATAGAGCAAAGAGTTTCACAAACATTCAGAACACGCCAAGTGTGGGTGCACACCTATAACCATGTAATGGGGGTATGAGCCCAGGGTTCAGGGTTTGAGCTGTCATCTCTCTAGGGGTCTGGGCTCTTTCCCTGAAGGTCAGCTGTCTAGGGGTTCGGGCTCTCTCCCAGAAGTGAACAGACAATTGGACACTCCAGAACAGAAGAAGCAGGGACTCAGAGAAAGCAAAACTTGGTGACTGAAGCAAGCAGTGAGCACTCCGGGGGGGGGGGGCGGGGGGGCGGGGGGTGGAGTGTCTCTGAAGCATGGGGTCCCGGAGCTACATTTCCTATAAAGCCCTAGGTCATCCCCTCTTCTGGGTCTCCCTACTTCATTCTCATTTCCCCTTTGCCTCTCTCCTCTCCTGTCCCTTCATTTCCACCACCTGGCCACCTGGACAGAGGTGTCATGGACAGAAAACTGAGTTCCAACTGTTATGTGAGGATGCTCTGTGCTCCTCTGCCCTCTGCCCTAACTCCTCACATTCTCCTCTTCTGGGATAAGTTTACATTTCTGTCTGAAGGGAAAAGGGCAGTGACTGATCTGTAGTTTTCAGGCTGTGCATGTTGGAATTAGGGGCCCTGAGAGAGACATTCTCTTAGAGGTTGGTAGATGGCATGGCCCAGGAGCATGGTTATAGTAGGTTCCATGTGGACCACCATTTGGTGATTTCATGGCCTCAGAGTGCTGACACCCGGTACTGCAGTTGAGGAGGTAAGGACAGACAACGAGGGCAATTGAAGACTAGAATCAGAAGTCCTAGGAGAAGCTGGGCAGTGGTGGCACACACCATTAATCCCAGCACTCAGGAGGCAGAGGCAGGTGGATCTCTACGAGACCCCTCTGTTATAGCTTAAAATAAAATGCTGCAGGTTCCACGAGGGGTGCTGCGGCAGAAACGCTGCAGGTCCCCCGAGTGGCGGCAGTGGGCAGCAGGCCATGAGACCACAGTGGGCCACAAAGGCAGCCGGGTTCTAGGCAGGGAGCCATGTGGCGGGTGAGTGACCTCGGCAGGGTAGCCCTGGCGGATGAGAGACAGATGGTGGATAGGCATGCCATGTAGAGTGATGGATAGAGTGAGTAAGGGGGAAGAGGAGAGAGAGAGAGAGAGAGAGAGAGAGAGAGAGAGAGAGAGAGAGAGAGAGAGATATGGGGTTAGGGGAGAGGAGCCACAGCAGCAGCTACCTCTGGGAGAGAGACAGAAAAGGAGGGGAGACACAGGCTGCAGGCAGGAAAGAAGATCTAGAAGATCTGCCTGCCTTGGGGGGGACATTGGCAGTGCTTATCTCTGAAAGGGACAGGACAGACCATTACACCCTCCTGGTCTAAGCATAAGTTTTTATAGTATTTGATAGAAAAACTTGTATTTGATATTTCTTAGGGTTCCCACTATGATAAGTGTAACAGGCTCTTTTTTCCCCCCATAAGACAGGGTTTTTCTGTGTAGCCCTGGGCGCCTGGGTGTCATGGCCAAGGCTAGCCTCGAACTCAGAGATGCACCTGCCTCTAGTGCTAGGATTATATGCATTCGCAGCCGCTGCTACCACCCAGCATCTGGCTCTTTCTTTGATATCTTAACATAGCTGATTTTGATGTAATCTCAGTGAGGTGAGTTCATGTGATATGATCAGGCCCGAGTTGGACCACACCCCATCAGCCAAAGCAGAGGGATCCAAATACTGTAACCCCAGCAGTGAGGAGATTGATGTGAGAACAAGAATTTCGGGCCAGCTTGGGTTACATAGGGTTTTGTCTTGGTTTATATGTTGGTTTACTTTTTTATGCGTGCGTGTTTTACCTGCATGCAGGTTTGTACACCATGTGTGTACTGTGCTGGATGAGGCCAGAAGGGAGTCAGATCCCCTAGGACTGGAGTTGGAGGTTATGAGCAGCCATGTGTATGCTGAGAACTAGACCTCTGGAGGAGCAGGCAGTGCTCTTAACCACTAAGGCACTAACCTTCAAGCCCCATACATAATGGTTTTGAAAACAATTTGGGAAATTGTCTTTAAAAAGGGAAAAGAAAGAAAAAATTTGGAATCCGTCTCCATTACATCTCTTGAGTCTCTACAACAGCAGATAGTTCTGAGTTTTCTACCTCCTTAGCTCCTGGAGTTTCCTGCCACATCTAAATGTCAGTACATTAATTTTCAAGGGCTGACGTTGTAAGAGGCACTCAAAAGTGTTTAAAAACTGTGTTTTGCTAAAAAGAATTGATTCCTCTCTTGGACCACAAAGTAACTTTAAAAAAAAAAAAAGGAGAGAATCTGGTACTTTTTTTTTTTTTTGAGACAAGGTTTCTCTGTAGCTTTGGTGCCTGTCCTGGAACTAGCTCTTGTAGACCAGGCTGGCCTCAACCTCACAGAGATTCACTTGCCTCTGCCTCCTGAGTGCTGGGATTAAAGGCGTGCGCCATTTTTTTTCTTTTTTCTTTTCTTTTCTTTCTTTTTTTTTTTTTTTTTTTTTTTTTTTTTTTTTGAGAATCTGGTACTGTTAGCATTCATTTTGTTTCATTGACCTTGGATTGGACTCTGGTTTGATTACACAAACAGGGATCTATTCACTATTCACATCCCTGAGGAGCCACTATCACCCCATTTCTTTCCCCTTGAAGGCCAAACAAAGGTCAAAAGAATCATTGTCCTAAACCTGCAGTCATCTTAGATTCAGAAACAGCGAGGCTTTGCCAGCAGCCAGACGTCCATTTCTGGATCCTCTTCCCGGTAGTGTGTGTTGAGGAGGAATTCCCTAAGGCATTAAGGGCCACCTGCAGAGGCTGAATCTGGGAGCAGTGTCCTGAGACACCGAGCGTTATCTGTGCAGAAGAAACTGCGTCCTGTGCAGACGATTTTGTTGGAACCGGTTTGGTTCTTTTAAGGGAAGGTGGTGATTAACAGAGCAGACAGCGATTAACACCTTCAAAAACCATCTTAATTTTTAATTATATGTGGTTCACTAGTGCCAGCGGAAACCAGAAGAAAGGGTTGGCTGGAGTTACAGGCAATTGTGACCCACCCAATACAGGGGCTGGGACCTGAAATTGTGTCCTTTGTGAGGCGGTACGCACTCTGAAACACCAGGGCTGGCTGTCTCTCTTGCCCCAATGAACAACTTATCAGAACACACTTCTGGACTGAAGTTGAAACAATGATGGTAGACCTGCTCTTGGACTAAAATGGCTTAATTATGTATATCTCTTGATCCCAGTTTGAATTCTTCTATTTATCCCTGAAGTTAATATCAGTATCCTGAAATGACCCTGGGGTCACTGGGCCCCTTTACCTGTTCTGATTAAATTGCCTCTGTTTATCACTATTATATTATTATTATTTTATTGTTTTTGATACAAGGTCTCCTTGTGTAGCCCTGGCTAGTCTGGAACTTGCTTTGTAGACCAGGATAACCTTGAACTTACAGAGAACTGCTTATCTTTGGCTTCTAAGTGGGAGGATTAAAGGGATATGACACGTACCCATGACTGGCCTTCATCTTTTTTTTTCTCTTTCTTTTTTTTGTTTTTTGGTATTTTGAGACAGGGTTTCTCTGCAGCTTTGGTGTCTGTCCTGGAACTAGCTCTTGTAGACGAGGTTGGCCTCGAACTCACAAAGATCTGCCTGCCTCTGCCTCCCAAGTGCTGGGATTAAAGGCGTGCGCCACCACCGCCCGGCTCTCTCTCTCTCTCTCTCTTTTTTTTTTTAAAGACTTAAACTTATTTATTTATTTTTTAATTTTATGTGCATGGGTATTTTGTCTGAATGAATGTATGTGTCCCAGGTGTATGCAGTGCCCAAAGGGGCCAGAAGCCAGTGTCAAATCTGGAGTGACAGATGGTTGTGAGCTGACATTTGGGTGCTAGAAACTGAAATCAGGCCCATTGCAAGAGCATGACGTGCTTTTAACTTCCGAACCATTTCTCCTGCTTGATTGCTCATCTTTTTAAGCTGCTGGAACAGGCCTTTTGCCTTAAAACTCTGGTTGCAAGGTAGTTCACAGTCCTGCAGAAAACTGTGCAGTGTGTGTTGATTGAGAGGCCAACATGACAAAGTACATTTTTGCATTTACGGTTCCCTAACCGCAAGTGCAACAGAGCTACATTTCCTGGTAGAGTTCCTGCCGTTGCTCAGCTATTACTCAGCAGAGGCCCTGAAACTCCAGTCCGGGGCTGAGTGTCCTTCTACAACTCTATAACGTGGGCACCAGAGGGAGTTCTGCAGTCTCTTTGCCACCTGTAAGGCAGAGTAATCCTCCTCCACAGGGACACACTAAGGGAGGGCTTTGGAGTAGACAAAGAGAGATGAGGTGGCTCTAAACCCAGTCAATAGAACAAGCTATGGTACTGATTTATCTGCTGCCCATGAGGATTGTGGGTAACTTCAGCAGGCACTGAGCAGCATGCTGAAAACACAGCTCAGCAAAAGTCCCAAATAACCTCTTGAAGTTGAGAACTGCCTGGGAACCCCCTGCAGCTGGGGTTAGAAGGACAGCCTGGAATCCAGAGCAACAAAGGGTGTTTCTTTCCTCTGTGACCAACACCCTTCACCTGCCCTTCTTTGGCCTTCAATGCCTGGTTGCCCGTACTCTTAGCTCCCCACCCCCCCCCAACTAAGTAAACATTCAAAAGTTAAAGCAGGCACGGTCCAGTCTTCTGTTCCCTGTCACCTGTTTGCTTTCCCTAAGTGCTCAGCAGGGGGGCCAGATGCCAACTTCTTTCACAGACTTTCCAGGATATCTTTGATAGGTAGGCGTGAAACATTTTTAAATATTTTATTTATATGGGAGTGGCCTGGGGGGGGTCAGGAAGGAGCCATCTGATGTGGGTGCTGGGAAGTGAACGTCAGTTCTCTAGAAAAGCAGCAAAGGCTCTTAACCCCCATGGGCTATCTTTCCAACCCAAGCTGTGAATTTCCCTACCCAGTTTTCTTTTTTCCCTTGGAGACAAGGTTTCTGTGTAGCCTTGTCTGTCCTAGAACTCACCCTGTAGACCAGGCTGTCCTTGCCTCTGTCTCCTGCTGGTTTTAGGGCATGTGCTACCACTGACCTTCCCCCCCCCCCCAACCCAAATTTTACCAAAACAGTTTCCAAACACTGTTCTACCCATGGTCATTCTTTTTCTGTCTTCTTTCAAGGTTTTATTTATCTTTTTAATATTTTTAATTTTTGGTTTCTCTATGTTACAGCTCTGGCTGTCCGGGAACTTGCTTTGTAGACCAGGCTGACTTTGAACTCACAGAGATCTGCCTGTCTCTGCCTCCCCAGTGCTGGGATTAAAGACATGTGCCAGGGCAGTCCTACCCATTCTTTTTCTAAGCTAAAATTTCTGTATATGGCAGGGCGGTGGTGGCGCACGCCTTTAATCCCAGCACTCCCGGGAGGCTGAGGCAGGTGGATCTCTGTGAGTTCGAGGCCAGCCTGGTCTACAAGAGCTAGTTCCAGGACAGGCACCAAAAACTACAGAAAAACCCTGTCTCGAAAAAAAAATTTTTTTTCTGTATATGGTAGGTTATTCCCAAACATCACACAGTATTTTATTTTATTTTGTGGGAGGTGGAGAGTTGTTGAGACAGACTTTCTCTGTGGTTCCTGGCTATTCTGGAACTCCCTCCATGAAACAGACTGGCCTTGAACTCAGAGACTGGCCAGCCTCTGTAGTTCCTGCTGCTGGGATAAAGGTGTGGTCCACAGCACACCACCAGTTTCACCCTAATGACCAATTATAGGTGCATCTACTGGAATAAGAGTGGGCACACAGCAGTGGAAACAGGCAGGGCAAACGGTAGGAAATACAGAGTCTGGCCGCTGGCTTTGGCTATTTTTAGAGTCCAGATGCTCCCTGGAGACATCCCTAATCTGGGTCCGTCTTTCCTTAAAGATCGGGTGTTTTGATCTTTGCTTTGTTTGGCAAAAGGATAAAAATGCTTCACTATTTAACACAAAAGGAGGTCTGTTCTTCTAATTGCATCATAGTTTAGGAATTCTGTAGCGCCTTGGTCCTTATCCTTTTCTATGAGAAGGCTGGTGATGCTGACAAAGGGAGCACCTTATGATTGTCCTTTGAAGAACTGGCAGCAACCTGTGCTGCATAATTTGAACATATATAATTTCACAAATATATAAATTTATATATAATATATCAACATATAATTATATTTTTACCCAAGACAGGGTTTCTCTAGGTAGCCCTGGCTTTCCTGGAACTCTCTGTAAACCACATTGGCCTTGAAATCAGAGATCGGCCAGCCTCTGCCTTCCTACTGCTGGGATAAAGGTGTGGTCCACCACACCTGGCCATTTCTCATGTAACCACCAGTTCCACTCAATGTGGGTACTTCACGATGGTACGCCCAAACCCTAATGACCAATTATAGGTGCATCTACCGGAATAAGAGTGGGCACATGGCAGTGGAAACAGGCAGGGCAAACGGTAGGAAATACAGAGTCTGGCCGCTGGCTTTGGCTATTTTTAGAGTCCAGATGCTCCCTGGGGACATCCCTAATCTGGGCTCCGTCTTCCCTTAAAGATCGGGCATTTTGATCTTTGCTTTGTCTGGCAAAAGATAAAAAACGGCTTCACTGTTTAACACTGGTGGAGGTGCTGTTCTTCTAATTTGCATAATGTTTTAGGAATTCTGTAGCACCTTGGTCTTTATCATTTTCTATGAGAAGGCTGGTGATGCTGACATAGGGAGTACTTTACTAGCATCTGTAGCCCAGGCTGGCTTTGAACTCATGGCAATTTTCTTCTTTCAGCCTGGTCAGTACTGGGAGTTCAGTAGAGAGACACCACACTCAGTTTTCACGATTGCCCTTGGAAGAATTGGCTGCAACCTGCACTGCATAATTTAATTTATATTTATATATTATATAAACTATAAATATATAGATTTATATTTATTAAATGTCTCAATATAATGTATATTTTTTTACCCCAAGACCGGGTTTCTCTGTGTAGCCCTGACTTTCTTCAAACTCACTCAGTAAACCAGGCTGGCCTTGAACTCAGAGATCCACCTGTCTCTGTCTCCTCTAAGGCGCGTGCCACCACCTCCTGGCTTGTATATATTCTTTAAAGCCGTTTTACTTGCTTCATCGGATGCCTACGTAGAAAATCCTTCTCTTCCTTATGATTGCTTCCCCAAGTTCTCCTGTAGGGCTTTTAGTTTGCAACCATATCTGTAAGATGTTTGGAATATAATCCTTTGGTACCCAGAGGAGTGCATCCAATACTGACAAGAAACTCAGTTATCCAATTCTCAGGGGTGCAAAAAGAACACCTCCCTCTTCCATTTAGTCATTTATGCCTTTGCTGCAGTGTGTTGTTACGGTGGATTGGGGAGGGGGGGACTTCGGGCAGCTCGAGGTTCAGTTCAAATCAAGGTCAGCGTGCACCTTCCTGGGACGCTAATTCTGGCTTACTTATTACTGGGCTCGTACTACAGCCCTCCGGATTCAACATCCTACGGGTTCCAGTTCACATCTATGCTACCCTATGTTCCTTCGTTTTGCGTGGCCCCCCTGTTCCGTTCCCATGTCTTGAATAATTCTGTCTCCTGCCCCCAAATGAGTCCCATGTAACTCTTCTGAAGTGCCCCAAGCCTTCGACAGGACTACTTAATCCATGAATCCTATGGCGCCTCCCCTACAACAGTTTTCCCCACCTCCAATGCCTTGAGACTCCAGTCCCGTGCTCTCTCACGTCCCGCAAGACCCCTCTGCCCTGACTCCACCCGGGTCCCAAGTAGGTGTCCCTCTCCTCCGTATCTGTATCTCATCTTGTGTCCAGCGTGACCTTTGAGTCCCCTTTGCCCCGCGCGACCTTTGCCTTGTGTCCCACCTCACCCTGTGTCTGTGTCTACCACGTGACACCTGCCCTCTGTACCCCAAAGAGTTCTACAGGACCCTCCATCCTGTGCTTCCCATCCCTTGTCCCCTCAAGCTGCGTGATCGCCCGTCAGTCCGTGTCCCCTCCCCTCCAAAAGCGACCTCCCTGGGCCCCTGCTGCCCAACTTCCCTCTGGCCTAGGTGACGCGGTCCCGCACCCTCGGGGACCTAGACCGCAGGCCGGTTCCCTGCGGGGCGGGGCGGGGCCTCGGAGGCGGAAGTGCCCGGGGCGCTGGCTGCAGGTCTGGCCGAGCCATGGGAGCTCGGGACAGAGGCAGCGGCGCTGGCCGCAGAGGCGGCGGGGGCTGCCCAGGCGGGGGCGAGCGGCGCGGGACGCGGGCGGGGTAGCGCGGGCCGAGCGCGGAGTCATGCGCCGGGTTGGGGCCGGGGGCGCGGCGCGGGCGGCAGCGCCGCTGCTGTTGCTGCTGCTGCTCCTCGCTCGGCCCCCGCCTGCCGCCGCCGGCGACAGCAAGAAGAGCGGTGAGCCCGCACCGGCCTAAGGCGCCATTCGAGGCGCGGGCTGGGGGCAGGGGGAGCGGTGGGGGGGAGGTCGCGGGGCGGATTGTGACTCACGGGGGGCACCTGTGCGCTCACCTGGCGCGGCGATGTAGCTCTGTTCTCACTCTGGGTTGCGCCCCCTGTGGGGCGTCTGGGGCTTAGAAATCCCCACGCTCGCTTTTCTGTCTCCGGGCCCGCCGAGTTCGCTCACTTGCAGTGTACCCTACCGGTCCCTTTCTCCCGTGCTTGGGGTAGCGATTGTGGCACCTAAGAGCTGGGAGGTAGAGGAACTTATCAATGAAGAATAGCTGAATCGTGGTGGGACAAGGGCCATCATTTGTTCTGGTAGAAGGGAATAGCTGGAGAAAGTTGGCCAGACTCTGTACTAGGGGTCCAGCCAGCATTTTGTTCCTATTCCAGTCCCAGGAAGGTCACTCTTGATTACTGGCTTTGCTTCTCACCGATTATACTGTATTGCCGGCTGGCCCTAGAGATGCTGGCTGACCAGAATGGATGTAACAAAAGGGTCCTTCTTCTAGGGGAGTTTTCCAGCTACTCTGCATTTCTGCTCTTTAAGCCGGTACATCTTGGACTATGGCTTGCTAGATCTTTGACCCTCTGGGCTGTGCTTGAGGCAGGACTGGTAGACAGTGAGACTCTAGACATTTGGAAATGGGCAAGATGGGTACCTGTCCAGTATTGCCTGAAACTCCCCAGTCCTTTGTGCTACCTGATGTTCCTGAGACAGTTCCTGTCTCTCTCGTCCCACTTTCCGAATCCACCCCTCCTGATCCCCACGCTTCTCTGAAGTACTGCTCCTCCGAGAGGTGCCTGGAGCAGACGGGAGTTTGTTCAGCTGGCCCTCTCCATCCTTCCAACTGTTGCTTGGGGCTCACCCTATCATGCCAATTGTCCAGGTCCAATACATTCAACAAAATAAGTGAGTGTTTCATCAAGGCAGCCTGGAGGGGTTGTTTAGACATGAGAATTTGGTACCTGGTTTTAAGGCAACCTTGAGTACGTCTCATCTAAGTATTCAAACATCACAAATGTCAGCTCTATTCCAAGTGACCTTCCTCACAAAGGCTTCGTGGGGCCCAAAGACTTTTCCCTTAGCAGGCCAGCACATTGTAGGGTGACCTCTCTCACCTGGCTTCCTCAGAGGTCACAGTCCTAGGGGTGAGGACTCTGTCCTGCCTCAGCTGGGGAAGTAATATTTTGCCTCTCAGTTTTTCTCTGCTCCATTGCCATGTCACCACCTTAGGGCCCTTAGCAGCTCCTGGGACTCAGGCCTCAACCTGATGAATGGGGCCTGCAGGTCCCTGAGAGCTGGGAATTTACTGAGGGAGCCTCACTCTGCCCTGCCCCCATGCCAGGCTCCTTGGCAGCTCCCTTAGCTTCCTTCCAGCAGACTGCTATCTTTTCTCCAGGTGCCTCTGTTGGGAGGAGTCACATGGCTGGCAAGAAAGCCAGCTGCTCACCTGACTCCCTTCTCCCTTCTCCTGGGGGAGCCAGGCAGGCACCACTTTCACAGTGGGGCAAAGGGAGGCTTTCTGAGTGGGAAGGATGCCAACAGTACTGTGTTTCTCTTAAAGCACTTTATTACTCATTAAGGGACAGCAGTCTACCTTAGCCTATCCATAGGGACACCCAAGATGGGACAGGCACAAAGCCTGAGCTGGCACTAGGTGAGGGGTAGGAGCCTGGAAGGGTTCTTACAGGGTCTGGGAGCTTTATCTGCCTGGTTGTCTGCTTTGTCTTTGTCCCACCAAGCGTGGGTATGTGCCCTGAGGGCAGTTGGTGGTGTCAGCCATTTGGAACCCAAGTAGCCATCTGGCCCTTGTTGTCTGTTTCTTAAGAGACAGGGTTCCTCTGTAACAGTCCTGGCTGTCCTCAAACTCACAGGGATCCACTTGCCTCTGCCTCCCAAGTACTGGGATTAAAGGCGTGCACCACCTCTGCCTGGCTGTCCCTTGGTTCTTATGGCTGTCCAGGCTTCTGGACAGAGAAGTCCCTCATTATGGTCTTTTTCTGAGTAGGGATCTGGCTGTATCCTAAGTCATAACTGATTGGAGAGGCAACTACCTTCTGGACCAAGCCTCCCTACCTGCCCATGTGGTTAGGAGAGGTTCAGAGGTGAGGTGGGAGGGAGGAGCCTTTGCGATGGTCCAGTGATCAAGGCAGGTGTATCAGTGTGTGTGTGGGGGGGGAAGGGGACCACCTTCCTGGCTATCCCCTGTTGTGTTGCAGTCTCCATCTCTTGGTCAGGATGCATCAGGATATAATGCAAGTGGTGGAGCTAACTAACCAACAGAAAGAAAGAGAGCTTATCGGCTCTGGGTGGGTCCATCGAAAGGTGGTGGGTGTTAGGGGCTACTGACCTCAGTGTTGGCAGGATGCTGCCGTGTGAGAAGCAAAGTCCCTGGTGAATAGGCAGTGGCCATCTAGGGGAAGGAGGCAAAGGAATAACTGTTCACTGTTAGGAGAAACTTGAGATTATTGCAGACAACATCTAGGTGCCAGAAGGTGTTTTCTGCCTTGGCTAAGATTGACGTATGAGTGACAAAGTCCAGAGGTGGTCTAAGACCTGATGTCCATGCAGCCTCATTCTTCCTATCTGCCCTACCTACCTGACTGTTACCTTTTCCTTATAGAGGCTGGGCTGGTATCTGAGCACTTCTCTCAGGCCCCACAGAAGCTGTCCTTCTACAGCTGGTATGGCAGCACCCGGCTCTTCCACTTCCGCGTGCCCCCAGACACAGTGCTGCTTCGCTGGCTGCTGCACGTGTCCCAGAGCAGTCCCTCATGCACTGACGTAGAAATCACGGTGTAGGTACCCAGTGTTCTGTCCCTAGCACCCATGCCTGGCTAAAATCCTGTCCCTGACCCTTGACCTGATCTCTTCCAGGCATTTCCGCTATGGCGCCCCTCCTGTCATCAACCCGCTGGGCACTAGCTTCCCTGATAACACCTTGAGCCAGGCCTCCTTCCACATCAGGGCATTGCTGAGCACCATGCTACTGGGCAACACCTCTGTCAACATCTCTCACCCAGCCCCTGGGGACTGGTTCGTGGTGGCTCACCTCCCTCCCTCATCCCAGAAGATCGAGGTGAAGGTGAGGGGCTGACTGCCTGGGATGAAGGCCAAACCCCCTGATACATGGAGGACCACCAACCTCTTGTCCACCTCTGAGGCAGACCTTACTGTTCTCTTAGCTACCTGACTCTGGGTTCAACCCTGTTTCCCCTCAAAGCTCTTCTCCTTTGGCCTACATCCTGCATTCTCTGACCTCATCACTCCCTGCCTTGTTCTCTCCCAGGGCTCTGTTCCTACCTGTGCCTACTTCTTCCAGCCTGATATGCTGGTCATGAGGGTGGTTGAAGTCTCCATCCTAGAGCCTGATGTCCCCCTCCCACAGACGCTGCTCTCCCACGCCAGCTACCTCAAGTGAGTGGAGATGGGGAGGTCAAGCCTGGCCCGTAGCCCCAAGCTTTGGGTCTAGAGTGGGTTTGGGTCTAGAGCGGGGGTAGTGCCACTGTCTCATCCTGCAGGTGAGAAGGCTGTACCTTAGAGACATGTTGGGAAGAGAGCCAGATATCTTCCCTAAGCAGATTAGAGGAAGTAAGTTCACAATATGAGCTAGTGAGTCTGAGTCACTACCTTGCCACAGGATCTTTGTCCCTGAATACACCCAGGAGCTTCGGTTGGACCTGCAGGGCTGTGTGTCCAGTGTGAGCCCCGGCTGCCCAGTGCGTCTCACAGTGGGTGCATCCACCCTGCCTAGAAACTTCCAAAAGGTGCTGAGTTGCACTGGCCTCACTCCGTCCTGCTATTTGCTGCTGTCCTCACCACCCTGGGGCCGGTGGCTACAAGTGACAGTTGAGAACCTGGCAGGACCTCATGTGTCAGTGGTCTTCAATGTTGAAGCTGCCTTTACAGGTGGGCTACATGGGAGGGAGGGGTGGACTGGCTCTGCTTACCTCCCCCAAAACTCCAGACTTTCCTCTGGCTGAGCCCCTTGTCCTCTTGACAGTGTGCAGGCCATGGAGTGTGACCTTCCATCGTCTTATGCAAAACAACCCAAACCAGAGCCATGACACCTCTGTGGGCCGACTGTCCCAAAGCCCTGCCCACTGGGAACTGGGCAGGAGTGGTGGCGTAGGCAGTGCCCCCTCCTGTCTCCTGAACTATCCAGTCATGAGAGAAGACACGGACGTGGTGTCTGTACACTTCCAACCTCTGAATGGAGCCTTCGTGATGGTGCATGCAAACATACCTTCTGTAATGCGGCTCCGTCTTGACACAGGCATGGACAGCGGGGGCTCTCTCGTCATCAGTCTGAGGGCTAACCAGGTATCCTCTGGAAGCCCACCGAAGCAGTCTACAGTTGCTTGTGACCTGGGCTTATCTCAGGGTACAGAGTAACATCAGCATTGAGACTGGGGTGGGGTGGCCTTTCAGGCCCTAGCGTGATACCAGCAGCTTGGGCCAGAAGGGGATCCATTGGAGTAGTGTCCCTGTCAGAAGTTACCATAATTTTATCTGTGCAAATTGGCAAGGGAATTGCTAGAACCAGAGACAACTGAAGGGAATTTAGACCATGATCAAGCAACCTTGGGCTAGCCAGAGGTTCCCCCCACCTCCCCGCATAATAAATATTCATCATGACTGAGCTAACATGCAAGGTGGGCAGGCGAGATACCTTTTTAGGGGTTGGCAGTGGCTAATCTGTGCTATTTCCCCTTCCAGACAGAGATCACAAATGGTACCTTGGTAGCAGCTTGTTTGAACGCTGGCTCGCCCTTCCTCAGCTTCAACACTTCACTCAACTGCACCACAGGTATTCTGGGCAGGCACTCTTGGTGGAGAGACTGACTGTCCCCTCTAGCCACCTCTGACAGGCCCTCCCACCCCGTGCAGCCTTCTTCCAGGGCCACTCCATGTTTCTGAGTGCCTCATCTCACACGGCCAACCTCATCATTCCCTACCCGGAGACAGACAACTGGTACCTCTCCTTGCAGCTTGTGTGCCCTGAGAGTTCTGAGTATGTGAATCTGGGCCTGGGCACCGTGACATGGGCTGGTAGCAGTGAAGGGAAGCATCTGTGTCTTAGGAGGGGTTTTTCCTTTTCTACCCCCCAACAGCGCTAGTGGGGAAAATGAGTGTCTCAGCTGTTGGAGCCTGGAGGGCTTAGCGCTGGGCTTGGGAGTCCTGGTGTTGGAAGAACCAGCAGAGCACTGCAACCAGCCCGCTCAGGCCCTTCCTTTGCAGGGAATGTGAACAGGCCATAGCTCGTGTGGAGACCATCTTGTATCTGGTGCCCTGTTTGAATGACTGTGGGCCTTATGGCCAGTGCCTCCTGCTCCGTAGATACGGCTATCTGTATGCAGGCTGCAGCTGCAAAGCTGGTGAGCAGAGCAAATCTCCCTCCCCCTCCTTCCCATGCTCCCCGTGATCTCCCCACCCCCACCCCACTCCAGGCATATGGGCACTGAGGCATTTATTTGCAGAGGAGGTGTTGCCTCCTGACCTTGGCATTGCTTGCATCCTGCCTGCCCTTGACTGCACACACCCATCCAGCCCCTACAACTGTTGCCCTTGCCCGTGCTTGTCCATGCCTATGTCCAGCTGCTCACACTTTTCTTGTGACTACATGCTGGTCCACACTTTTCATGGCAGTTCCTGCATATTCACACTTGCTCCCATCTGTCCCTGCTTGCCACATTCGTCCTTACATGTCCACACATCTCTATATCTGTCCCTGCCAACTCATATCTATTCATACCTGCCCCTACCTACTCATACTTGTCCATTCATCCTTCTCCAAGCTCATGCCCACTCACAGCTGGGCGTACTTGCTCACACTTGCCAGTATCTACACACACTTGTCCATACCTGTTTCCCACTGCCCATGACTGCCTGCGTGAGCTATGCTTCTCCTTACTTCTTCACACTTGCCCATGCCTGCCCACCATCTCTGCCAGTCCCTGTCGGTACCAATTTCCTCCTACCACGCCTGTGGATTCCATTAGGCTTGTGTCTATACCTCCTCCGTCTGGGTGAGGATGAGGCCTGAAAGTTCGGAAGCTGACTATCTGCTTCCAGCACACATGCAGGTATTGTGTGGCCCCCTAGGTTGGCGCGGGTGGAGCTGCACCGACAACAGCACAGCGCAGACTGTGGCCCAGCAGAGGGCAGCCGCGCTCCTGCTCACACTCAGCAACCTCATGTTCCTGGCCCCCATTGCTGTGTCCCTGCACCGGTCCTTCCTGGTTGAGGCCTCTGTCTACTTTTACACCATGTTCTTCTCCACGGTAGGGTTGGCCCTAATCCCTTGGGGAAATTGGGTGGGGGTGGTCAGGGCTGCTGCTCACTGCTGTACCTCACAGTTCTACCACGCCTGTGACCAGCCGGGGGAGGCAGTGTTGTGTATCCTCAGCTATGACACACTCCAGTACTGCGACTTTCTGGGCTCGGGGGCGTCCACCTGGGTGACCATTCTTTGCATGGCCCGTCTGAAGACAATCCTGAAACAGGTGAGTGGCCTCTGACGCCAAGCCTGGGCTCCAGGGAAGTAGAGGCTCTCACACACAGTATGTGGAGTGACAAAGAGGGACGAAACAGAAAGGGCTGGGAGCCATCTCAAATGATAACTAGCCACTCTTGGGGGAAGTCATGGGAAGCTGTGGGGGAAAGGTGTGCTCATCCGAGGATTCCAGGAAGGAGGATGGGGGTTCAGGACCCTAAGCTCAAAGAGGAGCCAGGCCATGCCTCCCTGAAAAGCCCCAACCATGCTCCTGGGGTCCTTGTTCTAGGGCACTCTGGGGACTTTATGCAGCAGCTGGACAGTGGAGATGACTCTGGCACTAGTGAACTATGTCCACTGTCTGCAGGCTGGGTACTCGCCAGGGGCATGCTTAGACACTCCACGATCATATGGAAAAAGTAGGCAAGGAATATTCTGAAGAATCCTGCTGGGCTGGAGAGATGGCTCAGCAGTTAAGAGCATCGTCTGCTCTTCCAAAGGTCCTGAGTTCAATTCCCGGCAACCACATGGTGGCTCACAACCATCTGTAATTAGGTCTGGTGCCCTCTTCTGGTCTGCAGGAATACACACAGACAGAATATTGTATACATAAAAAAAATATTTAAAAAAAAAAGAAAGAATCCTGCAGACTGAGTGCTAAGCATATGAACTGCCCCCTGGCCGTGGGCAGATGTGTTGATGGAGACTTAGGTATGGGTCCTCTCCAAGGGAGCATCTAAGGTCATCCTGATGAGAGACCCCGGAAGGCTTGGTATACAAGATCATGCGAGTATGGTCAAGACTGCCCATTAGGGGCGGGCATCACCACCTAGTCCTCAGAAGGTTCTGTGTTCACCTTTGGACACAGTAAAGGCACTAGAGGAAGGACACTTCCCTCTCAGGTGGCTGAGCAGGAATAGATCAAAATCGTCAAAACCTGCCAATAACTCCAAGAGGAGCTGCCAGAATGGTGAGAAACTGATAGTGGGTACCCAGCATACCTGACCACCAGTACTTTTGTCTTATGCCGTCATAGATGAGTTTAGCCAAAGGCTCCCCATGACCCCACAAACCATCCCCGTGTCTCTCCCAGGTCCTGTTTGTCCTGGGCACACTGGTCATCGCCATGTCCTTGCAGATGGATCGCAGGGGCATCTGGAACTTGATGGGACCCTGCCTCTTTGCCTTTGTGATCATGGCCTCCATGTGGGTAAGGAACAGGGCCCATAGGTTCTCCTGTTTAGACTTAGCAAGAAAAGAACCAGGCCCTTAATTTTGGTTATGATCCCAGTTTTGCTAGAAGGGTTCCAAAACTCCACACCTGCTCAGAGCCAGTAGCAGCCACCCATAGAGCCCCAGTATGGCTGTGCGCCTGAGGTCTTGACCTGAGGACCGCTAGCCATGCATCTGTATGCAGTTCTGCTGCCTAGACCTAGATAGACTCTGTAACTCCTGGGAACTGTAGTTGCACTCGGCCGGCACTGACATTTTTGTGGCTGTTCATTCCAGATGTACCGCTGTGGGCACCGGCGTCAGTGCTACCCCACCTCGTGGCAGCGCTGGGTCTTCTACCTCCTGCCTGGCATCTCCATGGCCTCTGTAGGTATCGCCATCTACACGTCCATGATGACCAGTGAGAATTACTACTACACGCACAGCATTTGGCACATGTTGTTGGCTGGTAGTGCAGCTTTCCTCCTGCCACCACCAGAGGAGCCGGCCGAGCCGTGGGCTTGCTTGCACAAGTTCCCTTGTCACTATCAGATCTGCAGGAATGATCGGGATGAGCTGTACACAGTGACGTGATGTGGCTGGCTCAAGGACACCTGATACTCTGATGACCTCTTCAGCTAGGGCAGGAACAAGAGAGGTGCCTATCTAGCCCGACCAGGTTTCCACCTGAATAAAATTGTCCTGCGACCCTTGGCTTCTTTTCCCAGAGAAGAGGACTCCTCCTCCATCCCTAAATCTTTGTGGCTGCTGCTGCCACTGTCCTCTGTAGGTCGCAGCTGCTTTTACTTGGAGACCGCAGGTACAATTATTGGGCAGATCACTATGTTAAGGTTGAAGATAGAGATAAGGGATCCCTATTGTCCCATTTGCTTGTGAAGCTGTAATGTGAGACCTACAAGGCAAGGACTGAGTCCACAGAGACCACTGTCCCTAACAGCATGTACCATCCTGCCTTGGCATGGGGATGCCCTGTTGCTGCCATTGCTGTGGATGCGTCCAAGAGCTGATAAGGCCCTGGGGGGGGGGGGGAAATGCACTGTCCCTCATTCTCTGTTGGAGCCACGGATCCTGAGAAGAACCTGGAGTGGCAGGGTACTCAGCTGTATGAGGAGTGGCCCCAGAAGGCACACACTACCCTACTTACGTACCCTCCTCATCCTAAAGGTCCTCCCTAGGTCCTAGTCTAGTAGCACTAATTTGTGTTGTCCCTAGGATGCTGACCCCCTACTGAATCAGCTGAGGCTTCAGCAGAGTTTCTGGAGCCCTGGCACAATCTTTCTGGAGCCTCCTGGGGGCTCTAAACTGATTGGTGCAGTGGTCCTGTTCCACTGCTCTGTGGCCTTGGACCGTCTGTCCTGGTTTTGTCGGGATATGGACTTTCTGGGCTGTTCCCCCAGCTACTGACACCCTTTATTTGGCCACCAAAGCACACTTCAGCCCCTGAAAGGGGAAACATGTATATACTGTTGGGGGGAGGTGGTAAAATGTTAAACTGTTCTATGAAGGCATATTTTTATGTAATTGATTAATTTAATAATCTATAATGATTTTTCAAACCAAACGAGTGTTTTACGTTTTTTTCTTGCGTCCCTGGAGGGAAAGGGAGGCTGGAACCCCATTTCTAACAGACCTGCCAAAGATGCTAGGGAACTCCCGGGGTGCACTTGGTAGACGGTACCTTAAACCATTGCTGTCTTAGATAATTTTCCACGGTCCCTAAAGAAGGCTGCGGCAAAGAGACTGTTTTAGATGGATGGGCATTGCTACCAATCGGCAGTGAGCAAAGGTACGCGTTCGGCGACGCTCTTCCGGATCCGGTTCCGGCGGACGCGAGCGCGCAACTTTCAGAGGTAGAGGGTCACGCAATGCCTCTACACAAGTATCCTGTGTACCTGTGGCAGAAGCTGCGGCTGCGGCAGGGCATCTATGCGCGCTTGCCCGCCCATTTCTTGCGCTCGCTCGAAGAAGAACGAACGCCCACCCCGGTACACTACAGACCTCACGGAGTCAAGTTCAAGATCAACCCGAAGAACGGGCAGCGCGAGCGAGTCGAGGACGTACCCATTTCAGTTCACTACCCTCCAGAGTCCCAGCAGGGGCTGTGGGGTGGAGAGGGCCTGATTTTGGGCTACAGATATGCCAACAACGACAAGGTGGGTGCGGGCTGTTATGCATGCTGTGTTGGGCAGGCTCTGCTCTGGGCGCTGCGGACCGTCTGCCTGGCTGACACAAGCGCTTGGCTTACGGATCATTGCTAACAAGTGGAGCGGCGAGAATTTGGAAAAAACTCCAATGACAGCGTCAAGTGGGGTCCTGAAGTGGGGTGGTCCTGGTCAGGTAGCCATCAAGATTAAGGATGGAGTGGGGCTGCGACGGAAAAGGGTGATTGCCTAGCTCATTTGAGGTCTTGGGTTCAAATCCCTAGCACCACAGAGATGAAAGGACGGATAGATTTGACGCTTGTGCTGAAGAGGAGGGAGAGGTGAAATCTGGTTGTCATCTGCCAGTTTCTATGAGCATTTGTCTAATTCTTGTGACAGGAGACCTTTGCTCCTCCCACATAAAAATGATAAACTGAGATGTTTGGATTCAGGCAGCTTACAAAGTCTGGAGCCTGGAATCGATCATTCTGGTGGAACGCTACTCCTAGCTAAGTGTTGTGGGAGGAGAGTGTTTAACGCCTTCCAGGATGCCACTCGCTGGCCTGTGGCAGTTGTTCAGTTGTGCCAGCATCTGGAACACATACAAGCAGACAATCTATGTGATCGTCCAGGTCCAGCCCCAGGAGCCCTGCCTAGCAGCAGCGGTTCTGTGGAGCCTCCGAGGAGGGGAGAGGGCAAGCTCACATAGCCCAGCTCCCAGAAGGGTGTTTTGGGGCTCACTAGGTCTGTAGTGAATCACCCCAGCAGTCATCAACAGCTTTCTCTTGCACGCTCAGCTCTCAGCAAAGGTGAAGAAGGTGTGGAAGCCTCAGCTGTTCACTCGGGAGCTTTACAGTGAAATCCTGGACAAGAAGTTCACCGTGACTGTGACCATGAGGACCCTGGATCTCATTGATGAGGCCTACGGGTTCGACTTCTATATTCTCAAGGCAAGCAGGGGTTAGTGCACTACAGAGTCTTGTCAGTCAAGGGCGGTGCAGAGCAGAATGTATGGTGTGTGTTTGTGTGTGTGTGTATGGTGGGGGGAAGTACATGGCACCCAAGGCTACCCATTACAAGTCTTAGCAAAACACAGTGGGCCCGCTTGCTCTTTGGTGCAGCCCCAGTGGAAGCTTCCTGCCTTCAGGAAGGTCACTTGTTGTTCCACTGCTTACTCTTCTCTTGGCATTTGGCATTTTCTTGGGCTTGACCCATAAAGGCTTCCTTGCTGGTGCTGATTCCAATGCCTGATCTGCTCTGGTCTAGCTTAGGGTTATCAGCTGGTAGGGTGGGTGGGACCCGGGTGGGACCCTGCTATAGCACCTTGCCCTATGTGAATCTTCTGCTAGACCCCAAAGGAAGACCTGTGTTCCAAGTTTGGCATGGACCTGAAGCGAGGGATGCTGCTGAGGCTTGCTCGCCAGGACCCCCAGTTACACCCTGACGACCCCGAACGGAGACTAGCCATCTATGAGAAGTACAAGGTCAGAGTTTCCCCATCCTGCTCGCTGCCTGAGCCTTTTGGCCTGGCCCGCGCTTCACCGAGCCTTTCTTCTGCTTGCTCAGAGTTTTGTCATTCCGGAGGCAGAGGCTGAGTGGGTTGGCCTGACGCTGGAGGAGGCTGTGGAGAAGCAGAGGCTCCTGGAGGAAAAGGTGAGCAGCTGGGAACTGGCCACTGAGGTTGAGTAATGGGGGGCTGCTTTGGACAGAGACTAGCATTTGGGGACTGCCGCACCTAAATGATGCTATATATTTGGCTCCTGCCACTTTGACGAAGCATGGCATGATTCCTCTCCTGAAGTTCTTTCTTTTCTTCCCCTGGATGCTTAGGGACCTTTGGCACTGGGTGTTTACTTGGCCACTCAGTATCCCCTAGGATCTTCCTTTTGTGTCATGTTTCCCAGGAAAGTCTAGAGCCTGTGGTAGCCATCAGTACAGGGAAGCCTGTGATTCTTGGTGTCAAGAGAAAGCAATCCTGTTCTGGTGGTTAGGCTCTCTGCCCTCTAGGATGGCAAGCAGTCTTTGTTTGTTTTTTGGTTTTTCAAGACAGGGTTTCTCTGTAGCTTTAGAGCCTGGCCTGGAACTAGCTCTATAGACCTGGATGGCCTCGAACTCACAGAGATCCGCCTGTCTCTGCCTCCTGAGTGCTGGGATTAAAGGCGTGCACCACCGCCCTGTTTTTTTTTTTTTTTTTTTTCAAGACTGGGTCTCTATGTAGCCCTGGCTGTCCTGGAACTCACTCTGTGGACCATTAGACTGGGCTGGAATCCAGAGATCTGCCTGCCCCTGTCTCTGCCTCCTGAGTGCTGGGATTAAAGGCGTGCACCACCGCCCTGTTTTTTTTTTTTTTTTTTTTTTTCAAGACTGGGTCTCTATGTAGCCCTGGCTGTCCTGGAACACAAACAGTCTTATATGATTTTGGTTATCTCCGGCTCTCCCCATACCCCATTTTCTCCCCATGTTCAGCTAGAAGCGGCTGGCTACCACCCTCCCTAGCACTCCATCTCTGGGCTACATTGAGCCTTACCATGACCTTTCCCCTTCAGGACCCTGTACCCCTGTTCAAGGTCTACGTAGAGGAGCTGGTCCAGCGGCTTCAGGAGCAGGCTCTGTCCAGGCCAGCAGTGGTGCAGAAGAGAGCTGGTGACCGCGCCTGAACTCCGGGCTCAGCCTTCCCTGTGGGCTTTTAGCACCGTGGACACAGTTGGGGTGGGCACAAGGACCGCCGGTGGGCAGTGGGTGAACCCTGCTTGGCATGTGCTGACCACACAGCTCCTGTAGAAGACTGTTCAGAGAACCCTCTGTGCCAGGACTTTGGGCGGCCTGGAGTGGAGCTCATGCCTGTCCAAGCTGGTCAAGTACTTACAGCATTGTAGTTCTTGGGCTTGGAATAAGTCCGAGGCAGTCTGAGCCACAGTAAAGTGTGCTGGTTTGCGTGGGAGTCTGCAGTCCTTCTGTGTGTTCTCGGCCGGCCTGGTCATTCCCGTCACAGGAACCCAGGGGGACTATTTGCACGGTCCAGCTATAGCTGTTCGCCCTGCTGAGCTGTGGAGACTGAGGTCCCCTGTGTTGCTTAACTTCCTTAGAGAAGAGGTCCCTCATGGTTGAGGCATCAAGGGTACAGCAAGATGGAGCTGCTTCTCTCCCAGTGTACATCCCTACCTGTTCTGGAATGTTATCCAGGGCACAGGAAGGTAGTCTGGGGCCTGGCACAGGCCTCTGCAGTATGCCCTGCAGAGCTAAAGGGGAAAGCTTCCTGGGTTTAGAGCTTCAATGATTCAGGAAATGGGGCCACGTGGGCTTAAAGGCCATGACTTCAGCATCCCCATACTTAACTGCTCCCCTCTACCTGGTGGTTGGGGCTGTGGCTTGGGGCTGGAAGGCAGGCCAATGACCTTGGGGCCTCTTTTGCCACGAGAGCTGGTGGCTCAGAGGCAGCAACACTGAAACCTATTCCTTTCTCTGGGGAAGACAGGGAGGGTCTCCTCAGCTGTGTGTGGAGGAAGATGAGGTGGTAGTGGGAGCTGAGTTCCCAGAGTACCACACCTGGCTGGTATAAAAGGAAACATTAACTACTTGCTTGACCTGGGCCTGGCCACTGGTTGTAGGACAATGGGATCCTCTGAGGGGGAGCAATAGGAGTGCTGGTGCTTGATTGTGTTCATTATGCCCAATCCAAAACTGGCATGGAACATTCTGCCAGCGTTAAGAGGGCCTGCACAGAGAGCCATGAGGATCAGGGCTTGCCTTGGGGTCAGAGCCCAAGAGGGGTGCACCTCAGGTTTACTGTCTATTCTGGCCTCTGCCCCAGTATGTGCGTAGGTGTAGCACATACTACTCCTGCTCTGTGTATAGTTCTTTTTTCTTTTTTTAAAAGATTTTATTTATTATGTATACAGTGTTCTGCCTGCTTGTATGCCTGCTATCCAGCAGAGGGCACCAGACCCCATTACAGATGGTTGTGAGCCACCATGCGGTTGTTGGGAATTAAACTCAGGACCTTTGGAAGAGCAAGCAGTGCTCTTAACCTCTGAGCCATCTCTCCAGCCCCTGTGTATAGTTCTTAGATTAAAAAGTTTTAGTTACTTCTATTTAGTGTGCATGTGAGCTTGCACGTGCCCATGGCATGTATGTGGAGGTCAGGGGACAACTTGTGAAAGTTGATTCTTTTCCTTCTACCATGTGGGTCCTAGGGTTCAAAGTCAGGACATTAAGCTTGATGGCAAGTGTCTTTCCTGGCTCTGCCATCTCGCTAACTGTAATTTAAATTTTTTTTAGCTAGACAGTGGTGACACATGCCTTTAATCCTAGCACTCAAGAGGCAGAGGCAGGCAGATCTCTGTGAGTTTGAGGCCAGCCTGATCTACAGAGTGAGTTCCAGGATAGCTAGGGCTGTAACATAGAGAAGCCCTGTCTTGGAAAAAAAAAACAAACAGTAAATAAATCATATTTACCAGCTGAGCAGTGGTGGTATCTGCCTTTAATCCCAGCACTTGGGAGGCAGAGTCAGGTGTATTTCTATGAGTTCAAGGCCAGCCTGGTCTACAGAGCTAGTTCCAGAACAGCCAGGGGCTATACAGAGAAACCCTGTGTCCAAATATATATATGTATTGTGTGTATATTGTGTTTGTGTGTGTATGTATGTATGTATGTGTGTGTGTGTGTGTATATATAACCTAAAGCAAACAGTACTCGGACAGCTATTGCCTTGGTGAACCCACAAGGCCTTGCCTAGCAGTTTAAATTATTAGTATGGTTCCCACATCACTGGCTTTAAATTTGAGTCTCCTAAATTAAACTAATCTCTTCCAGGTAGGACTAGGTCCTTGTTGGATATGTAATTGTTGTCCTCACTGTCTGACTTGGTTCAGCTAGCTACCTGTCTGATTATCTCCTTTCTCACTGCCAACGCCTGGGTCAAGCAGGACCTGTGTGAGTTTTTCTGTAGCTTATTCTTTTGGAGACAAAGTCCCACTATGTAGCCCAGGTTGGCCTTGAATTCCAGATCCTCACGTCTTGTCTCTTCCAAGGGCTGGAGTTGTAGATGTTCTACACCCTTAGGCTGGGCTGGGTCCTGTGGGATTTCTTGTTTTTTTGTTTCCTGGGGCCTCAAGAGACCTGTAGCTGCCTTGAGGGATCCAGTCAGAATAGGTCGAGTGCCAGACTCAACTCTGGCCCCGCCTGCTAGTTGGGAATTGTGTTCCAGGCAAGTGATCATATGCCACATACTGTGACTCTTGAGGATGTGGTTCTGGACCAGGGATTGGGGTTACTGAGAAACTGCTCAGGATGGCCATCGGTGTACCAGGTGCTGAGTATGGCCTGAACTAGTCTCTGCTACTGAAGTCTAAGGCTGTTCCATTTTCCTATAGAAGGCCAGGCAGAACTGAGGTGCACTCTAGTGTGGTCCTGGCTTTGATTCTCAGAATAGCCCCATTGTAGTGGAGTGTGGTGTTTATTTCTTCTTCACATCCTCACAAATAACTTTGTTTTGTTTTTGCCTTTTTTGTTGTTGTGTTGTTGCTGGGTTTTTTTTTTTTTAAGACAGGGTCTCACTTTAGCCCAGGAAGGCTTTGAATTTGAGGCAAGCTTAATGCCTCACCCTCTTGAGTTCTGAGGTTATAGATGTGAGCCATGCCCATCTTTAGAAACATTTTGAGATAGAAAACTGATGATGCTCCATAGCAAATGATTGACTTATCTCCTCCCCCAGTAAAGTGAGTCAGGTAGGTCCCAAACAGACCACTGTCCCGCCTTCTGGGTGATGAGGGGTTCCAGCTTGCTGCAGAGTGGGGGTGGGGGAACATGGAGTGCCCCTGCTCACACATGCATGCACATACACACTGAGTCAAGCCTGTGTCAGTAATGCAAACCACACATGGGATAGGGACTGAGATGCAAGCCGTGGGAGACTGGGAAATAGCTCTCCGCCCGTTTCCTCGCCTCTCACGAGTCCTGAACCTCCACTTCAGCTGCCTTAGCCGCTCTCCCTGGTTCTTTCTGTACCCCAGGAACCATCCTGTCCATCTGCTTGTGTCTCAGAGCCTGCACTGGGGGGGGGGGGGTAGTAAGACTAACCTGCAAAAGGCAGGGGTAACTCCCTGCCATGTTTTATGACAACAGTCTGAGGGCAGCCTTCATGTCAAAAGGACTGTAGCTGGCCGTGATGACAAAGGCAGGAAGCTGTCCTGTTGCTGCTGTGACGCCTCACTGCTGCTGTTCCTGTACACGGGGGCTGGGCAGTGGAGACCTGAGCAGCTGTGGCTTCATCATTCCATTTAGAGATGAGACCAAGGCCGGAAAGGACCTCTGGCACTCACAGGTGGAATGACATGAGGTAACCCAGCCCAGAGCTCTTCCTGACTTGTCTGAAAGTCTCACCTATATGCTGAATTGTACAGAGGTATTTAGGGAGGTAGGGGTGGGTGGGCAGGCCCTTTGACCCTGTTCTGTGCCCCGTCAGCACTCTGAGCCCAGGAAGCCACTGGAGGTTCACTCTGATTTCACCCCTGCCTGTGCATGACTGTCTACCTATCTGCCTTGGTCTGTGCTAACACCATGGTTTCCTGGCAACTTGAACCCTTCCTGCCCTGCAAACACGGGTCAGGTTGTATAGTGCCCAGGTCTTCTGTCCATTCTGAGCCATCCTAAGCTGGATTGCTGGACCAGAAGAGCTCAGCCAGCAGGAGGAGCTCCCACATCACCCCAGCTCACCTGCTGCAGCTCATGTCAATCTCCTTAGGTTCACACTGTGTTGTAGAATGGACTCTCCCACAGCCAGCTGGCCCAGGCTGCCTTCCCATTCATCACTCATACCCCGCCCATTGATGAGACTTGTCTACTGTGGGTCTCCAATGTGGTCTAAAGGAGACCCTTCGAGTTCAGGTACTATCCTGTGTCAGCAGCTCAGGAGACACTAGCCCGACTTGTGTGAAGCAGTTGAGCCATGAGCCATGCTGGGACTGGTCACTGAGTTACTATTCCAAGCTTGGATGCCTAAGACCAGCCCTGGTTGTTCTCATCCGTGGATGTAAGAACCACTCCACCCATGTTTCAGGTTCTCTTGACCCTTGGATCTCTCTAGTCTTGGCAGGGCACTTTTCATTGGCCACTTAGGTTCCTGGGACCTGCCAGGCTTTGGCGTTCTCTAAGGACCTAGAGAATCATACCTGTTCCTGGAATCCCAGAGGATGTGGTCTGGCTTTACCTAGGAAGTGGGATGCAGTCTGAGAGTTCTCAAGAGACCTTTGCAGGGCTCTTAGTCAGACATTGCTATTCCCAGGGCTGTTTGAACAGACTAGGCTGTTTCTGAATGTCACAGAACTGGGATGTTGGTGACTTCAAGGTTGCTCAAAGGCCTGTAACCAGGATGGCCAGTCCATCGAGGGGTGATACAGCATACTCTTGCTGAGAATCTCTGTTCTTGGGGTATCCTTAAATGTGTTGCTGGTGGCTATTATTAGTTGGGTCTGGGGGTACATTGTTTTCCAGAAGGCCCTGTACCCAGAGAAGGGTTCCAGAATTTTGCCAAGTAAGAATGTAGAGAGGTTTGTAAGTAGAGACAGTGTTGACAAACTTCTATCTGAGGTAGGCCAAAAGCTTGGATCTTTTGACCTAGGACTGGGTGGGGTTCTCCCTGTTCTTCCTCCCACTGCCTACCAGTCCTCGCTTCTCAATGTTTTGTTTTGTTTTTTAACCAGTGAAGGACTGGCCTTCAGCCCCTGGGGCAAGCCTGACCTGAAGTCCTTTTTTTAGTAGGGGCTCCAAATATCATTTGTACCTCAGCCAGAAAATCGAGTAGGACATGTTACATCTCAGGAAAGGCCATGAGGTGGACAGAGACCCCTTCACATGGGACATGTATGAAACATATAACAAAAATGCTTACTAGCTAGTGTGGGGACAGTTGTTACTATATAGCCACTCCCAGTGCCCCTCTGAAGGGACACTGGCATGGGACCACTGGTAGCACTGCCTGCTCCCTCTGCAGATAGGAGTGGCTTGGGGGGTGGCGGTGTCTAAAGGGGCTGGTTGCCATGGCTACCATAGGGTTCTGAGGCCCGTCATCTGGTCCTTGCCTCAGCCAATAGGCGGCAGGAGCCTGAGCTGCAGCCTAGAGTCACGCTTCTGCCTCCCAGCCACACAGTGGCCAAGAGCAGGGACCCGCTTCCTGGAGTGGCTGAAAGTGCTCGGACGGACAGCCAAGCCCATCATGGCGGACAGCGGGACAGTGGGGCGCGATCAGGCACTTGGAGCCAGGCAGGTGAGGTAAGCCAGGCGGGTGGACGGATGAATGGAAGAATGGGTGGACAGGTGGATGTAGGTGGTCCTTGTAGCCCATTGTTCTTGTGGTTGTGGCCCTGCCCTCAGCCCACCCACCCTCAGCACACACACACTCTCCCACCAAACCTTCACTTTGGATCTTCACCCCACATGGTCTGTAGAAGGGTCAAGGGAGGAGACAAAAGAAAGACTTTGAGCAGAATGGAGCCACACCACACCACCACGGGCCCGAAAACCGCCTTGGTTGGTCTCTCATGTCAGATTCCACACAGGCGGCTTCAAAGACCCCCTGACTAGCCCAGGCCCTTGGTGCCCTGACTACCATGCCTGGGCTCGGCAACAAGCCGCTTCAAATCGGCACGGTTTAAGGAGCAATTTTTTTTTTCAATAAGGGGAAAAAAGAAGCAACAGAAAAAAAAAATGTCCACCTATAACAGGGGGAGCAGCCAGCCCAGATAGATCAGAAGCACAAAATCCCATTACTCGGGACTTCAGAGCACAGCCCTGCACAGGCAGCTGCGATTAAGAGCTTGTCAATGGAGTCCCCTTCGGAGATCAAAGGGGCATGCCCGTGAGAGAGTGTGAGTGTGTGTGTGTGTGTGTGTGTCTGTGTGTGTATGTGCGCGCGCGTGTGTGTCTGTGTGTGTGTACATATGTATGCATGTGTATAGGAGCACATGCTGTGAGGTGACAGCGGAGGGGCCATGTGCCACAGCACAGAAGAGCCTGGTGTATCACCTGCCTCCTGTGGCCACCCTCCATGTTGCTTCTGTCCTTGCTACTATGTATGACATGTGTGAATGCATTGGGTGCCAGGCCAGGCACGGGAGAGGCCTGGTCCCTAAGACATCCTCTGGGAGGCAGTCCTGGATAGACCTAGTCCCCATTTCTGGGCCTCCACCTTTAACTTGCATCCTGTTCCTTCCCCTAAGTCTACCCGCAAGGAGCCTGTAGGAGCTGGGAAGCCATGCTGGGCCATGGCAATGCTGTGTGTGAGGATGGGCTGTGGCTGGGTGTATTACTACTGCAGCCGAGTCCTGCTGCCCATAGGCCATGAACTCTCAGCTGGCTTGGTAAATGCATCCCGGGGGTTGAAAGCTGCTTTCGATGTGATTGGTAGGTTGTTAGGTAAACTCTGAGAGGCAAATCTTTTAATCCACTGTGGCTAATCCAGTGCACTTTTGTTTGCCAAGACAGATTCTGCAGCAACAAAGGGGCTGGAGGGACCCCAGCATACATAATCACATACTTAGAACTTGGCCGCTGCTGCCCACAAGGTTCCTAGGCAGCAGAGAGAGACATCTCAGGATAGCAGTGTAGAGGGTGGGTGGTTGAAGGAGGGGCCTAAATAGGCTGAAGCTGTGGGCCGCTAGCCTCCCTAGGTGATACCTTTTCACCTGTCAGGATGTCCCCTAGCCACCTGCTCGATGGGTGACTTCTGGCCACTGGGACTGTGCAAGTTTGTGGGGGTCACTGAGCTGAGTCAGACAGAAGGAAAACCAATACCCAATACAAGGTGCAGGAGTACCTGGGAACAGAAAGGCTTGTGAAGATATGATGGGAAACTGGGAAGGATGACACAGGACATCCGGGGAGGGAACAGGAGGTAATGTGTGTCCAATATAGGAAGAGGAAGGGACCTGAGGCTGTGTGGGGAAGTATGAACGAGCACTCCAGAGTATCTTCAGGATCTGTCTCCACTACCTACTCTGGGAAACGGAGCTGAGGTTAGGGAGCGCCAGGCTTCTTCCTCTTTCTAAGGTGTATACTAGGTCACAGCAGTGGACTTCCTCCTGCTACCTAGTTTATCCTTGCAGAGTTGTGCATGGAGCACTGAGGGGTCCTCACTTTGTCAAGGACATTCCACTCAGACACAGCAGGGACTCAAGTCTGCAGAGTAGCTGGTGCCATTCCTGAAGTTTCCTAATTGAGGGAGGTGTTGGGCTTGGTGGCAGGCTGCCTTCCCCTACTGGGTCCTAGGGCTGGGGACTTAGACTCCCCACCCTCCATGCCTTACTGCTGACCCTGATCATTGACTTAGTGTCTATATTCACCTTTTCCCAGATGCTCTCAGACAAGTCCTGAGGGCTAGAGCCCACCAGAACAGCAGTGTGGATGACTCCCCTTAAGACAATAGGGAGTCGCATCCCAATAGGAAGGTGCTGATAGTATCCTGGAAGGGTTTACTTCTTGGGATTCACGTAAGTGGAGAGCTGGCCCAGCACTACCGTCGTCCCTGTTTACACTTCTTTCCTGCCTTACTGGCCCTTGACTCCTGGAGGCTGCATCCTGAGGCCCTAGACTGGAGTGAGCACAGGAAATGGTATGCTGGGCCAGGTCTGCTGGAGGGAGGAGGGCATGACCATGAGTACTGCGGAGTCTAACCCAGGGGATAAGCATGGTACCACCTGACTGGGCCCGGGACATAGAATAACCCAGAAGGCACAAACTGACCCCAGTGTCCATCTCTGAAGAGACCATGCTAGCAAGGCAGAGTGATTCATTCTCTACTCTGGGGATGGGTGCTCCTTACCTGGGAGGGGAAGGCAGGTACTCAGCTGAAACAGCATTCTGAAGCAGGGCCCATCAGAACCCTCCATTGCGATGGTGGCTGGCGTATAACCCATTATTTAGAAGTGTCAACAGTGGTTAGCACAGCGGCCATGTTGAACCATATCATTTAGGACAGTTGTGCTCCTGTGGGCAAAATACAAACAGCAAGAGTAAAGCAACATGCTAGTTCAGAGCACATCACAGGAGTGATACAGGGGTGGGGGGGGAGAACCTGGGGCCAGCAAAATGGCTCCGGAGGTACAGGAGCTTGCTGCTGAGACTGATGACCTGAGTTCAGTCTTGGGGACCCACATGCAGAACAAGAGAACCAACTTCCAAAGTTGTACTCTGACCTCTACATATAGGCCCCGAACATCTTATGCCCATACGCATACAAACAAGCAAATAAATAAATGAACAAACAAATCTGTCAAGGGTCTTGCCAGTGCCAAGGTGGCTTCTGGTACAGTTAAGGCCTCCTGAGGCCCTAGACTGGAGTGAGCACAGGAACACACAAGCTAATGCTGCCCATGGGCAAGCAGTTGCATCCTTCAGGAGCTCACTTGGCTGTTATGTTGTTCCTGTGGCTTGTTATACATTGATGCCAACTGGAAGGTGGCAGCCACTACAGAGTTGTCGAGGCTTCCATGTAATTGTAATGGTAACGTTACTGTAGCACATTCATGAAGAATAAAGAATAAAGTAAAACTCATGCAGGACATACTGACACCTTCACTCCTGTATTTCTAGTACTTGGAAAGCTTGGGCAGGAGGATCACAAGTTCAAGGCCAGCCTGTGCTGTACAGTGAGACTCTGTTTTGGAGGGGACGTGGAGGAACCCTTTGATAATTCTGCTTCCTACCAGGGGGCCTATATGAGTCTTCTTTGATCGGCTCTTATCCTTCCTGCCTTCACAGACACATGTACTGTGACAGAAGAATTAGCATCTGTGTTTGTGGTACTGCAGCTTTTCTCCTCACTGCTGGGTCTCAAGCTCCTTGTCCTCCATTAGGCAGAGAGGCCCTGGCCACCCCACCTCCACCCCAGCCCTCCAGTCCCAATCTTAGAAATGATGGGAAAAGATGTGTGGGATGAGGCGGAGGCCAGGATTGGGCTTAAGGCAGGAAAGCAGCTGGCCAAGGGGGAGGGACCTGGGCCACCCAAGTCCTCTGAGCATTCTGAGCCACTTTCGCTATAGATGGCTGCCTTATTCCAGAATTGTAAATGAACCATTTAAAACTACATGTCTTCATTCTCCCTACTGGGAACTCAGTTGCCACGCCACCACTACCTGCCATATCTTTGCACTGGTAGAGGGGGTAAGGGACAGACAGCTAGAAACCAGCTGAGTCTGAGACTCCCCTCTTCCCCGAGAATTGGCAATCGGAATGGTTCCTTCTTGTCCTTTCTTCCTGAGCTGGGCATGAGCAGTGGCCATTCATTTCTGTAGTTGGCCCTCGGCTGTAGGTTTTCCTGCCATGTATCACTGGGCCAGACACCCGGCAACACACATGCCAGCTGGTGCCAGATGACTTTCTTTGTAGCTCTGTTCATAAACAGTCTTCCTCAATCATAGGGGCAAATAAAGGCTTCAAAAAAACATGTAGATTTTTTTTTTGTTTTTGTTTTTCGAGACAGGGTTTCTCTGTGGTTTTGGAGCCTGTCCAGGAACTAGCTCTTGTAGACCAGGCTGGTCTCGAACTCACAGAGATCCACCTGCCTCTGCCTCCCAAGTGCTGGGATTAAAGGCATACGCCACCACCGCCCGGCCATGTAGAGTATTTCTATGTCTACACTGGAGAAAGTAATTTCTGCTCATGAGTTAGTTTTAAACCCTCTTTGGTTCCTGAGAAGAAGCCCAAACAAATGTCATGAAAGTTAAGTTAAAGCAGCTAGTGGCAATTCTGGGTGGACTGCCCCTGTGTATAAGAGGGCACCTATCTCTCAGAAGCAAGATTCCCAAGTGCTGTCCTCTGTTTCCTCACTGCAGGAATTCCCTCAAGGTCTCTATCATTTAGCCCTTGCTGGAATTCCCTCCTCTGGTCTACCCTCCTTAACATCCACCCCCTATCTGAAATTCTTCCTCCATGGCCACCCCACAGCCCACCTTAGCAGGCTGTTCATTTCCTCCAGGCTTCCTGATTCCCTTCCTGTCCCTGCAGGGCAGGGGCCCCGAGGAGCTGGAGGCCCGAGGCTCCTATTCTGGTCCCAGGGCTTGGGGATACCCACCACCGTGGGCTAGCAGGAGGATGGACCTGGACTTGATCCCGAGAGCCTGGCCTGGCCGCAGCAACAGCTCTACAGAATCAAGGCAAGCGTTGGGGCCCGGGTTTGGGAGTGGGGAGGCACTCCAATACCAAGGATATCTATGCTCAATCAGTGGCCCTAACTGTTTCTTCTAATGATATGAGGCTGAATGGTCTGGGGCAGGGGCTGCAAGGGGCCCTGGACCCTGGCTGGGACTGTGTTACTTGGGCATGTGTGAGCATGAAACCTGCTGCTGGGATCTGAATGGGGCTATGCTGGCTTAGCAGTATGGCACTGTCTATATCCCAGCCCCTGCCCGGAGGCTCAGTGATGGGTCTAGGATGCGAATTTGGTAGGCCAGGTTACTCCAGTTGCTATAGTTTAAGGGGTCCCTTCTCTATACATAGCAACCCCGAGCAGTGGCACTATGCTAAGTCCTCCCCAGAGGCAGGTGGCAGGGTTAGAATCACCTCACGCAGCTGTGTGGAAGATGGTCCATGGGTTCAGAAGTCTTAAGCCTGGGAGCCATGAAGGATAAAGGACAAAGGACAGGCAAGGAGGGTGAACAGTGTCTAGGAGAAAGCACGGTAGTGACATTAGTAATAGCATCGTGCACAGTGAAGATGCAGATGGCCAACTGCAGATGCAGCCCGGATAGGTGGTGTGGGGCACCAACAGGAGAGGTTCTGAAAGAATGTGGGCACCAGGAGTCCTTGGCCAGGGTGAGCCCTGGGTGGGTGTGCGCTGAGCCTGAGATGCAACCTCCTGTTGGCAAAATGGACTTCCCGAGAGGTGTGGGAAGCTCATCTGTGGAGTCCTGATCAGCATGGTAGATGACATTCGCAAGGGCGATAATATATCCTTCCCTTGGGGAGTGGCTGGCAGAAGTTTGAGGCCTGAACAATACCTTCCAGTTGTGCTGATTCTGACAGAGCAGTTGTAGGGGCTGCTGCCAAGTAGCGAGCTGGGCATCTATCTGCCTGATGCTTTGGCTTTGTGTCCTGAAGCCTGTGGTGAGGCAACATGGAGTTGGCCTGTTGGTTTTGCAGACTCAGGTTCGTAACCTCAGTGAGAGAAGTCTTAGAGACAGGATGTTTGTGAATGTGTGTGAAGGGCGTCCGGATACCCAGAAGCCCTTTCAGGATTGCACCTGCGACTGGGAGTGTTAGTTCAGACTTGGGCGCTCTGTCCTCGGTGCACTAGTCCAGGGCTTGGTGATGGCCATAGTTGTTGAGCGCGCCCAGGGCTAAGTTTCCCATGCCACCTTTCGGGACAAGCTATAGTCGCCATCCCATGGGGCGTCTTCCCAGACTAAGTCCCAGCAGTTCTCCTGGCCCACGCCCCGCCTCTACCACAGCAAGACCCTAACTGGCTCCTGTTTTCGACTCTGACTATAGCTGCAGCCCCGCCTCCCGTTCAAGATCCTGCCCCTTACTCTTCTAGTCCTCTGCCTCTCAACCCGCCCCCTGTGAGAAGCCCCGCCCCACGCCGCGGTCCTGCCTCCACACTGAGGCTCCGCCCACAATCCTCCCCGCCCCACACCGCGGCCCCGCCCCCGCACTTCCGGGCGGCGCCGGCGGGGGCGCTCGGGCCTGGGCTTCAGCGCTCTGGGCTCAGGCTCCCGGCTCAGGGAAGCGCTTGCGGCCGTTGCGGCCGCCGCCGCCGCAGGAGCCCGCTGGGATCGGGCTGGAGCTTCCTTCTAGAGCGGGCCGGTGAGAGTGAGCAGCCGGGGCTTGGCGGCGCTCTGCGGCCTGCCTCGCGCCTCCTCCGGGCCACGGGTCGCCGAGCTGCCGCCGCTGCCGCGATGGGGGTCCCCCAGGGCCGCGCCCCCGCCGTGGCCGGCCCGCCGAGCCGCCGCTGAGCGCATGGGCCTCGCCAGGCCAGGAGCCAGGCCCCGGGCCGCGCCTCCATAGCCGCCGCGCGCTGGTGAGTAGTGGGAGCCGGCGGGCGCGCTCCTGTGGCGCGGAGGCCTGCTGCCCGGGGCTGCGGGAGTAGGCCGCGCTAGGCCGGCGGACCCAGACCCGGAAGAGAGGGGCGCGCGGGTTGCGGGCGGGAGGCGTGTCGGAGCGCGGCCCGCGATGTGCGAGGTTGTGCTCTGCGCGGGGAGACCAGAGCTCCAAGGGGAAGCCGAGTAGGAGAGGTGCAGGCTCCGCAGTACGTGTAGAGGCGTGGGGGCTGCGTGATATGCTAGGCATATGGGGTGAATGACTTTAGAGGCCGATGTGCCAGGGAAGGAAGGGGTGATAGTAGGGCACGGGAATAGTAGGCCTATGTGAACAGGCGAGGGAGTAAGGAAGACCAAGGATTCTAAGAATGATCTTCAGCTGGATGTGTCTCTGCTGAGTGTGGTGTGCTTGCGGTTGTTCACGGGTCTGGGACACGTTTAGGATGTGGGTGAGTTGGTGTTGAGGAGGTGCTGGTGGCAGACTGTGTGTGTCCTCCCTTTGCGTCATCCCCCAACCGCTGCAAAAAAAGTAAAGGAAAGTAGGGATGAGTAAGAGAGCAAGGAGGGCACTCTGGGACTCTGCTGTGGTTCGACTTGCCAGACACCCTGTTGTCCAGGTGTCCCTTTCTTGTCTGGATGATGCCTTACTTACCCTTTCCCCCAAAACAAAGCAAATCCCCCAAAACCAAAACCCAGAGCTGCACATTTTTAGTTGGGCATGAAGACAATCTATAGAAAAAAAGAATTCACCAGCCTTGGATTTTTTTCAGCTCATCTCCTGGATAACTTATAAAGGGTTCTCACTAGCTGGGCGATGGTGGCGCACGCCTTTAATCCCAGCACTTGGGAGGCAGAGACAGTGTATCTCTGTGAGTTCGAGACCAGCCTGGTCTACAGAGCTAGTTCCAGGACAGGCTCCAAAGCCACAGGGAAACCCTGTCTTGAAAAGCCAAAAAAGAAAAAAAGAAAAAAAAAGGGTTCTCACTATGTGTGCGCTCCTTCCTTTACTCTCAGACTAGTGGAGAACATGGAGTCCAGTGTTACCTGAGAGAGGCAGCCCTAACTGGTTTCAATTTTAGACTGTAGCTTCAGGGATTTTGTTTGATATCTCAGCAGGTGTTGACTTGTCCTGCATCTTTCAGAGAAACAAAGTGGGTTATGATGGCCCCTAAGACTTTATGTGATGGAGGACTGGAGTAGATAGGAAATTATAGCCCTGACCTCTCAAGAATTTAATCAGTGGATAGTTGGTATAATGCTAGTCACGTTATTACTTCCACATTCAGTCTAAATCATAAGCTTGGAAGTTATGCTTGAGTATAATAATATATACACACATTCCCAGGGCTGTGTGTTTTGACAGTGTCAAAGGGAATTTTATATATGATATCAGACTTGTGGAGTCACTTTATAGGTGGTGGTTACAGATTTGAGGCCATATTTGGTGCTACGGGTGTTGGACTCTTAATGAATTTTCATAGCTACTTTATGTGTGGTATTTCTGTGTGTGCCTTAAATGCTAGCTGTCCTCTGTGGGAGCCCAGGGATTATTAGAAATTGGGCGGTTGCTAGCGTTAGTAATTTGTGGGAGTGCTCATGTACTTCTAGAGACAGGTGGCCAGGGATGCAGGCCCTTTTTCCTGTGGTGATAGCCTAGATAAGAACATGGTAGGCATGATGGTCTAGTGTGGTATGTCAGACATCCATGGTGCTTACTGCATGGAGACAGCTCCCAGAAAGTGACTGAGGTTAAAGAAAGGTGTGGGGAGCTCTGAACAGCAGGAGACCACAGTCATAGGGGCTGTGACCTTAAGAAACAGGCTGGTCCTGCTGAGGCTGAGATTATAACCTACCTAAGAAGTCATTAGCTGTAGAAATATCATAATTGTGACCCACCTTTTATTTGTACATGCCTCTTCCTTCAAGCTGTTAGTAATCTAGTCATCAGCATTGTTAGCAGTTAAAGTGTGTATTGTGTGAGAATGAACACGAGATGGATTTCATGGAAGCCAGGGCTCAGCACTATGGAGTGGTGACCAGAGAGAGCCACTCCCTTATTTTTAGTTGTAGATGTACACTGTGCTGTTTTTGTTTTGTGAGAGTCTCTTGTGTCCCAGACTGGCCTCCAACTCTTATGTAGCCAAGAATAACTTTGAGTTCCTGATCTCCTGCTTCTCCCTCCTTTCAAAGGTGTGCACTGCCACTCAGTTTTTTGTTTTGTTTTGTTTCCAAGACGGATTTCTCAGTGTAGCTTTGGCTGTCCTGGAACTTGCTCTGGAGACCAAACTGGCCTCTAACTTACAGAGATCCACCTGCCTCTGCCTCCCGAGTGCTGCAATTAAAGGCGTGCGCCACCACTGCCTGGCTACCATTCTATTTTATGCAGTATTGGGGGTCTGGAGATAGAACCTGCACCTTAGCTTTCTAAGGCAGCACACAACCATCTGAACTACATCCCCAGCCCATGACCTTGATCTCTTGATTAAGATCTTGAACTCTTCACCTTGCAAGTTCTGGGGTTCCAGATGTGTGCCAGTACATTGGCTTTATTTATTTATTAAGTTAGGTTCTCATTTTGTAGTCTAGGCTAGCTTCGACTCAGGATGATTCTTCCATTTTGTACCCTCTGGCTTGTTTAGTGTTCTGGACATCCTACTCTGCCACATGCCTCTCTCCAGCTTACTTTTATTTTATTTTATTTTTTTAAAGATTTATTTATTATGTATACAACATTCCTTCCACGTATGCTTGCATGCCAGAAGAGGACACCAGATCTCATTATAGATGGCTGTGAGCCACCATGTGGTTGCTGGGAATTGAACTCAGGACCTCTGGAAGAGCAGTCAGTGCTCTTAACCTCTGAGCCATCTCTCCAGCCCTCCAGCTCACTTTTAGTGGGTATGTTCGGGACAAGGCAGACTGTTGTTATCTCCCCCTTTGAATAGGTTGAGAGGCATTGCTAGAGCTCAGGGACTCTCTAGGCTCCCATGGGATGTAGCAAAAAGGACCAAAGATCATAGCAGAGGTTCTTATCTAAATATAAACAGGTTTGGTTCCTTCTGCATACTGTACACAGCAATAAAAACTATAGTTCTCTAATCTTTAAGAGTGTAGATTGTATAGTTTTCATCTGGTGGATCTAAACCATATTTCCTGTATGCTTCTTTAGCAGAAGTGTTTGCAATTTATTTATTTATTTTTCTGTACTTTTTCTGCCTCTCTTAAGTTCCTAATCACCATTTGTTATCAGAAGGGAATCTCCTAAGAGAGAAATTAGTAGCCAAGTACAGTTTTTTGGATCTCTAAAGTTGTCCATGTTGATGATGCACAGAGAGATGCCTTTGTATGTGGACTGTGTCCTTCCATCTCTGGTCCATGGTATGGAAGGTGATCTCTTAGCTGTGGAGAGCAGGGAGGACATCTTGCTATATGATTGCTCATGTTATGAGACATGTCAAGGATGAAAAGTGATAGAGCAGACAGGTAATACAGAGACTGTTTACTTGGAATGTGCCTGTCCACCTGAGGATCTGTAATGTGCCTCATTGTTTCTTAGTGTCACTAGAGCAAGTGAAGTGATTGTCTTCACTTGTGAGGGACCAGCTCACTGATGCTGGCGAATGGGGACAGAGTTACCCTTTCTTCTTCCAGCTTTCCTGTCCATTGGACAGTTATTTCTTTAGCCAGGATGGGTGATCTTCAGGCCTCACCACTGAAGGCATCCCTTGAAGGAGAGCTGACCTCTGTGATCCAGGCTTTCACTTAGTGTGAGAGGCATTCTTGTAAAGGTTTCCAGGAATTGTCTTAATGATAGAGCAAAACTTCTGGCCAAAATATGTCTCTGCTGGAAGCCTGCACTGAGTCTCTGCTCCAAGTGGGAGTGGGAGGGCGTCACTGCACATCTCAAGAGAACCTCTGGTGTCCATGGACCACCTTTCCTAATCCTTGTCCTCTTAATGGTTTCAACAGGACAGATTGATTCCCTTGGGAGCTGTAAGTACTGAGGTATTAGGGTGCAGCGCTCATTGTTCACTGACGCAGAGTCCCAAAATGAATGTCCAGGAGCAGGGTTTCCCCTTGGACCTCGGAGCAAGTTTCACCGAAGATGCCCCCCGGCCCCCAGTGCCTGGAGAAGAGGGAGAACTGGTATCTACTGATTCAAGGCCTGTCAACCATAATTTCTGCTCTGGGAAAGGTGCCAGCACTAAAAGTGAGACCTCGACAGCTACCCCAAGACGTTCAGATCTGGATCTGGGATATGAGCCTGAGGGCAGTGCCTCCCCCACCCCACCATACTTGAGGTGGGCTGAGTCATTGCATTCCTTACTGGATGACCAAGATGGGATCAGCCTGTTCAGGACTTTCCTGAAGCAGGAGGGCTGTGCTGACTTGCTGGACTTCTGGTTTGCCTGCAGTGGCTTCAGGAAGCTTGAGCCCTGTGACTCAAATGAGGAGAAGAGGCTGAAGCTGGCAAGAGCCATCTACCGAAAGTACATCCTGGATAGCAATGGCATTGTGTCCAGACAAACCAAGCCAGCTACTAAAAGCTTCATAAAGGACTGTGTCATGAAGCAGCAGATTGATCCTGCCATGTTTGACCAGGCACAGACAGAAATCCAGTCCACCATGGAAGAGAATACCTACCCTTCCTTCCTTAAGTCTGACATTTATTTGGAATACACAAGGACAGGCTCAGAGAGTCCGAAGGTTTGCAGTGACCAGAGCTCAGGGTCTGGGACAGGGAAGGGCATGTCTGGATACCTGCCTACTTTGAATGAGGATGAAGAATGGAAATGTGACCAAGATGCAGATGAGGATGATGGCCGAGACTCTGTCCCCCCCAGCAGGCTCACCCAGAAGCTGCTATTGGAGACTGCTGCCCCGAGGGCCCCCTCAAGTAGACGGTACAGCGAAGGCAGAGAGCTCAGGTGAGTTCGGCACAAGGTGTCCATTTTCTATACACACCTCGGAGACCTGGCAAAGGAGCAAGGGAAAGGTGGTAACATGTGGCCTTGTTTTCAACCCCAACTGAAAACTCTACTGCTGCTGTTGTTGAATTATGGTTTTATTTCCTAAATAGATGCCGTCATACTTGTCATTAGATTTTTTTTTTTTTTTTTGGTTTTTCGAGACAGGGTTTCTCTGTGGTTTTGTAGCCTGTCCTGGAACTAGCTCTTGTAGACCAGGCTGGTCTCGAACTCACAGAGATCCACCTGCCTCTGCCTTCCGAGTGCTGGGATTAAAGGCATGCGTCACCACCGCCCGGCTGTCATTAGATATCTTTTTATATTTGCGGAAATGAGAATACAATGAACAGGACTTGCTAGATGTAATCCCACCTACTTGGGAAACTGAGGCAGGAGAATCAAGAATTGTGTGTCAGTCTGGGCAACTGGTAGAGATTCAAAATGAAAAGGTGTGGAGGCTTATTGGAGTTTCTGCATAGCATGCTGGAAACCCTCCTGTAGCTCTCTCCTTAGTAACACTTGTACTATGAAACATATGGCTTTGTGAATTATTAGAAGCATGGAAATTCTTAATGTTTAAACTTTACCCCGAGCATAAAATTTATGTCTTCTTGCATAGAAGAAGGACCTGATCGGAGACAAAGACTAACGCTTAATAATGGGAGGGGAATACATTCAAACACATAGAAGATTCTAATTGCTTTCTTTTAACTTTAGACTTATTTTATTTCATGTGTATGAGTGTTTTACATCTGTGTATATATACCACATGTGTGCCTGGTGTCCACAGAAGTCAGAAGAGAATTTCCGATCCCTTGAGACTGGAGTTAACAGATACTTGCCAGCCACCATGTGGGTGCTGGGATTCAAACTAAGACCCTCTAGAAAGACAAGTGCACTTAACAGCTAAACCACCTCTCCAAACCCCACCCTCCTACACCTTGCTATTTTAATCTTTAGGATTCCTCCTGAAGAATGAGACAGTAGTGAGGCAGTTTCTGTGTAGTCAGTTGTTGGAGGGGCCAGAAACTCCTGATGTCTGTGCTTGGAATTCCAGAACTGGACATTTCCCCTCCATATATCAGCCCAAGGGTGCAACTTGAGGAACAGCAACAGTGCTCCCAAATGACTATAGCTTTGAAACTTGTTTTTTCACCTTTCTGTTTAATTTTTTTTTAATATTTACTAATGCATATGAATGTGTGTGTGTGTGTGTGTGTGTGTATGTGTGTATCACGCGCACACCTCCAGTATGGTGGGGTTGGGGAGGGGGATGTGTGTGTGTGTTTGTGTATGCACGGGCCTCCATTATGGTGGGGTGGCATTGCCCTAAGGCTCATATGTGGAATATGTATTAATATGTGGTAAGAGAACTACTTGTGGGGGTCACTTCTTATGGTTCTAGGGGTTAAACTCAGTTATTAGGCTTGGTGGCAACCTCCTTACCTGCTTACCTGCCTTGCCAACCCAAGCTTTACCATTTTTTAAATTCAGTATCATGGTTATAGGAGGCTTGTTTGGTTAGTGCTTGTTTTATTGTGGACGGAGTTTCCTGCTTATCCACTCCCCCCAGGTTGGCCTAAAAGTTTCCCTTTGAGTCAGGTGATGGTGGCATGCGCCTTTAATCCCAGCACTCGGGAGGCAGAGGCAGAAGAGGCAGGCAGATCTCTGAGAGTGAGTTTGAGGCCAGTCTGGCCTACAAGAGCTAGTTTAAGAGCATTGGTTGTTCTTCCAGAGGTCCTGAGTTCAATTCCCAGCAACCACATGGTGGCTCACAACCATCTATAATAGGATCTGATGTCCTCTTCTAATGTACAGGCATACATGTAGACCACTCATACATAAAATATAAATTTTTGTTGTTGTTTTTTTTTTTTTTAAAGAGCTAGTTCCAGGAAAGGCTTCAAAGCTACAGAGAACCCCTGTCTCGGAGAACAAAAACAAAACAAAAATTCCCTCTGTAGCTGAGAATAACTTGAGCTTCCTGTCCTCCTTCTCCACTCTAGAATTCTGGGATTACAGGAATGCACCACCAATTTATGCAGTGAAGGTTGAATTTGAGGCTATGGGTGTTGACGGATATTTGACCAACTGTACTACATTCTTAGCAGTTGATTTATTTTTTTAAAATATTTATTTATTTATCATGTATACAATATTCTGTCTGTGTATATGCCTGCAGGCCAGAAGAGGGCACCAGACCCCATTACAGATGGTTGTGAGCCACCATGTGGTTGCTGGGAATTGAACTCAGGACCTTTGGAAGAGCAGGCAATGCTCTTAACTTCTGAGCCATCTCTCCAGCCCTGTTGATTTATTTTTTGAGGGAAGATCTCCTATAGCCCTCAGTCTAGCTATGTAGTTGATGAATTATTTATCCACCTTTCAAGTGCTGAGATTACTGGCAAACTCCCCCACCTCATTTCCAACATGTTTTTTTTTGTTGTTGTTGACTGTGGTATTTGTTCATGTTTTTTGTTTACAGTGTTAATGATCTAATTCAAAGCCTTATGCATTAGAGGCAAGTTTATCAATAAATGACTTCCCTTCAACATTGTAATTTAGATACATTCTGCTTGTCGTTCAAGGGGCTATAGTTAGGAAGCACAAGGCAGGGAATAAGAAAATCCAACCCAACCACACACTGGGATTAAATTTTGACTGAATTGGCTAGTGTTTCATGTGCTTTGAACAGAAATTCAACTTTTCTTTTTTTTCTTTTCCTCCTTTGCTCTCTCCCTCCCTCCCTCCCTCCCTCCCTCCCTCCCTCCCTCCCTCCCTCTTTGCTCTCCCCCCTTTTTTCTTTCTCTCTTGAGACAGGATCTCACTATATAGTCCTTTCAAATTTAGACTCTGTAGACCAGGTTGGCCTCAAACTCCCAGAGATCCTCCTACTCTGCCTCCCTAGTGCTGGTACTAAAAGATGTGCCACCACACCTTACTAGCACTTTCCTTTATGGTTCAGTGAACTTGCTTTCTTGACAACCCATTTGATTGGATCCCGTGTGATGGAGGTGGAGGTGGATGCCTTGTGAACGTGTGCTCTAACTACCCTTGTTTACTTGCGTTTCCCATAGCAATGAAAGAAGATTATTCATTGGCTTATAGCGGGGAACATTGATGCTGCTATGTCCTGCTGGACCTTGAATGCTTAGAGCAGCGGTTTTAAACCTGTGAGTCACGACCTCTTGGGTTGTCAAATGACCCTTTCACAGGGATCACACGACATTAGCAAAATTAAAGTTATAAAGTAGCAACGAAAATTCTATGCTTGGGTGTCACCATAACACGAGGAATTGTAGTAAAATCGCAGTGTTAGGAAGGTTGAGAACCACTGGCTTAGAGCCTAATGAAGTACAACTAGGGCAATCCTGTAAGCAAAATGGGGCACCTTATCTAGACAGCATGACTATTTCCCAGTAGAGGGAGAGGAGTCCTCCGAAGGAAAATTGGGCTGATGAGAATTAGGAAAAGAAAAGAAAAGTTGATATTGAATAGATATGACTAGCAAGTGTTCACTAGGGAAGGAGGCCTCAGAACTAAATCTTGCTGCGTGATAACTTGTTTGTGAATGGCATGTTAGTGAGATACAAAGATCCAGAAATAGTGTAGCATGATACCAACAGACTTGGGTCACTGACCGCCTTGCCTTGTGTCTCTGATTTGGTGCTCTGCTGTGCTTTTGTTGGTGGCCATTCTGCCTTGACAGGAGTTGCCATTCCTGTGTGTCAGTGCATGTGCATAGTGATTTTCATATAGATGACTTGAAGCTTGGTTTTTTCAAAACTGAGAAGGCATGGTGCTCTCAGCTAAAACCAAGAGACACACTACTCTTGGTTGGATTTTGAGTTTATTATACTTATGCAGGCATTGTGAGCTCTTAGGCCTAAGTGTCCCAGCACACTTTTGGCATTTGCTTTGCTTCCTCTCAATTTTTCTCTTTCTAATTTACCCTTTGTATTGGAGATTGAACCTAAACCACTGAGCTATGTACTCAGATCTCTCTCTTCTCTTTAATTTTGAGATGGTTCAGTGGGTAAAGGCACTTGCCACTCATCCTGGCACCAGAGTTTGATCTCTGGAACCTATGTAAAATTGGAAAGAGAGAACTGACAGTAAAAGGTGTTCTTTGACCTCTACACACATGGTATACATACACCCCTTCTCAATAATAATAAATGAAAAATTCAAAGACTAGAATAAATTTGAGATGGTGTCACTAAGTTGCTTAGGCTGACCTTGAATTTGTGATCCTTTTCCCTTAGTCTCTTGAGCAGCTGGGATTACAGGTTTGGGTAGCCTAGACTGGCCTAGAACTTGCTATGTAGCCAAGGCTGGTCTTGAACTTCTTTCTCTCCTTCATCTTCCAAATCTTGAGATTTCAGGTATGTGTTCCTACACCTGGCCTCCTTTATTGTTACTTGTTTTTGTTGCTTTTAAAAAATTTTAATATGTGTGTGTGTGTGTGTGTATGCAGTGTGTGGGGTGATGCAGTGCCTACAGAGCCAGAGGGAGTTAGATACTCTGGAAATGGAGTTACAGAAAATTTTGTGAGCTACTTGACTTGGGTGTTGGGAACTGAACTTCATTCCTCTGTGAGAGCAGTATGGGCTCTTAACCCTGGAGTCATCTTCCCAGTCTCCTTTTTCTTTACTCCCTCCCTTCCTTTCATAGGGTCTCACCTCACTGCGCCTAGCCAACCTGAAACTCACTCTGTAGACCACGCTGGCCTTGAACTCACCGAGATCCACTAGCCTCTGCTTCCCCAGTGCTGCGATTAAAGGTGTACACCACACTGGATCCCTTTATTTCTTTTTGAGACAGGATCTTACTCTTTTTTTTTCTCTTTCTTTTTTTTTTTTTTTTTTTGAGACAGGGTTTCTCTGTGTATCACTGGCTGTCCTGAAACTCACTTTGTAGATCAGACTAGCCTTGAACTCAGAGAGATCCACCTGCTTCTGCTTCCCAAGTGCTGGGATTAAAGGTATGCACCACCACACCTGGCACTCTTTTTAATTTATTTTTATTTTATGTGCATTAGTGTTTTGCCTGAATTATATCTGTGTGAGGATGTTGGGTCCCCTGGAACTTGAGTTACAGATGGTTGTGAGCTGCCATGTGGGTGCTGGGAATTAAACCCGGGTCCTCTGGAAGGCAGTCAGTGTGCTCTTAACTACTGAGCCATCTCTAGAGCTTCCTGCCATTTCTCAAGCCCTCCTGTTAGCCAAGTGGTCTTGAACTCAGCAATCCTATCTCCCAAGTACTAGAATATTAAGTGTCTCCATATCCACTTACCAATAGTTTGTTATTGTTGTTTCATTTTATTTATGTCTTTGTGTTTGTGTATATGTGCACATGTGAAGGTCAGAGGACAACTTGCAAGAGTCTGTTCTCTCCCTCTGCCACATGGATCCTGGGAATTGAACTCAGATTGGCAGCTAAGCTAGCTCCTTTACTCAAAGACTTGACAGCCACGGTGTTTTTTGCTTTGTTTTGTTTTAATTTTCATCTTTTTATTGTTTTTATTTAGGTATATATTTTTTCCTCTCCCTTTCCCTCCCCTCCCCTTCCCTTCCCTTCTACTCTCTCCCATGGTCCACATGCTCCCAATTTACTCAGGAGATCCTGTTTTTTTCTACTTTCCATGTAGATTAGATCCATGTATGTCTCTCTTAGGGTCCTCGTTGTTTAGGTTCTCTGGGATTGTGAATTGTAGTCTGGTTTTTCCTTTGCTTTATGTCTAAAAGCCACTTAAGAGTGAGTGCATATGATATTTGTCTTTCTGGGTTTGAGTTACTCAGTACGATACTTTCTAGATCCATCCATTTGTCTGCAAATTTCCAGATGTCATTATTGTTTTCTCCTGTGTATAAATGTATTCATTGTATAATGCACCATATTTTCCTTATCCATTCTTTGGTCAAGGGGCATTTAGGTTGTTTTCAGGTTCTGGCTATAACAAACAATGCTGCTGTGAACATAGTTGAGCACATGTTCTTGTGGTAGGATTGAATATCCTTTGAGTATATACCAAAAGTAGTTTTGCTGAGTCTTTTTTTTTAATTTATTTATTTATTGGTAGGTTGTTTCCTAATTTTCTGAGGAATTGCCATACTGATATCCAAAGGGGCTGTACCAGCTTGCACTCACACTAGCAATGCAGGAGTGTTCCCTTTACCCCACAACCTCTCCAGCATAAGTTGTCATCAGTGTTTTTGATCTTGGCCGTTCTTTTTTTTTAAATTAATTTATTTATTATGTATACAATATTCTGTCTGTGTATATACCTGAAGGCCAGAAGAGGGCACCAAACCCCATTACAGATGGTTGTGAGCCACCATGTGGTTGCTGGGAATTGAACTCAGGACCTTTGGAAGAGCAGGCAATGCTCTTAACCTCTGAGCCATCTCTCCAGCCCCATCTCGGCCGTTCTTACAGGTATAAGATGGAATCTCACTCAGCGTTGTTTTGATTTGTATTTCTCTGATGGCTAAGGATGTTGAGCATTTCCTTTAGTGTCTTTCAGCTATTTTAGATTCCTTTGTTCAGAGTTCCCTGTTTAGGTCTGTACCCTATTTTTGTATTGGATTATTTGTTCTTTTGATGATCAATTTTTTTGAGTTCTTTGTTTGGAGATCAGTCCTCTGTCCATTGTGGGGTTGGTGAAATTCTTTTCCCATTCCGTAGACTGCCAATTTGTCTTGTTGACCATGCCCTTTGCTTTACAGAAGCTTCTCAGTTTCAGGAGATCCTGTTGTGCTCTCAGTGTCTGTGCTGCTGGGGTTATATTTAGGAAGTGGTCTCCTGTGCCAATGCATTCAAGCATACTTCCCACTTTCTCTTCTATGAGGTTCAGTGTGGTTAGTTTTATGTTGAGGTCTTTGATCCATTTGGACTTGAGTTTTGTACATGGTAATAGAAATGGGTCTATGTTCATTCTTCTACATGCTGATATCCAGTTATGCCAGCACCATTTGTTGAATATGCTTTCTTTTTTCCATTTTATATTTTTTGCTTGTCAAAAAATCAGGTGTTCGTAGGTGTGTGGATTGGTATCTGGGTCTTCAATTTGGTTCCATTAGTCCTCCTGTCTGTTTTTATGCCAGTACCAGGCTGTTTTTAGTTCTGTAGCTCTATAGTAGAGTTTGAAGTCAGGGATTGTGATGCCTCCAGAAGTTCCTTTTTGTACAGGATTGTTTTGGCTGTCCTGGTTTTTTTTTTTGCTTTTCCATATGAAGTTGAGTATTGTTCTTTCAAGGTCTGTGAAGAATTTTGCTGGGCATTGATTTTTTTCATTTTTTAGACTTACTGTTTTATGTGTTTGTGTGTGGGCGTAAGTGTATGAATGTATACCACATGTAGGAAGGTACTCTCAGAGGTCAGAAGAGGGTATTGAATTTTTTGGAACTAGAATTACAGATGCTTGTGAGCCTGATGTGCCATCTCTATAGCCCCATAGTTTTAACAGGTAGGAATTAGGATCCTGGCAGTTTGGCACTCAGGCCCAGGTATTGTGACACATTAACTGGCAGGCATGGGTATTACTCTCCTTGGTAGGTTAGCCTGACTCACAAGTGTCATTTGAAATTGTTCTGGGTTTCATTTGTCAGGTCTTAATGAGCAGATTTGAGCCATTTGGCTGCTAGTTTTAACCCTCAACTTCCCAAATGCTCACTTTCATACATGTTTGCTACTTTTACCATTCTTGTTATTTGTGTCCTTTGCTGTACATAGTAGAGTCTCCTAGATCTTTTCCTATGTCTTTCTGGGCCAGCCCAGTAGTATACTCCTGGACAGGCTTGGTTGCTGGGACCATTGACATTGAGTGGACTTTGGATGCCATTCACAGCGAGAGCAGTGTACTGTCTTGGCTGGGTTCCTGCCACACAGCCCTCTCCACTCAGAAAACAGATCTTTTAGACACGATGACCAGCCCTTTCTCTCCAGCCCTCTTGGAGTTTGCTTGAGGAACTGTTAGACCTGTCAGTTTATTGACTGTTTCTGGTGATGGCTTAAGAAGTCAATAACAAAACAAAAACAAAAAAGAAAAAAGAAATTGTAAGAGGAAGCACCCAGTAGGTGCAAAGTTCCGAAGGTTAGCTTTGCATCATGATTTGAGGCTCCAGTGAGAACATCTAGTTTCACTTGATCTTAGTCAAAAGGCTAAGAAGCTATGAGAGATTTATTTAGTTTCAGAGGAAGGTGTAGTCTTCTGAGCCTGAATTTGAAGACACAGGTACAAAGATGTCTTAGACTAACTTGACCTATGGTACTGTCTGTTCATGGTTATTTGTGGCAAAGACAGTTCACATTTTAGTCTGGCCTCCTTGCAGCCCTCCTGTATTCTCTTGCTGTTGCCTTTGGGCGTGGGGCTGAGGGAGACAGCAAGTTCCCGTTGCCGTTCCTATCATTTTCCAGATGTCTGAATGGTTCTCTGAAGTGAATTCCCCTTCTCCCTCCCCCCCCCCCCCCCCCCCCCCCCCCCCCCCCCCAGACAGGTGTAGACCAGGCTGGCCATGAACTCACTGAGATCTGCCTGGCCTGCCTTTGCCTCCCAAGTGCTGAGATTATAGGCGTGGGCTATAATGAACTCTTATTAGATGACCTCATAATGAGAAAACTGGAAACTCTTCTAGACAGTTTTAGTATACAGATTTGCGTTATCAGGATGAGACTCTGAGTGACTGGGTAGCTTTCTGGGCCCTTTTGGAACCCATATTTCTTCCTGGGTTGTTACTAAGAAATACTTGGTATGAAGTTCAATGAGTAGCCCTGATGTTAGGTTCTCATGGGATATACACTTTATTTGATCCTGATCCAAAAACTATTTTTTTTTTAATTTTTGTTTTTGGGGATTTTGTTTTGTTTGTTTGGGGTTTTCAAGACAGGATTTCTCTGTAGCTTTGGAGTCTGTCTCTGTAGATCAGGCTGGCCTCGAACTCAGTGATCCACCTGTCTCTGCCTCCCGAGTGCCTGGATTAAAGGTGTGTGCCAATACTGCCTGGCCCCCAAAAAGTTTTTATAGTAATTAATTTTAGTTTATGTGCATTAGTGTCAGATCCCCTGGAACTGGAGTTACAAACAGTTGTGATTTGCCATGTGAGTTCTGGGAACTAAACCTGGGTCCTCTGAAAGAGTAGCCAGTTCTGTGCTCTTAACCAATGAGCCATCTCTCCAGCCCAGATCCTGGAACTTACTTTGTAGAACAAATTGGCCTCAAACTCACAGAGATCTACCTGCCTCTACCTTCTGAGAGCTGGGATTAAAGTCTGACAGTGTATTCTCTTTAATTGCTGAGCCATTCCATCCCTTCACTCCCTCTCCCTCAACCTAAGTGTTGTTATTATTTGTGGATGCATGCACACATGGTGTGTGTATGTCAAAGAACAGCTTTGTGGAGTCAGGTCTTCCCAGCATTGTGTGACTCTGGGGGTTTGAACTTAGATTGCCAGGCTTGTTCCATAAGTACCTTTACTAACTGAGTCATCTGGACAGCACTCAAAAAAATGTGTTTTTTTTTTTTTGTTGTTGTTGTTTGTGAATATTCAATGAAAATGTAAAAATCATTTCTGAGCTAGTAAGTAGAACTACCTTTTCCTTTTAAATTGCTTTGATGTGCTTACACTTTTAATCCCAGCAGAGACAGAAGGATTTCCAAGTTCAAGGCCAGCCTGGTCTACACTGAGGGAGCCTGTCTTTTTTTTTTTTTTTCTTTTTCTTTTTTCTTCTTTTGAAGTGGAGTTTCTCTGTGTAACAGCCCTGGATTCTGTTCTGGAAGTAATTCACGCTCTGTAGATCAGGCTGGTCTCGGACTCACAGAAATCTGCCTGTCTCTGCCTCCAGAGTGCTGGAATTAAAAGTGTGGGCCACTATGCCTGGCTTGAGAGAGTCAAATAAAGAGAGGGAGAGAGAACGTTAGTTTTGTTTGGGGATGGTGAGATGAGTCAGTAGTTAAGAGAGACTGCCTCTGAGCCTGAGGATCTGAGATCTGAGTTCCATCCCTGGGATCCACATAGTAATAGAAATGACGTCTATGAGTTGTTCTTTGATATCTGCAAACACACGATGGCACACACCCACATGCAAATAAATAAAAATGTAATAATAATGAGTTAGGTTCATGGTGAATTTTGAAACTTTAGCTTAAGCTGGGGGTGATGGTGGTACATGCCCTTAGTCTTAGTGGACTATGTGAGACCAGCCTGGTCTATAAATTGAGTTCTGGGATAGCCAGGGCTACCCATAGAAATTCTGTCTTGAAAAACCAAAAAAGAAGAAATTCTAGCTTAATAAGCTCCCAGACTGTAGTTTGTGGAATTGACTTCCTTCTTACTGTGTTGTGACAGTGGAGAATTTGCAGGACTTAAATGGAGAGATGAAATAAGGACCTGTAGAATGAGGTGTCATGGAGAAGCCATAGATAATGAGTGGCAGGTGCTCAGATTCCCACGAGATACCTGTGGGTTTCAGTCTCTACCTGGGCATTTAGCCTCCTGAAGAAAACTTCTGTTAGATACTGTAGACACCTGTGGATTGCACATGATGAGGATGACACATTGAGGATTCCAACACTAGGTCTTCCTCTGCCCAACTTGTTCTTTTAAGCTTTTTTATATCAAAAGTGGCAGGACCATCCATGCCTCACCTACCCTCATCAGTCAACAGCAGCCCTGGTCCTACTATGTACAGCGGTGTTGATTCAAATCTCTCCTTGCTCTTCTCACTGCTCTCCTGCTGGGTCACCACAGGAGCCCTCTGACAAAGTTCTGCTTTCACAATTTCACAGCATTTTTTTCCCCCTTGAGACAGAGTTTCTCTGTGTTGCTATGGCTATCCTGGAAGTCACTGTGTAGACCAGGCTGGCCTCTGAGAGATCCAACTGTCTCTGCCTCCCAAGTGCTAGGATTAAAGGCGTGCGCCCTCACCACCCAGCTGGCAGAGCAATTCATGAAAATACCATCTCTTCTACCAATGCTGCAGAGACATCCTATGAGCCCTAATGTGCCCACCATACTATCTGTATATGTACATGCCTGTCAAGAGGTGGCCTTCCCTGCTTTTGCCCTACAAAGCTCTACAGTCTGACAAAACTCCATGGTATTCATGAAGTACTGTGAGTAGAAGTCAGACAGAGAGATGGGGATCAGCTCCAGTCCTGAACTCCTAGGCCTTGTGATGCTGTACTTACTACTGCTTTGTGGGTTTATGAATGGGAAGCACTGACAGACAACACAGAATTGAACATTTTATGAAGCTGTCTGTGTAAACCATGTTAGCTTGGCTTTTACCCACAGCAGTGTTTAAAGAGAGCAAGGTTTATGTATTCAGCACAATTTGCTGGAGTGTGTACATTTCATTGTGACATCAATATGTTCTCTCCTGGAGTTATTAAGCTCTACCTGTAGGTCAGATGCTTGGTGACTCCGTCTTTGTGTCAGTGTGGGAGTCAGTCGTGAAAATTCAAGTTTGGACTGAGTGTGGTGGCACATGATTTAATCCCAACACTTGGGAGGCAGAGGCAGGTGGATCTGTAAATTCAAGGCCAGCCTGGTCTATAGAGCAAGTTCCAGGACAGCCAGGGCTGTTACACAGAGAAACCTTGTCTCAAAAAAGAAAAAAAGAAAAAGAAAATTCAAGTTTGGCCTGTGCTCTCTGACTCTGTCAATTTTTCTCCAGTCTGGATTTCATATATATTAGTTTACCCTGCAGCTCTTGGTTGTGGCTGAGTTATAGGAGTTGGTTAATCTGATCCTGACAGTTCTTCTTCAACCCTGTCCAGTCTAAGGCTCTGTGACCTTGCGTGGGAGGAAATAGCTTTGCTTTTCCCACTGTATCTCACCAGTAAGAACCCACTATTTGTGAGTCATAGAACCCTCTTAGAGTTAAGAATTTCAAAATATGTGGGACTGGAGAGATGACTCAGCAGTTAAGAGCACTGACTACTCTGCCAGAGGTCCTGAGTTCAATTCCCAGCAACCACATGGTGGCTCACAACCGTCTATAATGAGATCTGGTGCCCTCTTCTGGGGAGCAGGTACGCATGCAGGCAGAACATTGTATACATAATAATTTTTTTTAAAAAATTAAAAAAAATTTCAAAAAGTGTGTGATAATTCCAAAAAGTATGTGATCTACAGAAACATTCAGGATTCAGGTGTCTCTTCAGTTGCTTCTGTGGGTTATGCAGCTATCTGACATTAAATATGGGTAGCTTCCTACCCAACCAGCCATGGTGACACACACCTTTAATCTCAGCACTCAGGAAGTAGATGCAGGGGAATCTCAGTGAGTTTGAGGCCAGTTTGGGCTACAAAGCAAGTTCCAGGACAGCCAGAGCTGTTACACAGAGAAACCCTGTCTTGAAAAACAAAACAATAAAAAAAAAAAAAACCAAAAATCAGAGATAGTCCCCTACTACTTAAGCATCTTTTTGTGGCGCTAGACATTTTACGCATGGGTCAAAGCCGTTGTCTTCCCCATCTCTACACCCCAGTCCCAGCCTTCTATATAAGTGTCATTGACAAGCCTAGAAAATGAGTGCAGGGGCCTGGAGAGATGGCTCAGAGCTTAAGAGCACTAACTAATGGCATCAGATCCCCATTAGGTGCCTGTTGAGGCCAGAGAGAGTGTCAGATCCTCAGGAACTAGAGTTACAGGCGTTGTGAACTATCTAATATGGGTGCTGGGAACTGAGCTTGAGACTTCTGTAAGAGCAGTGACTGCTCCTTAGTTGCTGAGCCATTTTTTCCCAGCCACTATAAAATGTTTATTCTGATACTAAGCATACTAGCATGAGTCTGGAGAGATGACTCAGTATTGAGAGCACTGGCTGCTTTTACAGAGAATCCAGGTTCCTTTCCATCACCAGTAGCTCACAACTTATGTAATTCCAGTCCCAGGGTATCCAACTCCCTTTTCTGGTCTCCATTGGCACCAGGCTCTCAAGTAGCACACAAACATACTCACACACAGAACACCCATACATATTTTATAAAATAAAAGCAATAAAATACGCCAACATTATATTCTTAGAAAAAATACAAACAGGATATATTACAAATTTATGTGCCAATAACTTTAGTTCACATCATACAAAAAGCAGTTCTTTAATCAAGACACACAAGCTTTTGTAGGTTCTAAACTGAAGGATTTTTTTCTTTTTATTTCTCTTTAGAATCCTTCACACCTGTGACTCCTAACACTTTCTTGCCTTTCTTTTGAGAGGTAAACTATATTAAAGCAGTGATAGCAAATATTAATAGACCAGTTGTTTAATTATGAATCGTTTCAACTTTGCTCAACAGTGACTAAAACTCTTCTCTTTTTTTTTCTTTCTTGATAAAACTGTGCTGCCTGGCTATTGGCTGGACTTTTTGTATTTGGTTCATTCCTCAGAGACTGAACTGAAATTAAGACAGAAGATGTATTATATGTTGGAATCCATCAGCTTTGAAGACTATGTAAGCCTGTTACCATGCTTGTACACAATTGGATAAAACATATTTGGATTAAAAAAAAAACTAATAGTTCTCCTGGGTAGTAGCTCACACCTTTAATCCCAGCACTGGGGAGGCAGAGGCAAGCAGATCTCTGTGAGTTTGAGGCCAGCCAGGTCTACAGAGTGAGTTCCAAGGCAGCCAGGGCACAGTAATCTGTCTTGAAAAATCTAAACAAACAAAAACCTACCTAATAATTGTTTATTTGGTTATTCTTTAGAAATTCTATTATTACTTTAGAAAGTGTTGCTTTATAGAGCGTCTCTTCTGTTCCAAGTATAGCTGCACTCCACTGAATGATATTTTTAGATAGGGTGCTACAGACCCCCCCAAAGGTGGGTCCTCTCTCAGTTGCTTAAAATCCCTTAAGAACATGCTTTATTCAGACTAGAACTGGCATACTGTGTAGTTGCCTCAGGGTTAGTCTGAAAGAAGTCCTCTACATTTACCATCCCACCTCCCAGTGGTCAGATCACTGTGGGTCTCCAATGTTTCTGAGACTATATAAGCAACCCTTAGACTTGTATTTATTTTGTTTTTTTAGAGGCAGGGTTTCTCTGTGTAGCCCTGACTGACCTTGGAATTCACTCTGTAAACCAGGCTGGCCTTGAACTCACAGAGATCCGCCTGCCTCCCAAGTGCTGGGATTAAAGACGTGCTCCATTACTGCCCGGCTTCAGATTTTTTTTTAATTAAAAAATTATTATTTGGGTTGGAGAGATGGCTCAACAGTTAAGAATACTGGCTGTTCTTCCAGAAAACCCAGGTTCAATTCCCAGCACCCACATGGCAGCTCACAACTGTCTGTAACTCCAGTTGCAGGGGATCTGGCACCCTTACTTTAGACTTACATGCAGGCAAAACATCAGTGCACATAAAAGTAAATAAATCCTTAAAAAATAATATTTTAGCCAGGTGGTGGTGGTGCACACCTTTAATCCCAACACGGGGGAGGCAGAGGCAGGTGGATCTCTGAGTTCAAAGCCACCTGGTCTACTGAGCGAGTTCCAGGACAGCCAGGGCTGTTACACAGAGAAACTGTGATTTTATGTGTATGAGCATTTTGCTTACATGTATGTTTGTGCACCATGTATATGTGAATGCTAGAAATCTAACTCCGGGGTCTCTAGAAGAGTAGCCAGTGCTTTAACCTCTGAACCATTGCTCCCTAAGATTTTAAAATTTTAGTTATTTATTTAAAATTGTCTCTGTATATGTGTGCATACCCAAGGGGGTCTAAGGTGTTAGATCTCTAGAGCTGGAGTTACAGGTGGTTTTGAGCCACTTGACATAAGTTCTGGGAATACACTGTAGTCCTCTGCAAGAGCAGTAAGAGTTCTTTACTGCTAAGTCATCTTTCTAGCTATCCCCTTTTAAAATTTATTTTAATGTATAGGTGTTTTGCCTGCATGTATGCATACACATAAAATCTGTGAGTGCCTGAGAGCATCGGATTCCCCTGGAACTGGAGTTATAATTTCCATGTGGGTGCTGGGAAAATTGAATTTCGGTTCTTTACAAGAATAAGTGCTCTAAACTGCTGAGCCATTTTTCTAGCCTCTTTGTGAAACTTCTTACATTCTTTACTAGTTTAAAGTGTACTATACACTATAATATAGAAGTGATAAACTAGTTTTCCCTGAAGACCTGTTTCCCAAAGCCTTCTATGTTCCTACTCTAGCTGAAAGAGTTCCCTTAGCATTTTGTGGTTCTGAGTACTAGGTGCTGTGGTGCCTTGGTTTGTGGTAGTGTGTGTGGTGTCCAGAATTGTGGTCTGGGTGCACAGTGTTAGCAGTTTGGGTGGTCCTGGATGCTATGTTCTTGAGACACTGTGTTATGGTGTGCTGTGGTCATTGCTGTGGTACTACTGGGTATTGGGTTAGTAGTATGTGTGTGATATTACTGATATTCTGTACACAGTTATCAAACTTGTTTTCTTTTTTGGTTTTTTAAGACAGGATTTCTTTGTGTAGTCCTGCTGTCCTGGAACTTGCTTTGCAGGCTGGCCTCAAACTCACAGAGATCCACTTGCCTCTGCCTCCCGAGTGCTAGTTAAGGAGGGTTTAATTGGGTGGAAAGGCTCTCAGGTTTTTGCCTTTTTGCTAGAGTTGATCTAAACCATTCTGTGGTTATGACTTGTTTTCCCAGGATGGTGTGTAGTGATAGGAGCGGCAGGCTACATTCCTGGCACCCGGCTGCCCGCACGGCTAGCTTTATACCCGAAATAATTACAAGGAAACTGTAATCTTTTAAATATTGCCTGACCCATTAGTTCCAGCCTCTTATTGGCTAGCTCTTACATATTGATCTAACCCATTTTTAATATTCTGTGTAGCACCACGAGCTGGCTTACCAGGAAAGATCTTAACCTGCGTCTGTCTGGAGTGGGAGAATCATGGCAACTGACTGACTTGGCTTCTTTCTCCCAGAATTCTGTTCAGTCTACTCCACCTACCTAATTTTCTGTCCTATCAGGGCCAAGGCAGTCTCTTTATTTAACCAATGAAATTAACACAAAACAGAAGACTCTCCCCCATCAATGGTGATGGTTTTTTTTTAAACTTTATTTAACTTTATTTCATGCGCATTGGTATAATGATGTCAGATTCTCTTGAACTGGAGCTACAGACAGCTCTGAGCTGCCATGTGGGTGCTGGGAATTGAACCCAGGTCCACTGGAGGAGCAGTCAGTGCTCTTAACCACTGAGCCATCTCACCAGCCCCCAATGGTGATGGTTTTTTGTTTTTGTTTTGTTTTTGCAAAGTCTTGCTATGTGGCCCAGATTAGCCTGGGACTCAAGCTGTGTCCAGGCTGGCCTCAAACTTAACAGAGAGCATCTTGATTCCACCTGAATAATATTACGTATGTCAGCTACCACACTTGGCTTTCTTGTTTTCTTTAAGGTGCTGGGTATTGGATCTGGGGCCTTATACGTGCTTAATAGGCACTCTTCCACTGAGCTGCATGCCCACCTTACTTACTGCCTTACCCTTAGGATCTTCTTGAATGCGTTCTTTGTTGTTAGCATTCTCTCATAATATTGCAGGCTTTTCCCTCCGAGGCTTCTCTCACTGTGAAGAAGAAACTTGTCTTTCAGTTATGGGTTGTTTTGATAATATGTTCTCTCTGTCATGGTTTTTTTTTTTGATACTTTTGTTCATTTTCATTTTCACTATTTTTTTAATTTAGAGAGCTTGAATTATAGATCCTGGACCCTATGTTATGATATCTTCCACCTTTTTTTTTTTTTTTTTTTTTGAGGTAGTGCCTTTTTTTTTCTGGCCCTGGTTGGCCTGAAACTCACTGTGTATCCCAGGCTGGCCTTGGTCTTCCAGCAATCATCCTCTCTCTGCCTCTTGAGTATTAGAATTACAAGTTTATACCACCATACCTGGGTTTTAAAACATTTTTTTAAACATGAGAATTCAGAGGAAAAGACATGTGACAAGCCAGTTAGAGGAGGTCTGGTGTGACACCCATGGAAACATGAAGTTGGTGGCGAAAGGTCATTTGTCATAGAAGTTTTTTTATGAGGTGCCTGTGACTGAAAATTGCATCCCTCTCAGGAACATAGTGTCTCTACATGAGACACAACTGAAGCCTTGGTGTATATGTGTTGTATGTGTGTGCTTCCCATTCTTGTACAACTCAGGGTTTCTTACCTCATTCTCTTGAGGACCTTTGCTCATCATAAGAAAATTGGGCCTAGGGGCTGCAGAGATGGCTCAGTGGTTAAGAGCACTAGCTGTTGTTCTTCCAGAGGTCCTGAGTTTAATTCCCAGCAACCACATGGTGACTCAAAACCATCTGTAATGAGATCTAGTGCCCTCTTCTGGCGTGCGGGCATACATGGAGGCAGAATGTGTATACATAATAAATAAATAAATCTTAAAAAAAAGAAAAAGAAAAGAGGGCTAGATGGAGAGATGGCTCAGAGATTAAGAGCATTGCCTGCTCTTCCAAAGGTCCTGAGTTCAATTCCCAGGAACCACATGGTGGCTCACAACCATCTGTAATGGGGTCTAGTACCCTCTTCTGGCCTCCAGGCATACACACAGACAATATTGTATACATAATAAATAAATATTAAAAAAAACTAAACGTAAAAAGAAAAGAAAATTGGGCCTAGCCATTGTGTTGCACAAATTTAATCCTAGTAGTTGTGAGGCAGAGGCAGCCAATCTCTATGAGTTTGAGGTACGTGTAGTGGATAATACAGATTTTAATCTCACTGCTGAATTAAAAACTAGATTATGTATATATTAAGACAAATCTAGAGGAATCCAGGCCATATGGTGTTATCTCTGGCTGCTAAGGATAGAAACCTCTTTACTTTCGCTTTTCTTTTTATGCCGCAAATTTATGTCTTTTGTGCATCTCTTAACATCAAAGTCAAAACTATGGGCTAATGTATGCCAAGAGGAATTTGAAGGAGAAAGCTCTGTACAACCACCCATAGATAGGACTTGCTAGTGAGGGCTCAAAAGCTGTGAAGTCTGAAAACTAGAGACCCCTTTCCTTTCTGCTTGGACCTGAGTGACTACACAGCTTCCATCAGATTTCCTCAAGGTCCTTACATGAAAGCCTGGACACATTAAAGGGTTTCAGAATACTTCTTTAGGTGTACAAAAATCTGATAAAGAAGTACTCTAACTGATGAAGTGAGGTTTAAATAGTGGGATTTTTAAAAAGTGGGATGGCTGTGTATTGGTGTAAACTTTGGTTTTTTGAGATAGGATCTCTCTGTATGTAGTAGCTCTGGCTGTTCTGGAACTTGCTTTGTAGACCATGCTGGCCTTGAACTCATGATGTCTCTTCCTCTATCTTCTGAATGCTGGGATTAAAGGGGTGCACCACCATTGCCTGACTACTACCTGTATTTTTATCGGTTTAGTTATTTGTGTGTGTGTGTGTGTGTGTGCGCGCGCGCGCGCACGCGTGCATGTGTGTGTGTACACATGTGTCATGCATGGCCCATATTTGACATTAGAGAACAACTTGCATTAGTCATTCTTTCCTGCCACCGGTGTCTCATGATTAAGTAGATTGGCAGCAGGCACTTTACCATCTAAGCTATTTTGCATGCTCAGTAGCAGTTACTTTAAGTATTTGCTGATTAACACTGGAATGTGTAGAAATTGGGGTAGAGAGGATACGATGTCAGACATGGCTCTCACTTCTCCCCTTTCTCTTCTGTAGAGCCATAGTAGAATTACCAGTACTTTGAGCTCATGGATCTGTTGTTCTGACTTCAGAATCTTTTGCATGTGTGGTTTAGCTGTGACCAGTAGCCAACCTCACCCCTTTCTCCTTCCAACTGACATGTGGGATACTGGGCCAGAGATAGTATAGTCTATGTTGAGGTTCTTCTGCTTTGCAAGCTGAACCCTTCCCAAGCATTTTGAGTATTATTCACTAAGATGCTCAGAAGTCCTACAGAGTCTGCCATTGTCCCTCCCTTCTTCCTTTACTTTTTAAATTTTAGGTAGCATCTTTCCATGTAACTATAGCTTACCTGGAACTCTCTGTGTAGACCCAACTGGCAATAGCCCACAGAGATCATCCTGCCTTTGCCTCCCAAGTGCTGGAATTGAAGGCCATGCTACCCACCTTGCTGACCATTGTCGTTTCTGCTTTATAATGAATAAACGGTGACTGTGGTTAACAAAAAATTGGGACAGAATTCTTCAAGGTCACTTTTGTTGGGCAAGTTGTAATCATCCCATCTACTGTATTTGTATCAATGCAGAGTATGTCGGCCATGTACCCTCTTTGCCCCTACTTCTTGATTATAAAGAACATTTGATGCTGTTCAAAGGGGATGTATCAGCAAATTATAAGAATAAACATAATGCCTTCTGGGGAGTAAGCCCATGCGATCAACCTCCTAAACAGACGAGAAGTGCACATTCCTTGTCTCCTAGTGACTTATTCTCCCATCTTTTCATGTCTTAATATCGTGTGGGGTTTATGGAGCTTCAGTTAGTGGTACCCAGCGCAATCATGCTGCAAAGTAGATCCACAGTTAATGGCAGGCTTCTAATGTCACCTGCACCTGCCTCCAAGGGTTCTAACATCTGACTGACTGAGGTACTTACTGGTGGAGGGTGCTGGTGACTGTGATCCTCACAGGTGGATGTAGAGGCTGAGTTCCTGATTTTACATGGAGGAGATGAAGAGATTTTGGTAGCTGCTGGTGACTGATGTGTATTGCAGTTCACAGGATATTCTTTGCTTTAGGTGCAGAGGTGAGGCACTTGTTTTGTAAGTAGCTGTATGTATGTAGTATGGATATGTCCAAGATCTTGTGTGTAGGCCGGTGTTTTCCATTTTATACAGATGGTAATTTAGATTACCATCTAAAATCCCACCCTTTTAGTACCTTCTTCACTGGATCTTCTGTAGTTCTGAAGCCTAGTGTGAGACCTTACAACTCTTGGAAGAGAAGTTATCTTGTGAAACTAGTCTCTTGTCTCCAAAGGGAATGTGTATGTAGTGAAAGGTACATTGGTGTCAATGTCATGGTGATCTAATAAGATGGACACAATCAGAACCCAGACATGTCATTGCCTTTCATGAATGGGTGGTAGATGTCATCCATAGGTAGACAAGATCAACATATCAACAGCATGCTTTTTTGTTTTGTTTTGCTTTTGCCTTTTTTTGTTTCTCTGTGTATCCTTTCTGATTTTCTTGATTCAGGGTTTCCCTGTGTAGCCTTGGCTGTCCTGGAACTGTTTTGTAGAACAGGCTAACCTTAAACACACAGAGATCTGCCTGCCTCTGCCTCCCAAGTGTTGAGATTAAAGTCATGCACCAACATGTCTGGCAACAGCATGCTCTTTTCTGTGAGTAGATATGCCTTTCAGCATTGGTGTCATGCTGTCATTCATGAGTGAATAGTGTTGGGACATTAATGATAATGCTGTAATGTCTTCTGTTCTTGGATGTTAGTTGCCTTCATCTATCTAGGACCCTGGGTGTAGGACCCTGTAATCGGCGTAATAACCAGGCTAGCTTAATATGAAACAGCAAATTTTAATGAGGGGATAGCTTACAACACCAGGGATCCAGCGGTGAGCAGGAGATACAAAAAAAGAGGGCAGCGGGCTCACACTCGCCAGATTTATAAGTAAACATTAGCCCGAGGCGAACACGCCCCCTAAGGGGGCTGGGCTATCCCTACAGGACCCAAGAGTAAGTGTTATCTCTTTGTTATGGTGGGGCCACAGCTTGTCTGAGTTATGAGTTTAATGGGTGTAATGGGAATAATGGTTCTGCACCTGGGAGAAGAGTGCTCATTATTTCTGGTTGTGCACCTTATATGTGTTGTCAGCTGTTCTCAGGGTGTTGAAGGTGCGAATGCAGCTGAGGGTCACCTCTTACCAAAGTCAAGTATAGATCTAGGTTCAGGCAGGAGTTAGTCTGTAAATGATAAAGTTCAGGGACAGATCTGGAGACAGTGCCTGTAGGTAGTGGGGCATGGTCGGTCTGTTCCCTGTTTGGCTTCAAGACTTGCTTCTGCACTGTGCTAAGACACAGTCCTCACCAATGCTGTCTGAGCTTCAAGGATGTCACAAAGAGCCAACAATTATTGGAGGAACTCACCCAGTTTGAGTTGGGTCTCTTGGATGTAGGTGACCAAAGACAGAACTGGGCGTGGGGGTCCTAAGAGACCGTCTCCTTCAGCCTACAGTCATCTGTTTAACCCAGTATGCTCCCCCTCTCCCGTTTAATACAGATTTGCCCTTAAGGAGCTGGGGAAGTAGGAACAAGCCCTTTGAGAGAATGTATTTGCTGGCTCTTGGCCTCTGACCATTTGGGCAACAAGGTTAGCCTGGCAGGAAGGACTCAATTGAAGCAGAATTCTGGCCAAGACTATTGGGAGAGGAGCTGAAAGCCTCTGACACTCAGGAGTATTCCATTGCCTGCCACAACAAATTAAAACCAGTAAAGCCCCTCCCTCTACCTGTGGGTATTAGGTTACTTCCTCAGAGGACTCGGGCAGTTAAGTGATCACTCTCAGCACTGGAGAGAAGAAAGGAAGAACAAAACCAAAACTAAACAAATACCAGTGCTTCAAGCTGGGCCTGGTGGTAGTACATACCTCTTAGGAGACTGAGGCAGAAGGATAAATGTGAGTTGGAGGCTAGTTTGGGATGCATAGTGAAGCCTTGCCTCAAACAAAAACAAGGTGCTAAAGAGATGGCTCAGCTGTTAAAAAGAGTATTGACTGCTATTCTAGAGGACCTGGGTTAAATTCCCAGTACCTACATATCAGCTCATAACCATTTAAAACTCCAGTTTAGGGAATTGACATCTCTTTCTGACTTCTTCAGACACCAGGCTTTCGTGTAGTACACAGGTTTGCATGCAGGCAAAACACCCATACATGTAAATATAAATAATTAATTAAAAATTTAAAAATGTATGTGTACACATCTCTTCACATGTCTAAGTCCCCTGGCACTGCCTTTTTTTAATTTTTTTATTTTTTTTTAAATATTTATTTATTATGTGTACAACATTCCTTCCATGTGTGCCGGCGTGCCAGAGGGGGGTGCCAGATCTCATTATAGATAGCTATGAGCCACCATGTAGTTGCTGGGAATTGAACTCAGGACCTCTGGAAGAGCAGTCAGTGCTCTTAACCTCTGAGCCATCTCTCCAGCCCTGGCACTGCCTTTTTTGTTTTGTTTTGTTTTGAGATTAAATCTCTCTTTGTAATCCTGGCTACCCTGGAAGTTATTATGTAGACTGGACCAGGCTGACCTTGCTCTCACAGAAATCCTTCTGTCTGTACCTTCTGAGTGCTCTGATTAAAGGCATATGCCACCATGCTCAATTCTATCCCTGACATTTTCTGTGTGTGCAGTGAGTGATGAGCCTCAGGTCCTCATGCTTGCACAGCAGTCATTTTATAATTGAACTGTCTCCTTAGCCCAAGATAAGTATTTTCATTGACCCATGTTAGAAATTTTCCTAGGAAGCCTAAAGGGCATTTAGACACCAAGTAGCTTCTAGCTGGGAGACAAATGAACCACGATTGGAGATGCCATAACAATGTCGAATATGGGTTTCTTTTCTAACACCCACATCATAGATGCTTGTACCTTCAGTTTCAGGAAATACAGTGCCCTCTCCAGCCTCTGTAGAGGCACCAGGCATACACATGGTACACATACATAAATGATTATGATGGGTCCACTCTGGGTTGGCTATAGGTGACCAGAGTACTTCTCGCAGTGGCCTGAATGCCAGCTGATATTTGATGCTACAGGGGTGAGGAGTGCCCAGGAGACCAGGGTAGCACGCCAGGGCATGTTTCTGGTCTGAGGTGTTGCAGAGGCCAAGTGAGTAGAATGCTGGAACATCACTGTGGTTCAGGCTGAAAACATCCAGGAGCTACAGGAGTTGACCTGATATGAAATGTGAGATATAAATTAAAGTTCATTCTTTGTGTGTCTACATGTCTAGGTGCCATGGCATCATTTATTGAAAAAGACTGCGTTTTCTCCATCCATTTGTTTTTGTACTTTTCTCAGGAGTAAGTTGGGCATGTTTGCATGGATCCCATTAGGTTTTTATTTTGAGAACTTAGAAAAGTACAGAGGGAGGCAGGAGAGATGGCTCAGAGGTTAAGAGCATTGCCTGATCTTCCAAAGGTCCTGAGTTCAATTCCCAGCAACCACATGGTGGTTCACAACCATCTGTAAAGAGGTCTGGCGCCTTCTTCTGGCCTTCAGGCATACACACAGACAGAATATTGAGTTCTTTCCTTCTCTTTGGACCTTAGGGATTGTATATACAGTAGTTACGGTCTTCATTGAATTATGCAGAACACAGGCTTACCACACATGTGAAATACACAGCTGGGACTGTAGAAAGGGAAGGGAGGTAGGGTGGTTGTGCACCAGGCTGTGGAGTGGGATGGGAGGCAGTTGAATATGCTCAAGGAATTCCCCACCCTACTGGACTGTTCTGTTACTGAATAGAACAATGTTGACAGTCTGGAGGGCAGAGAGCAAATCAGAAAACTAACAAGTTTAAATTTTAATCTTTTGTCCTTATACTTTTTTCTTTTCTTTTTATTTTGTTTGTTTATTTATTTATTTTGTCTTTTCTTTTCTTTTTTAACATTTTTATGGTTTATTTAACTTTATTTTATGTGCATTGGTGTGAAGGTATCAGATCCCCTGGAACTGGATCTTCTGACAGTTATGAGCTGCCATGTGGGTGCTGGGAATTGAACCCGGGTCCTCTGGAAGAGCAGTCAGTGCCCTTAACCACTGAGCCATCTCTCCAGCCCCTATTTATTTTGTTTTTTGAGACAGGGTTTCTCTGTATCGCTTTGGAGCCTTTCCTGGAACTTGCTCTGTAGAACAGGTTGACCTTGAGCTCACAGAAATCTGCCTTCCTCTGCCTCCCCTAGTGCCGGGATGAAAGGATGAGCCACTATCACCAGGCATTCTTTTTTTTTTTCTCTTCTCTTCTTTTCTCTTCTCTTCTCTTCTCTTCTCTTCTCTTCTCTTCTCTTCTCTTCTCTTCTCTTCTCTTCTCTTCTCTTCTCTTCT
>NW_026067891.1:2655739-2749386 GCF_014885135.2 Alexandromys fortis | reverse complement strand
ATTTTTTGTTTTTTGTTTTTGTTTTTCGAGACAGGGTTTCCCTGTGGTTTTGGAGCCTGTCCTGGAACTAGCTCTTGTAGACCAGGCTGGTCTCGAACTCACAGAGATCTGCCTGCCTCTGCCTCCCAAGTGCTGGGATTAAAGGCGTGCGCCACCACCGCCCGGCTTACTTTTCTTTTCTTAAAGATAGGGTGTCACTATATAGATCTGGTTAGCCTGGAACTCTGAATATAGATCATGCAGGCCTCCCTCAGTTTGTTGTAATTCTCCTATATCAGCCTCTTCTTGACTTGCTGGCATTACAGTCATGTGCCACCATGTGGCTTAATATTCTTAGTAGTTTTCAACCAAATTCAAGAATGATTTAGCATTAAGCAACATTCTGAGTTTTACTTCTGTGGTTGTGTGGTCGTGACAGTATTGGTTGACATAACTGTGCTGATTTTAAACTTAGAGGATAACAATGTTTTTGAAAAATGTTTCTGCGCACTTCAGCAAAGAACATAAAGTCATAGGCTGACCTGACCCATGGGGATAAGGGACTGACCCAGATATCATGGCAGATACATGGTGCTGATTCCAAAGAGCTGGTTTCTCAAACACCTAGTAGCCTCTTAGCAATTAACATACATCCCAGGTTGAGATTGCTGGTCTTGCCTTTCTCTGACCAGCCATGGCCCGTTAATGCCCAGTGCAAATAATCTGGGGCTACAATGTGTAGTCAGAATGCTCTCTGACTGACAGATGGGTTCATTTTCTTAGCACTGTTATCGCCCCTTGTATCTTTGCACTTCAAGAATGAGATGAGTAGGACTGGAGAGAGGGTAAGAGCACTGGCTGCTCTTCCAGAGGTCCTGAGTTCAATTCCCAGCAACTACATGGTGGCTCACAGCCATCTGTAATGTAATGAGACCTGGTGCCTTCCTTGCCAGCAGTACATTGTATGCTTAATAAATAAATAAATCTTTAAAAAAAAAAAAAAGAATGAGATGAGTGTTGGGATGCACTGCTCTTACAAAATGTCACCTTCCTTCCTGAGTTTAGATGCTGGGCCTTCTGAAGTATAGGGACAAAGGATCAGGGTATGCCTTTTAAGGTCAAATGCTGTCTGGCCCACATATCCTAGGGTATAATAGCTTGGAATTCTGAGATGCCCATCTAGTACATCTTGTTGAAGGGCCCTTGCACAATTGATGGAGTTAGAATTTTCTTAAAGTTTCTGTTCACCTGGCAAATGGATGTCCAAAAGGAGGCCTAGTCCCTTAGATTTGGGTTTTCCTTCTACACCAAGCTATGGTACAGAGTGCCTGGCAGTCAAGCATAGCCCATGGCTTACCACTCAATGGAAGGGCTCTAACCCTAGGATCCAGTGTTCAAACAGCTGAACCTCTCAAATGCCCCCATCCTTGTTATTTCCTAATTTGCTGCTCTCGAGTGGTGCTGTTGAGGCCATCACTGTATAGCCATGGCTGGCCAGGAATGCTATATCAGTGATTCTCAACTTGTGGGTTGCAACCTATTTGACGAACTTCTTTTTTTAAAAAAAGATTTATTTATTAATTATGTATACAGCATTCTCTTGCATGTGCATGTGTCCCTACAGGCCAGAAGAGGGCACCAGATCTCATTACAGATGGTTGTGAGCCATCATGTGGTTGCTGGGAATTGAACTCAGAACCTCTGGAAGAACAGTCAGTGCTCTTAACCTCTGAGCCATCTCTCCAGCCCCTTTGACAAGCTTCTATCTCAAAATGTTTACATTACACTTCCTAACAGTAGCAAAATTACAGTTATGAGTAGCAGTGAAATAATTTTATGGTTGGGGTCAGCACAACATGAGGAACTGTAAAGGGTTGCAGCATTAGGAAAATGAGAACCACACTACTCTATATTATATACCCAGAATTCACCTTTGCCTCCCAAGTGCTGAAGTTAAAGGGATTCACCACCATGCTCAGCTGAGGGCCATCTTTAAAGAAGAGAATTGGCAGGAGACGCTACAGACTAATGCTTCTCAACCTTCCTAATGCTGTGACCATGTAATGCAGTTCCTCATGTGGTGACCCCCAACCATAAAATTATTTTCATTGCTACTTGTAATTTTGCTACTGTTAGGAATCAAATGAGAATATATGATACGGGGGCTGGACAGATGGCTCAGCAGTTAAGAGCATTGTGTGCTCTTCCAAAGGTCCTGAGTTCAATTCCCAGCAACCACATGGTGGCTCACAACCATCTGTAATGAGCTCTGGTGCCCTTTTCTGGCCTTCAGGCATACACGCAGAAAGAATATTGTATACATAATAAATAAATAAATATATTTTTTAAGATTGTGTGATACGCTGAATATCTGATAGGGGACCTTTGTGTGGAGGGATCATTTGACCCCAAAGGGATTGTGACTCACAGGTTTAGAACCACTGTTACAGATGTACAACTGCTACAGGGTTAGTCTCAGTACAGCAATGTGTAATCCACATTTCTGTGTTAAAAGTGAGGTTGGGGGGCTGGAGAGATGGCTCAGTGGTTAAGAGCACTAGCTGTTGTTCTTCCAGAGGTCCTGAGTTCAATTCCCAGCAACCATATGGTGGCTCACAACCATCTGTAATGAGATCTAGCGCCCACTTCTGGCATGCGGGCATACATGGAGGCAGAATGTTGTATACATAATAAATAAATCTTTTTTGTTATGTAAATTAACCCATTTATTTGTTGGCTGTGCACTATTGTAGTTCGTAGGCTTGTGTATCAAATGGTAGCACTTTTACTGGTCTTTCAGTTTCTTCAGTCTTCTGATGGCAGACTTCACTGTGACGGCAGAAGTCGTGTTGTAGGTCCAGGCCCCACCAGCCACTGTCTTCATGCAGGAGCCACAGTGCCAGATGCCAACGGCTCGTCTCTTCATCTTGGTCTTGCCACAGAAGGAGCACATGTACTTGGCGTGCTGGCTGATTTCAATTTTCTTCACCATTTTCCGGAGGGAGGCACCATAGCGGGTCCCGTATTTCCCGACGATCCCGACCTTCTTGGTGCGTTTAGCCATGTCGCCGGAACCTAAGCCAAGCACGGAGAGGCTCTTTTTTTTTTTTTTTTTTTTTAAAGTGTGGTTAGGATGTGGCCAAGAGTAGCATTTAATTACCTATTATGTAGTATTTACTGCTAACAACTGGCCATCCATTGTGGGGTCAGAGCATCAGCTAAGTTTTATTTGTGCATATCTCCAATTCAGATAAAAATCAAAGAAAAATTTAAAACAGCTATTAGAGGCCAGGGCACTAACTTAGTCAATAATGGACTTGTCATGCAAATTTGATGACTTGAGATTGATTCCCATCACTCACAGAAGCAGCCAGCTGTAATAATCAACCCTCAGGAGATGGAGACGGATCCTTGGGGCAGGCTGGCTCGATAGCCATTTTCCTGAAGAACACCCTTAAGGTTGATCTCTGACTTCCACTTGCACCTTTACAAACACAGATACACACACACACACAATGGTATTGGAAGCCTTGATGGTAACAGATAGATGTAATCCCAGCATTTGAGGAGCTAAGGCAGAGGGAATGTGAATTGGAGGCCAACCTGAGCCTCTTCTTAAAACACAAGCAGAGCTGGGCGGTGGTGGCGTACTCCTTTAATCCCAGCACTAGGGAGGCAGAGGCAGGCAGATCTCTGTGAGTTCGAGGCCAGCCTGGTCTGCAATAGTTAGTTCCAGGACAGGCTCCGAAGCAACACAGAGAAACCCTGTCTCGGGGGAAAAAAAAACCACAAGCAGAAAATTAATGGAAGCTGGCTATGATATATCATGTTATATGCTTGGGAAAGCAGAGGCATAATCTCTGCAATTTCAAGATCAGCCAGTGATAAATCTTGCCTCAAAAAAATCTTTAAAAAAATCTTTTAATGGTTTTAAATAATAATAGAATACTGTGTTTATAACCTAAAATGAAAAGGTCTGTCTGCACAATGCAAAAAGTTATAAGGATCAGGTATGGTGGTACAGTCCTATAATCTCAATTACTCAGGAAGACTGAGGCAGGATCATGCATTCAAGGGATCAGGATAAGAGGGCTTGGAATGTCAGAAAAAGTATATTGGAGCTGGAGAGATGGCCCATCAGTTAAAAGCACCGGCTCTTCCAGATACCCAGGTTAAATTCCCAGCACCCATATGGCGGCTCACAACTGTCTATAACACCAGTTCCAGAGGATACAATATCCTCACACAGATATACATGCAGGCAAAACACCAATGTACATAAAATAAATTATTTTTTGAAAAAAGAAAAAGTATGTTTAAGGAGAAAATATTTTGTATGAATATATTATATAGGTAGGTACTAATATGTATGCATATTAATAGTAAAAATAGTTGGAGGACTAGAGAAATGATTCATTGGTTAAGAGCCCTAGCTGCTCTTGCAACAGACCCTGGTTCTGTTCCTAGCACCTAAACATCAACTCACAGCTGTCCATAACTCCAGTTCCAGGAGATCCAGTGACCTCTTCTGGCTTCCATGGGCACCAGGCATGCACATAGTACACTTATATGCATGCAGGCTAAACACTCATACGGTATTTTTTTTTTTTTTTTTTTGTTTTTTTGTTTTTTTCGAGACAGGGTTTCTCTGTGGCTTTGGAGCCTGTCCTGGAACTAGCTCTGCAGACCAGGCTGGTCTTGAACTCACAGAGATCCACCTGCCTCTGCCTCCCGAGTGCTGGGATTAAAGGCGTGCGCCGCCACCCGGCTTGTTTCTGTTTTTTAAACATGATTTCTTTGTGTAGCCCTGGCTATTCTGATACTAGCTCCATAGACCATGTTGGCATCGAATTCATATAGATCCACTTGTCTCTGCCTCCCGAATACTGGGATAAAGGCATGCACAGCCACCACTTGGCATCTTTTTTGAATTTGAGACAGAGTCTTTCTTTATAGTCCTAGCTGGCAAGAAACTCAGTATGTAGACAAGGCTGGCTTCAAACTCATAAGAAATCCACCTGCCTCTGCTTCCCAAATTCTGGGCTTAAAGGCACATGACACTATGCCCAGCTAAAATAATTTTGTAATTTGAAAACTGTTGTGAATTTATAAATCACATAGTAGGCAAGGACCAAACGCCAGAAAGAGATGAGAAAAGCAAACGACAAGTACCCAAAAGTATCTTTAGGGAAAATGCAGATTAAGTATATTGTGTTTTGACCAATTGTATAGCAACAACTGGATTCTGTTAGCCCTAGTAGTGGTGCTTTGAACCATCTCCCCATGACTACCCAGCAGCAGATTTCATCTCTGTGTTCTGTCCATGGGCTATGCCTGGAGCCCAGGGACCTGAGTTAGAGTCCTGGGGGCTCTGGCTGGCTTCTTCAGAAATACCTATTGGCATGGGCCAGAAGTGGGTTACTTTGTAGCTATAACAGGGATCATGGATCCTTTCTGGTTGTACTCTTAGGAGAAAGATGGAGCATTTTCTGCTACACAGATATTATTCTGCCTATGTATACTTGAATGCCTTTTAAAAAAAAGTAGTAAACATCTGGAAAGATGCCCATAGCTTAGACCCTTTTTAATCCTTTCTTTCGAATTGAGAAGAATGGAATGAGAAGAACAGCGAGATGGAGACAGGACTTTTTTGCTCTGTTTTTCTCTGAATTTTTCATGTGGTAATCCAGAAAATTCTACAGTGTACATTAAAATAGGAGACTATTGCTCTGCTGCCACTCATGTGTCTTTCTTATTCACAGGTATGGATCTTGGAGGGAGCCCGTCAACCCCTACTATGTCAACTCTGGCTATGCCCTGGCCCCAGCCACCAGCGCCAATGATAGTGAACAGCAGAGCCTGTCCAGTGATGCTGACACCCTATCCCTTACGGACAGTAGCGTGTAAGTCCCAAGCTTGTTGACTGTATGCTTCAGTGCTCTTTGCTTACCCCACTGGCTGGTCCTTACTGATTGATTCTTGTAAAGCTTGACTTGAGTGTCCCTAAGGAACAAACACTAAGCTGGCCATGGTATCTTATATTTGCAAGCCCAGAACTTGTGATGCTGAAGCTGGAGAATTGTCATGATTGCCAAGCCAACCTGATCTATAGAATGAGACTGTTAAAACAGAAACCCTAAAGAAAGAGGACAGACTGCCCTGTGAGTTACAGTATCCTTCAAAAACTAGCCCAAGGGCCAAAGTGTAATTAATTCAGTGGCAGCCCTGGGTTTAATCCCTAGCACAACAGCAGCAAAATTGTTTAAAAATCCTGGAAAACTGACCCGGGCAATGGTGGTGCACGCTTTTAATCCCAGCACTCAGGGAGGCAGAGGCAGGCGGATCTCTGTGAGTTTGAGACCAGCCTGGTCTACAGAGCTAGTTCCAGGACAGGCTCCTAAACCACAGACAAACCCTGTCTTGAAAAAAAAAAAAATCCTGGAAAACTGCCTGGTGGTAGTGGTGCAAGCCTTTATTCCCAGCACTCCCAAGGCAGAGGCAGGTGAATATATCTGGAGTTCAAGGCCAGCCCTGGTCTACAGAGCAGGTTACAGGACAGGCTCTAAAGCTACTGAGAAACCCTGTCTTGAAAAATCCTGGTACGGAGCCGGGTGGTGGTGACCCAAGCCTTTAATCACAGCATTTGGGAGGGAGAGGCTAGTGGATCTTTTTAGTTCAAGGCCAGCCTTGTCTACAGAGTTCTAGGACAGCTAGGACTGTTGCAGAGAAAAACCCTGTATCAAAAGACAAAAACAAAAAAAAAATCGGAACGGAATCCAAGCTAGAGTTGAAGTTTGCATTAGTTCTCTCTCCTAGAGGCCAAGCAGCTTTTAAGAGCAGAGGACTCAGAGAAACTGGAGGTTCATCCTCTACAGAGGATGGATTTCACTGGGAAGATGGGCCCAGGTAACAGGCAGCCTTCTCTCCAGGGCAGGGCTGGAGACAGTCCTGGGATCCATCAGGTTATATAAATGTGTTTCTTGCCCATGTTGTTCTGCCTTGGACTCTTTATTATATATATAATGTTCTGTCTGCATGTATGCCTACACACCATAAAAGGGCACCAGATCTCATTATAGATGGTTGTGAGCCACCGTGTGGTTGCTGGGAATTGAACTCAGGACCTCTGGAAGAGCAGCCAATGCTGTTAACCTCTGAGCCATCTCTCCAGCCCCATGCATCTTGATATATACCGTGAGTAGTCCTGGGGAGCTGGGGAGACTGGATTCTGTGCTAAGACCAGTTCCCTGAGTGCCTGAGTTCCAAGCCATGGAGAGGCAGATCTCAGCCTCCACTTCCCTGATACTATTATCACAACTTACGAGCTTGTTTTTTCTAATGTGGTCACATTCCCAGAAGTCCTTGTGGGAATGGACCTGTCATGAACCACCTCCTGCTGGTGGCTTTTTGGAGCTCAGGTGCATATTAAGTAATTAAATTAAGTAATTTAATGGCATAAAACATTTTGTTGAGTTAACCCTTCAGCCTGGAGTTTCTTGGAGTTCTGACTCAGTCACGCTTAGTCCAGGTTTTTTGCCCCATTCCTGGGGCTCCCTCCAAAAGCACCCTAGTGTTGGATTAAGTCTTTGCTTATTACAGTGACCAGGAGCAAGTCTTCTAATCGCCACTAGATGTCCCTATTTCATGACTGCGCAGGGTTCCCAACAGGGTTCTTGGCCTAGCTCAGCAGTTCTGCTCTACCTGTGTGTCTCTTTGCGTGAAAACTGGGAAATTGGTAGGTATAAATTAGAAGGAAGGAGAGAGTGCTCGCCAATGGTATATATGGGGTGTGTGTGTGTGTGTGTGTGTGTGTGTCTGTGTCTGTGTCTGTGTCTGTGTCTGTAGAAGCCAGAGGTCATCAGTAGGTGTTTTCCAGTGTTGCTCTCCAGGCACACTCCTTTAATCCCAGCATCTGGGAGGCAAATAGAGCTCTGTGAATGTGAGGCCAGCCTGGTCTACAGAGTGAGTTCCAGGACAGCCAGAGCTACATATTGAGACCCTGTCTTTAAAAGGGGGGATAAATACACGCGCGCGCGCGCACACACACACACACACACACACACACACACACACACACACTCTGTTATATGTTCTGCCTTCATGTTTGGTTTTGGGGGATGTTTGGCATTTTGGTTTTTTTGTTGTTGTTGTTGTGTTGTGTTTTGTTTTTTTGTTGTTGTTGTTTTTTTTTTTTTTTTGGTTTTGATTTTTAAGACAGCGCTTCTCTGTGTGACAGTTCTGGCTGTCCTGGAACTCTATGTGTAGACCAGGCTGTGCTTGAACTCACAGAGATCTGCCTGCCTGCTTCTGTCCCTGAGTGCTGGAATTAAAGACATGCAGCACCACTAGCCGGCTTGCATTTATGTATTTGTACAATGTGTGTGTCTAGTGCCCTGGAGGGCAGATGAGGGTGTAAGATATCCTAGACCTAGAGTGGTTTTGAGCTACCATGTAGATGCTAGGTCCTCTGGAAGAACAAATGCTCTTAACCACAGAGCTGACTCCACAGCTCCCTAAAATTTTAAAAAATTTATTATGAGTGTGAAAAAAAGAATGTAGGTGTGTGTGTGTGTGTGTGTGTGTGTGTGTGTGTGTGTGTGCTATAGCATATGTGGAGGTCAGAGAGCAACTATAGAGTGTTTTTTGGTTTTCTCCTATTACCTTGTGGGATCGAGGAATTGAATTTCAATCATCAAGCCTACACACCTATTGTATTCCCAAACGGCCTCTACCCACTGAACAATCTTGTTGACACTAAACCTGGAGGTCACTTATTCAGTAAAATTAGCTGAGCAGTGAGCACCAGGGACCTTCCAATGCTAGGACTGTAGGCATACACTTCCATGCCTAGCTTTGTTTTATTTTTTAAGGAGATGCTGGGGAATCATGTTGTTGTAGCAAGTACTTTACAGCTGATCTAGCTCCCCAGCTCCGCACTTTCCACTGATAGATCTAAACCACTCTTGTGTGTCTGTGTAGTTGTGTAGTTTTGCTTTTTGTTTTCATTGATATAAGTGAGCATTTCTTAGAGAAATTTAGTAAACAGCTAGCAGGCCACGTAATCTGGTTTCATTGTCATCTCATTTCTGTGCTCTAATCTAGACACTTCAGTCACTTTTCACCTCCCCCCCAGAAGATTCTGATTAAACAAATGCAGCACTGAAGACATAACTGTTGGCAGTTTACCAAATCTAATGGCTTAATTATAAAGAAGGAGAATATTCCCTAAATATTTTAGACAGTTCACAAAAACTGAATAACATTGATAACAACAGGAGTCACGTGTCCTCCTACCAGATATCTTCCCCAGATAGGATTTCTGTGTTAACCCTAGCTGTCCCAAAGCTCACTCTGTAGACCAGTCTGACCTCTCAAAGATCCTCCCGCCTCTGCCTCCTGAGTGCTGGAACGAAATGCTTGAACCACCACTAACCGGCTGAAACCAGTTTCTAACTATCTATTATATAAAAGTCTTAGGGTTACAAGGAATAGCTTTCAGAGTGCTTATTATAGCTGCTTTGGGACTGTAGCATTTCTAATTACGTTCTAGCTTCCCAACCCTAGAATGTAAATTGTTTTAAGTAACATATTTTTTAAAGCAACAGTATTTTTAAAAGTAAGCTTATTAAAGAATGATTTTTGTTATTGTTGTTTATTGGTGTGTCAAATCATGCCTAGATAGTAGTGAGGGGCCTAATAATCTGTTTGCTTTGTTAGTTGTGTTTTTTTGTTTGTTTGTTTGTTTTGTGCTTTTAATTTTTTCATTCAATTTATATACCAGCCACAATTCCGTTCCCACCCCTACTCCCTCCCCCCCCCCCCCCTCCACTTCCCATTGAAGGTAAGGCCTGCCACGGGGAGTCTACAAAGCCTGGTACATTCAGTGACAGGACTAAGCCCCCCCCCATCAAGGCTGAGCAAAGGCATCCCACCATAGGGAAATATAAATATGCCCAGGGGCCCCTCAAGCAGACAAAGCTACACAACTGTCTCCCACATGCAGAGGGCCTAGTTGGGTCCCATGCAGGCTCCACAGCTGACCATCTAGAGTTCCCAGGAGGTTGGCTCATCAGTTCTCTGTAGATTTCCTCATCTGATCTTGACCTGTCCCTCTTCTAAAACTTGTTGAATGAGTAAATTCCACACTGATTTTGCTAAATTATTTGCTACAGGCATTATAGAAATACATGGTTTGAGTTATATTAATTCATAATTAACTTAACAATTAATAACAAATTTGAGCTGAGGTAGTGGTAGTGCATTCCTTTAATCCCAGTACTTGGGAGGCAGAGGCAGGGCTACACAGAGAAACCCTATCTTGAAAATTAAAAAACAACAAAAAGAAAGAAAAAAACAATTTTGAAACACGTGATACTATTTTAGGATGAGAAAGCATTTACAAGAAAATAAGGTTAGGGACTGGAGCGAAGGCTCAGTGGTTAAGAGTACCAGCTGCTCTTCGAGAGGACCTGGGTTCAATTCCCACCACCCACATGGCAGTTCACAACTGTCTATGACTCCAGGGGATTCTGCATCCTCACTAAGACATACATGTAGCAAAATACAAATGAAAATAAATAAGCTTGTGACTAGGATGTAGCTCAGTGGTAGAGTGCTTGCGTAGAAGGCTAGATTCAAGCCTCAGTGCAAAACTACATGCATGCATGCATGCATGCATACATACATACATACATACATACATACATACATACATACATACATTGGGGGAAATAAAGAAGGCTGTAAGTTTGAAATTTGCTGCTGAAAATTCTGTCTTTATCCAAGAAGTCTGTAGTAGTTTTTAGGGCTCGCTCTAGAAGCCAAATTAACATCTCAGCAATCCATTCTGGCTGAGAGAGGTACACCAGCTCCAGGCCAGAAGGACAGAGCCAGAGATTCAGCCAGCAGGAGGAGTATTGTGGAAGCCCATTTGTCTAGGACTGAGGTACTTCATCCTAATTCTGTTTCCTCCTTCCATCTCCACACCAGCTTCTCTGTCCCCAGCACAGGTGGACCACTTGCTAGGCTAGGCACTCACCTCCATGTCTCTTTCACTACACTTACTGAATGTAGTTTTAGAGGGTAGTTCCCTTTATGTTCATGGTTTTTGTTGTTTGTTTTGTGTGTTGGAGACAAGGTCTTTATGTGTGTCCTGACTGTCCTGGAACTCACTGTGTAGACCAGGTTTGCCTCAACTTACCAAAATCTGCCTGCCTCTGCCTCCAGAGTGCTGGAATTAAAGGCGTGTGCTCCCAGCCCCAGCTTGTACCAGTTTTGTGGCTGGTTCTTTTCATTTGCCTGCCCTTAAACATTCCTCCAACATATGACTTTTTAAAATAGAGCATGCCATCTCCTGCTGCTCGGAACTGAGTTTGGCTAGTGCCATGTGGCATATATTGGACTGTTTCCTTTTCTACGCCAGTAATCATGTAGTAGTGATACCAGGATGGACTCTGTCTCTTTGTGTTTTGTTATATCTGAGGAATATCTCATTTAATTCTCTTTTAATTAATTAATTTTGAGACAGGGTCTTACTCTGTAGCCCATGCTGGCCTGGAACTCACTGTGAAGACCAGGCCGGTTTTGAATTTAGAGATCCACTACCTCTGCCTCCTCAGTGCTGAGATTAAAAGTGTGTGCCACCATACTTGGCTGTATTTCAATTTTGAATCTTTGAATGTTGACATTTTCAGCAACACTCTTTTCCTGAAGTCCTTTGTGACCTCTCACTGCCAGAGTAGTTGCCATCATGGCCCCATCAGAAGAGGACCGCAGTTGTGTCTGTAGCACCTGGTCCTCCTCGGCCTATGGAACTCATAAGACTTAATCTCCAGCCGGGCGGTGGTGGCGGATCTCTGTGAGTTCGAGACGAGCCTGGTCTACAGAGCTAGTTCCAGGACAGTCTCCAAAGCCACAGAGAAACCCTGTCTCGAAAAACCAAAAAAAAAAAAAAAACACAAAACTTAATCTCCAGCATAGCCTTTTCTGCAGCCTCTGAATATTTTCTTAAGAAAAGAACATGTTGGGGCTAAAGAGGTGGCTCAGTGGTTAAGAGCATTGAACTTCTCTTCCAGAGGACCTGGGTTCAATTCCCAGTACCCACATGGCAGCTCACAAACTGTCTGTAATTACAGTTCCAGGGGACCCCACACATGGTAAAAAAAACACTTATATATAAAATAAAAAAAGAGAAAAGATCATATTATCAAAATGGAGACACTTAAAATACATGTAGATGGTTTTTGTTTTAGGGGTAAGATAGATTCTCGTATAAACAAGGTTGGCTTCCGCTTCCCAAGTGCCAAGGCTATAGGCATGTACCACTCTACCCAGCTAATGCAATGCTTGAGTTAGACCCATGGCTTCATGCATGCTAGGCAAACACACTGTCAGCTGAGCTATGTCCACAGCCCCAAGCATAGGCAATTTTTCTTTGATAATCTGTTCATCTTATATTTTATTGGGAGACTTAAGAAATTGGGATAAAAAACTACCACCGATATTTGAACATACATCTGAAGCAAAAATGAAATGATGTTTCTCACTATACCTTCTGGGATAGCTTACAAGTTTCTCACGTTGGAGCCCTAATTGGATCATACAACTGTTCAACAAGGTGTTTCCTAGTACGATGACACCCATCTTTAGATGTAGTTTTTGAGGACAAGCCTAATCCTCAGAGGCTGGGGATTTTAAAGTGTTGTGTCTAAGTATAGAAGAAACAGGTTTCAGCTGTTGGCTTTAGGCCACCTACTATCTTGAGTGCCTGGGAATCCAAGTCATATGAATTTTAAACTCCCATTCCTCTATTCTCTGTGTCCCCTTTGCATATGTAAAAGGAAAAACACTGTAATGCTACCCTCTTGCCCAAGCACCTGGGAAGGTTGCCAGGGCAACCCTCTGACGGGGCTTTGTCTTTTCTGCTGTCAAGCATAGTATGGTTGGGGTTCCGCTGTCCTTGATGACTTCCCGCCTCCCCCAGCAGGGCAGGATACACAGATCACACACCTTAACTGCCCTGTGGACTCTTTGATTAGCAAGATAATTTAAAAACCTATCCTATCTGCCATGGAGATTGCAGTCCTCCCACCCACCTGTTTTCTTTTTTTTTTTTTAATTTTTTTTTTTTAATTAGTCTGAAGAGCAGCTTGGTAACATTTTCAGCTCTCTTTTTTTTTAATATTTATTTATTTATTATGTATACAATAGTCTGTCTACATGTATGCTTGCAGGCCAGAAGAGGGCACCAGACCTCATTACAGATGGTTGTGAGCCACCATGTGGTTGCTGGGAATTGAACTCAGGACCTTTGGAAGAGCAGGCAATGCTCTTAGCCACTGAGCCATCTCTCCAGCCCCCCACCCATCTGTTTTCATGTAACTAGAGAACTGTGGTGAGAAGACCCAGCACTTGGATTTGTCAGCCTGTCTTTTCTGATTTGCTAGTTCCATTTGTTGCCATGATTGATTCCTAGAGCACTTTCTAGAACTATGGGATAGAGGCTGGGCAGTTTCACAAGGTGTTGGATATGTTGTCTATCTCAAATAAGCAAGAGTCTGGCCTTTTAGTGACCTTAGTCCTTGGATTTATGGCTGCTAAAGGCTGTTTATAGTTAGCCTTACATGTTTGCTTCGCTCTTGTAAAAGACTCACAGTGGCCTGGGTTCAGTCCCCAGAATCCACACATGTGCTGTGGTACATATACTTACCCATATACATGCATAAACTATATACATGGGGGGGTGTAATAAAAATTTTTAATGTGAAAATGATTCTTAGCTATCAAACTTTCAGACTTTATAGACTCAGAGATAAATAAAGTAAGGGCAGCTGATCTTCATTGAAATGTTGATAAAATAGTAGCTAGAAGAATATTTCATGACTGAGTTCCTGGGCTTTTTACATATGATTTTTATGTGTGTATGTCATGAAGTGCATGTAAGTAACATATATGCATGCACATGGGCTGATACAGTGTGGATATATCATTGCTATCAGTAATACCCATGGGCTGGTAAGTATATGGTACTCCGCTGTATCTTATTTTCTACTTGAGCTAATGGCTATATCTTTTGTCTATTCAGGGATGGAATCCCCCCATACAGGATCCGTAAGCAGCACCGAAGGGAGATGCAGGAGAGTGTCCAAGTTAATGGGCGGGTGCCTCTACCTCACATTCCTGTAAGTCCCACATATATTCAGCAGCACTATACCTTCTCTCCAGATGCCTAACTGGTTTCCTACACAGAGTTGGCCACCATGGCACCAATCAGTAGGAGAGATACTTGATAGGCTTCTTAGGACCACAGATTCCCACTGGGCACAGCAGACAGTCTGTCTGAGTGATGTTGAGCTGAGAGATAACCATCAGAGTAGATAGTCTATGGTAGCTCCCAAATCTTGAAACGCTTCTTTTGCTCAGTAACAGGAAGTGACTTCCAGTTAGCACCCACCCTTCCCTGTATGGTTTCCCTGTAAAGTCAGATGTTCTTCTGTAGTAGTTCTGAGAAGATGGATTTCTACTTGGGACCCAAGCCCTGGACATTGCAAGTCACCTGACCCCAGGGTATGTTAGATATCCATTCACAGGCTTTACTACTGAAGGAACTTGTCCTTTTTGTGGCTGAGCCATGGGTGCTGCCGTGTAGACATCTTGGCTCAGAAGCTGCCTCAGCATTGCCTCTTGAGTAATAACAGTAGCTTGTCCTGAGCCTGTTGACTCTGTGTTTGAGCAGGCATTTATAGCTCTCTATAATCACGTGAAACAAGGTATTTTCTTGAGTGTTGTGAGGCATAACAGGAGACCACGAGCAGCTGACTTAAAGGAGCTTACATTTTAATTTAATGTAATTTAATTTTAATTTAATTTCCATGTAACTGCCTGTTTGATTTCCTCTATATTTATAGCTCTCTCTACTTGCACTGACCACTAGTGGCACACAGAACAATTATTGTTCCTTCTGACACATAGGCTTTTGGGCAGAAAACTTGTAGGAGAACTTGGGGAGCTTGTAGCAGTGAGGACGGGCAATTCAGAGCATCACACAGACATCGGCATTTGTTTTGATTCATTTTATTATTTTGAGACAGCAACTATGTAGCTCCGGCTTACCTTGAGCTCACAGGGTGATCTTGAACTCACAGAAATCCACCTGTTTCTCCTGGGCACTGGGATTGAAGATATGCACCATCACACCCAGCCTCATCAGAATTTCTTAGTTGGAGTCTTTCAGCTTTTTGACTGCATCTTCAGTTCCCAAGTTAGGAAAGATTCATTTGTGATTGGAAAATCGTGTTCATTTTATATATGATGTATTTTGTGTCTCCCATTGCTGTAACAGAGCCTAGAATCCCAACCCTCCTGAGTGCAGTCCTACTCTGATTACACTCAGCCGTGCATCAGGATCAGGCACTGCTCCATCCAGGATTTCCTTTGAACAAGTGTATGCTGTGGGACTAGCCTACTTCAGAACCACAAATCCACCCTAGGAGTTTCTAGTGACTGGTGCTGTGCTTACTCAGCTTGATCCTGTGTTCCTAGTGCTGTTTACACTGAACCTCAGGAATTTCCCACCTTATGTCATGAATGTTTTTCTGTGATGAGTTGTGAATATTTAGTGTAGGGCATGTTGGTCAAGGTACTGACCACTATCTGTCTGGGAGCATGTATACCTGCTAACTCAGGGGTGCCACAACCTACGTATACCAGGACCATGCCCAGGCCTCCAGTAATTTAGTTGTGAGTGGCTAGAGAGAAGTCCACATCTTCAGGTCAGTGCTCAGCGAAGGAAGAAAGGGAGCCAATGAGGATGTTAGTGTCTCTGCTTTAAAATAAATGTAACCAGCAAGGTTACTTAGTGGATAGATATACCTGCCTCCAAGCTTGATGATCTATGTTCTATCTGTAGAACCTACCTGGTGAAAGGGGAGAATAGAACCAACTCCTGCAAGTTATCCTCTGATCTCTACGTATCCGCCATGTGCATGCTTACATATTCAAACAAATAAATGTATAAGAACTTTAAAATAACTAAAATCAAGTTTTCCTGTACACGTCCTCTTACTAGGCTGTCACTGTGCTGCTCTATAAAGGATACAGGACCATCCTGTGAAGGCAACCCTACTGACTATTGTGTCTCTCTCCAGCGCACTTACCGAATGCCAAAGGAGATCCGGGTAGAACCACAGAAATTTGCTGAAGAGCTTATTCATCGTCTAGAGGCTGTCCAACGCACTCGAGAAGCTGAAGAGAAGCTGGAAGAACGGCTGAAGCGTGTACGGATGGTGAGTGGACTATATGCTTAGAACTGTGTCAAGGCCACTATTTCCTGTGGCTTGGAAGTCCTGCACTTAGGGTAGCCTCCATTCTGAAATGTTCTACTCAGCCTGCTTCCTACTATTTCTGTAGCCCACCTGCCTTTCTGTTCAGCACCTTGTTCCTCTCTCTTTTACTATGAACTGAGCTTAGTGTTTCCCCCAGCAATCTCTTCCTGCTAGGAGATGCCTAGGAGGAAGTTCCCAAGGCTCCCAACATTTGAAGAAGACAGGAAACTGACAAAACGGCTGTGTGCCTAGCCTTGGCAGGTGGCAGGAACTGAGCTAAGGCACAATGGACCTATGGTAGTAGGCAGACTGGGCAGGTACCGGGCTCCTGCTCACTTAGGGGACACTACAGAGTATAGTAACTCTAATGGCTTCCTTGGGGCTCATTTTGGCTCATTGAGAAACCACTAACCACTATTTGGTTTATTTGGTTTGGTTTCAAAAGAGACAGGGTGGTGCATTCCCTTAATCCAAGTGCTGGGATTCCCTTAATCCCAGCACTCCAGAGGCAGAGGGAGGCTAATCTCTATGAGTTCAAGGCCAGCCTGGTTTACAAGAGCTAGTTCCAGGATAGGCATCAAAGCTACACAAAGAAACCCTTTCTCGAAAAAAACAAAACAAAAATTTAGAGCGGGGGGGGGGGGGGGGGGGGGGGGGGGGGGGGGGGGGGGGAAGTTCTCTCTATAGCCCTGGCTGTCCTGGAATTCACTCTGTAGATGAGGCTTGCTTCAAAGTCAGAGATCCACCTGCCTCTGCCTCCCATTAAAGGCGTGCACCATCACCACCTGGCTAAGAAACCACTGCTTTTGTATATATTTTTGTTTTTTCTATGCTACTATAGAAAGACTTTCTTTATGTAGGGCCATGGTCTACCTATATGTGTCCTTCATTCTCCAGTGTTTTATGATAAACAGTTTAACACTTGCAAATTCAAGCCTGCCCTCCCTCCCTCTATACCTCCCTTCTTCTTTCCTTTCTAAGACACAGTCTTACTGTAGCCTGCCTGACCTGGTGGTATTCGCTATGCAGCCCAGGATGGTCTCTTGCAGCAATACTCTTGTTTAAGCCACCCAGATACTGGCTTACAAGTGTGTGCCAATGCCTGGCTAAGATCAGACATTTTTATTTATGCAGGTTTTCATACTGGAAGTTCTAGAGTATAATGTTCAACTGTGGAGTATTTCTCTGTTACTTTACCTGATGTTTTTATTTGACATATGGAACCCAACCCTCTCCAAACTCAGAGCCCCAGTCTAGGCCCATCCCTACCCTCTCAGACTCCTTGTAAACTGTGTGCATTGTCTAAGAGTTACATCCTTAGCAGGAGATCTACATACTACTGTGGACACAGGGCTAATGGTGGCACCAGTTATAATCTTCAGAGACTAGAGATTTAAGATTAAAAACAAACGGGCTTAAAATAATTTATTTTTAATAACAAAACTGAGGAAATAAAATTCTGAGAAGGTCTGGAGAAATGGACAGATTCATGAAGACTGGAGTTCAGCCAGGCGGTGGTGGTGCACGCCTTTAATCCCAGCACTTGGGAGACAGAGGCAGGGGGATCTCTGAGTTCAGCCTGGTCTATAGAGCAAGTTCCAGGACAGGCTTCAAAGTGACACAAAGAAACACTGTCTCTCGAACAACCCTTCCCCCGCACCTCCAAAAGAAAATACTGGAGTTCAGATCCCAGTATCCATGAAACAAGATAGGAATCTACATAAGCCTATAATCCCAACTGGCAGGGGCAAGGGATAGAAACTGAGGCTCACCACAAATCCTACATTTTATTGCTACACAGGAGGAATTGGTAAGAAAAGCTGGGTCATCCTTATGTAATGGTACATACCTTTAATCCCAGCATCCAGGAGGTAGAGGAAGGTGAATCTCTGTGAGTTCAAGGCCAGCCAGGTCTACGCAGTGAGTTCTAGGACAACCAGGGCTATTGAGAAGCCCTGTCTCAAAAAACCAAGAGAGAGAACAAAAACAAAAACCTTTATTTACTGAGTCATAAAACTAAATCTATGCAGTGCCTTCTCAGTGGTCACAACTGACACCAGACCTTTAATCCCCCTCAACCTGTTTTTTCCTTGCCTGATAAGAACAGGTTGATGGGATCAGTTCAGGTTCCCAGGGCCTTTTGAAATTCAAGCACAGGGTATCCAGGAGTAAACACCTTTCCCTAATTTGACTACATTGCAGTTAGGAAAGTCCTTGACTTGACTGTCAGGATTGTGGCTCACTTCCAAGTCTATCCTCATTCTCCTTCTGACAATGCCACTGTTTCTCCACAGGAAGAAGAAGGGGAGGATGGTGAATTGCCTTCTGGCCCCATGGCTAGTCACAAACTGCCTTCTGTCCCAGCCTGGCACCATTTCCCACCCCGCTATGTGGATATGAGCTGCTCCGGACTGCGGGATGCTCATGAGGAGAATCCTGAGAGCATCCTGGATGAGCATGTGCAAAGGGTCATGAGGACACCTGGCTGCCAGTCACCTGGTCCAGGCCACCGTTCTCCGGATAATGGGCATGTAGCCAAGACTGTAGTACTAGGCGGTGTAGCCTCCGGGCATGGAAAGCACGTTCCTAAGTTGGGGTTGAAGCTTGATACAGCTGGCTTGCACCACCATAGGCATGTCCACCACCATGTTCACCATAATTCAGCTAGACCCAAGGAGCAAATGGAGGCTGAAGCTGCCCGCAGGGTCCAGAGCAACTTCTCATGGGGCCCAGAAACACATGGTCATGCCAAGCCCCGCAGCTATTCAGAGAGCACAGGCACCACCCCCAGTGCTGGAGACTTGGCCTTTGGGTGAGTTGTGACCCAGCCCTCTCTCATGTTTCCTGTGTGGCCTTGTATCCAAGTTGTGGTCCAGAAGGGCCATGGCTCTATGGTGACTTGATCCTCCCTGATAAAAAACATATGACACCAGGGTCAGGGGCCAGACAGGTTCCAGGCATTGCTATGACTGGGTGAGGAGGGGTGGTGGGTTTGTCTTGGGCTATGGTCAGCATGACTCCTACCATATCAAAGCAGACCCCAGACCCTAGACACCTGACCTTCACAGAGATCCCTGCCTTCACAGTGGGTTACAGGCCCTCTTGTTGTGCTTGAGAGTTTAGGAAACAGCAAGTGACCTCATATATATTGATCTCACAGTGGTAAAGCTAGTGCATCCTCCAAAAGAAACACCAAGAAGACTGAGTCTGGGAAGAATGCCAGTGCTGAGGTACCCAGTACCACAGAGGATGCAGAGAAGAACCAGAAGATCATGCAATGGATCATTGAGGGGGAGAAGGAGATCAGCAGACATCGGAAGGCAGGCCATGGGTAAGTACACTACAGGGGCCTGTTACCTAGCAACTGGCCACCTGTCTTGTTGCCAACACCCTTGCTTTTAGGAGTTTATTTCTGGCTACAAGGTCAGATGACTCCACCTAAGTCCCTGTCACCTATGAACTTACATAAGTGGCAACTATGGGAGAGTCTTCTGCCTTTTACGCCTACTTTCTTCAGTTCTAAGGGTTTGAGACAGCTCAGCCCTATCGTGACCTCTCTGCATATCTCTCATTCATCTTGTCTCATATTACTGTGTGTTTGCACATATTCCTGGCTCCACAGGGAGCAGGTGCCATCCCTGTGGTCCTCTGTATGACCCATTTCCTCAGTCCCAGACTACCCTAATGTGCTGCCTGCCCTCACATACTCTGGGACACATATTGTAGGAGGGAACCCTTACATTTTCCTCTGACATCCTTACAAAGACACGTACATGTGTGTTCATTCTCACACACAAAATTAATAAAATTTTCAAAAAGTAAGAACTAGAATGTAGCTCAGTGACATCACAGCATGAGCAAACTCCTGGTTCAATTTCAAATTACACACAAAAAAGAACACTCTTTCAAGAAGGAAAGAGTGAACTGTATGGGATCAGAGGAGACCCATGTGATTCCTGTAATTGGGTGGACACACTTTGTTGCTTCCACTGCTTATGCAGTCACTTGTCTTTGTCCCCCAAGGTCTTCTGGGATGAGGAAGCAGCAAGCCCATGAGAGCTCCAGGCCCTTGTCTATTGAGCGTCCTGGAGCCGTGCACCCCTGGGTCAGTGCTCAGCTCCGGAACTCTGTCCAGCCGTCTCATCTTTTCATCCAAGATCCCACAATGCCACCCAATCCCGCCCCTAACCCCCTGACCCAGCTGGAAGAGGCCCGCAGGCGTTTGGAGGAAGAGGAGAAGAGAGCCAACAAACTGCCCTCCAAGCAGAGGTAGGCTCACGTGGTGTAGGTGACCTTACATGGCCCTAAGGCTCTTATAAGGCCCTTGAGGTAAGACACCCATTCTGGACTGCTTCTCCACTGAGAACCACGGAGGTAGCCCTGCTGCAGGACAGAGGCTATGAGGTGAATGTTCTCAATAGCACTTGGTCAGATGGACAACAGCTTTTGGGCATGCTCAGCTTAGTGGTGAATTCCTGACCATCTCTGATGACAGCCACACAAAGCACAGCCACAGGGAGATGATGGACAATTCTGAAGCACAGACAATTATAATAGGATTGTCTGGAGTGATCACAATATCGACCCCTTCACCATCACCGTTCAGCAAGCCTGTTCTGTTCCTTAGGGAATATATTCTGCCCAAACTCAAAAGATTTCTCTTTGGGTAACAGTGTTCTTGGGAGCTAGAACATGCCTTCTAGAAACCTTTTATTTCGGCTTTCAGTCAGTTACTTGGACATTCTGACTCATTGGAATTCTCAAATGGTAATAATCTCCATCAAGGCTTAGAATCTGTTTTTTACCCAGTCCCTGGAACTATGGTTACACAAAGACCACTATTGCCCTTTGAAACTATCAGCTCCATTATTAACTTAGGTTGTATAGATTCTGGGGTCTGACTTCACTTCTGAGGGTTCTCTTTCCCTGGGATGCTACGACTCTTGACCAGCAGACTCTGTACTTGTGGTCTCTAATAGGATCAGGCTATAGTTTCCCTGGAAGCTTAGACATGTTCCCCGCTCACTGAAAGTCTCTGCAGACCCATACCAAGCTCTGAACCTATTCTAACTTTGGTTCTAAAAGAAGTTGCAGCTACCTTGAACACAAGGGACCACTTTGCCACCGCTGTAAGCCATGTTATGCATTTGTGCTGCCTGTTCTGTGTAGGAAGTGTTCCTCCTGGTGCTGAAATAGTGTGTGTATCTGGCAGGGGTCGAGGCAGTGGAGGAGGATGTCATGTGGGATCTGCTAGGACTAATGCCCTCAGTGGTCTGGGAAGGGTGCTCTCAGTAGCGAAGTGTTCTTAAGAGGCAGGATTTTCTTGTGGAGTAGGGTACTTTGAGAGTTAGGATTCTCTTGTGTCACAGAGGTTGCATCTGTTCATCTTACCATTACCTGGCAAGCCCCACATGATGGTAACAGTTGTGGTTTTCTCCTGGCAAGTAGCATCAGCTAAACCCTTCTGGTTTGAGTTTTGGGGTATGAGAACACTATCACCACACACACATATATCAGGTCTTAACTGCTGCCTCCAAAATCTTCATGTATGAGGAAACTGAATGTGTTGAGTCTGTTTGTCTGGAATTTTATAAGCAAGTGTAGATGTATGAGGTGAAAGCCCCAGGCCGTGGAAGGTACTGGAAAGGTAGACGAGAGTAAAGTCACCGTTAGGTACCCATAGTGGCATACCCACATAGAGGGCTCGCTTGGAAAAAGTCTGCTTTGCAGAGATTCTGGGGCATGCCTCAGTCGTGTCAACAGCTCCCCAAGGTACAGTATAACCACTGCTGCTGTCCATGTGTGGTATCCATGTCATCTTCAGGAAGTTCATGATGAAGTCTGTGTAGAAAGAGCTACATCCCTGAGAGATATACTGGCAGGCCCTCTCCAAGAATTTCTAGCCTGGGGAAGACATCTGTAAAGGGGGTGAAGAGAGCCTGTAGCACTGAGACGAGCAGTACTCCAGAGTGTATTCTAAAGAACAGACTGGCATTGATCCTGTGTCTAGACACTTAGGGCAGGACCTCTGATATGTGAGTGGGAGTTGTTGGTAGCGAGTTCCTGCTGCTCACCCTGTCTTTGTACACTGTCCACAACACTGGCTGAGCCCCATCCTCTTTGATGCGGGTTGTTCCCTAGGTATGTGCAGGCAGTCATGCAGCGGGGACGCACCTGTGTCAGGCCAGCATGTGCACCGGTGCTGAGTGTGGTACCAGCCGTGTCGGACTTGGAACTCTCCGAGACAGAGTACGTGCGCCCTGTGGGTCCTCCTGGTTCTGCCCATCCCAGGCCAAATCCCAAAGTGGAGCACCTATTTTGATAGGCTTTATCACTGAGCCAGGAAACATGAGGGCTGGAGAAAGGCCTGCTGGGGCTTCTCCCTCCTGTCTCCCAATAGAGAAGATCATGCCTATTCGGTGTAGGGACATGATCCCTATACCTGTGTGTGGTCCATGCAGGCACCACAGCTTGCCTTTCATCTTGTCTTTACTCTCCTGAGCTCCTGAGATAGGTTTGGGGACTGGTGGGTCGACCACCATTCTATACAGGATCAGGTCCACAGTCCTAGTCCCCTTGAAGTAGCACCAGGAGCATGAGCCAAGTTTATAGTAGGATCTAGGTGGAGTGACTACAGCCAAGACTTAGGCTCTGCCCGTCTCGCTGCCATGGCCACATGTAGGTTAGGGACATTTCTGACTAAGCCCTTTCTGTGATTTTACTCAAGACAGGAAGATGAGGATCCCCCTTGGGCCTTGCTGCTGACCCAGCCCAAACTCCATTACCCACAACTCATAAGAGAGGGTATCCTGAGCTTAGGGCTCTACAGATGGCCCTCTGTTGTTCTGGAGAAGTAGATCTCCCCAGTTCTACCTTCAGAGTTTCAAAAGCCCACTGCTAGAAAAAGGTCTAAAAACTGGACAGTCCCACAACCAGAATGGCCCCAGGTATCTTACTTGGTCAAGGAAAAGCACTGGCATGGGTAAGGCCAGCTATGGAAGCTTCTGGGTTCCATTGAAAGGTATAGGTACATAGGAGCAGACTCGGAGCAGCTACACAGCATGTTTAGGACCTGAGCAAGAACCAGCTCAAGCCTCCAGTCTGCTTTGGAGATCCTGGTCCTGGAACACTTCCCTTCCAGATCTGTTCAGCCCTGATTGGTCCATCCTTGAGAGTTATGGAAGTTTGGAGAGGTTGGGACTTGTCAGGGTCTAGGGGCCAACTCCCTTATAACCTTGGTGGTGGGGCTTTTTGAACTGAGGGCCCGACCTGGTCATTGTGGGTGTCTGTGCTACTTTTTATCGTCTGGAGGGAAGTGCTTTTCTTAGAGCTCGACCTTTAGCTCATTTCCTAGTGAGTGGTTTACACAGGACTGGCATCCAGATTTTGGGTAGGTGGGTGGCAAGGTGAATACCACATTGCTGAGTGAGGTACTGACCCTGGGATGTCTTGTCCTCTCTTTATAAATGGTACCTTTGAGGTACTCTGTGTGACCTTGGCCTGAGCCCACTACTTACCATTCTCTTTCTGTCCCAGGACAAAATCACAGAGAAAGGCAGGTGGCGGGAGTGCACCACCATGTGACAGCATCGTTGTTGCCTACTATTTCTGTGGGGAGCCCATCCCCTACCGGACCCTAGTGCGGGGCCGTGCCGTCACCCTGGGCCAGTTCAAGGAGCTGCTAACCAAAAAGGGGAGCTACAGGTGAGAAAAGCTGCAGCCTTAAAGCACACTTTCCCAGCATGCTTATGGGTTTAGTGTAGAAGGAAAGAGTTTTCTGTCCCACTGGTCTTTTATCTTTCCCTTCACCCCCCTTCTATCAGCCATGGTTGCTGCTTACTGCCCTATTTAGGGCACATCAGGATTGGGTGGCATCAGGACCCTGCCTCAAAGCTGGACTGGCCCTCTGTTCTAGCCTCAGACCTCTTCCTCCATGTCAGCCACCTCTAAACTCCAGTAGAAAGATTGCTGATACCTGAGAGACTGTGAGTCCTACTTGTATCAGCCCATGTGGATGGCAGGACTTCTGCTCTTCCTGGATTATAATCCTATCAGCGCCTCCACACCCACCAGAAGCCAGGATTGGGGCTCCCAGGGGTTTTCTAGCAATTCTCAACATGCTGTTAACTTAGCCCTTTCAGTGGTCCCAGCTCTACCCTAAGTAGAGCTCCTGGAGCTTGGTTTTCTCACTGTCTCCACAATTTTCTGCTCCTAGATACTACTTTAAGAAAGTGAGTGACGAATTTGACTGTGGTGTGGTATTTGAAGAAGTGCGGGAGGACGAGGCAATCTTGCCTGTCTTTGAAGAGAAGATCATTGGCAAGGTGGAAAAGGTGGACTGAGCACTGGGCAACACACCCAGGTTATACCATCACTAAGGTGCACAGCCATCGGCCAGTGGGCAGCCGTGTCCTCAGGAGCCTGATGTGGGGAACAGCACAAGATTGTGTCACAAGCTCTTGGTGTGGGGGCTCAGGTGTCTGCCATACCTCTGTCCCTCTGGGTCTGGGAAGGAGGGGGTTCCTACTGAGTGGTTCCATGGGGTTCTCTGTTTTGCTTTTCAAAAAGGAAAGCCCCACCTACCCCCACATCACTCCCTGAAGCAATACCAGGAGCCATCTCATGACCCTCAGCAGCTCTTGCTTCTGAATGCAGACTGACCCAGGGATACCTTTACCTGGGCTTGTATTCCCATGTCCTCCTCTCCCTCTGGGACCTATCCACTGCACCTGGCTGGGCTTAGGCCCAGGAGCAGGGGATCCTTTGGGGGCCTCTGTATATTGTACATGTCACTGAGTGCCTTCAACATGCTGTCTCTTGCCTGCCACTGTGTGAATCTGGTGGCTGAGTACCTCAGGCCCCTTTGCCTGTCTCCAGCCACCAGCTTGGTTCAGCAGGGGGCGGGGTCTGGTCCCTTCTAAGTGTGCATGTAAATATGTATATTTCTCAGGCCAGGGCCAGCAGGGGGTACCCTGAGCCCATTTTTCATGCGATGACTTGTACAATTATCTTTTCAAAGGTACTTGGATAATAATGAAATAAAACAGTTTTTGAACTGCTTTGGGTCTGTGATATATGCTGTCTGCTGCCAATGGGGCAGGGCCAAGGGCTGTGCTGCCTTCCAGCTAAGCAGTGGAGGCAACCCTGTATACGTTACCCCTTCTTGCCCAGGCAAGCCCCAAAGTCAGGAGCACAAGAGAAAGGTCGGATCCCATGAGGTACTGAATTAGAGGTAAGCACCAGGGACCAGGCTAGGGAGACCAGCCAGCCCTGCTCATGAACCACACAAAGTCTGGGAAAACATTTTTATTCATAGTGCACATCTCCCCCCAGCGCTGGAGAACACCACTCCCTGGAATGCAGTGTGCAAATGGCTACAGCTCCTCCTTGGGCCCCATGGTGGAATTGGCTTGTATTTCCTAGAACGGATCACAGAAGCCCAGTTCAGACCTGCCTCTGCCCATGCTGCTGGGAGAGAACCTACTGAGGGACTGGAATCCTGAATGGAGTACCCACTGGGTTGGAGACTGCAGGCTCCTTGGGCTCCTCGGGCAGGTCACCTCCACTGTCCAGGAACTTGGAGAATGTCTCTAGGTCCCTGGTGCTTTTGTATTCTATCACCTGAGGAGAAAGAAGGACCTGAGGGCATGCTCACCAGCCACAAACTGATGCTAGCCAAGCCAGCTATGGAGTAGTGGTCCATTCCCCACCCCATCCATCCCTTCACCTTCCGGTCTGGCCCTGCCGGGAAGAACTTGAGGGTAGGATAGCCATGCACAGAGAAGGCCTCCAGCTCATTAGCCGTAGCATCGAATTCAGCAATGACAATGTCCTCACGATCTTTGTACTTCTCTGCCAGTGCCTCCCAGGCTGGAGCCATCTCCTTGCAGTGGCTGCACCATGGGGCATCTGGGGGAGGAGTCAGGCTTGGCTAGCTGACACCCCTGCCTCCCGCCAGCCTGCCACCTTCCCCCTCTTCAGCACTCACAGAACTTGACAAACACACTCTTGGTTTCATCAAAAGCCACCTGCTCAAAATTCTTGCCCACAAGAGTCTTGACTGGCCGCTGGTCCCAGTCAGGGGGTATCTCCTGGCTCATCAGGTAGGGCTAGGGAAGCAAGTAGGCTTTCGCTGGGGTCTTATGTAGGGTTAAGGTTGTAGGGCTACTTCTTCCTCCCTCTAAGAGCTACAGACCTTGACTTCCCCATGGAGGACTGCCTGGCAGAAGGCAGCTACAGAAGCTGCAGTGATGGGTGCCACACCTGAAGGTGCATACTTCTTGGTGGTCTCAATATTGACCAAGCGCAGGGTTGGGGCTTCCTCCGCCTTGAGGCCAAAATACTTCAGCACATGGTCGTTGTCAGCCGCCACATCCACCATCACGAACAACACCTACCAAAAGTCATACCACGTTGGGATCTCCCATAGCCCTACCACTCCTCCCTCCTGGCCCCCCAGTACCTGCCCCCGGAATGGGGGAGCTGCCTCTCTGAATTCTGTCAGCAGCTCCCTATGCTGAGCTAGTGTCTGGTTCACAAACAGCAGCAGATGGTTGAGGATCTTGGCTGCAAAGATCTTCGGTGATGTCTGATGGGGTAGAAAACTCATAACTTCACTGGACCGCTGTTCAAGGTCCCCCAGCCCAAGGTTCCTGCACCCCACCCTACCTCACTGTGACCTATAGCTTTACTTGCCTGGCTGTTGAACTCTGTGACCAGGTGCATGCTGTGTGTGATGAGGAAGCGAGACAGGTCCGCCAGGTCCAGGCCAGTGTCCTTGTCCACTGGGAAGTCGGCCCTACCTTCGTCAAACTGGACACCAGCAAGGTTAGCAGGAGGTATGGCCCTGACCCCAGCCCTGTCCTTAGCCTTAACCCACCTTCTTGAAAAGGACCACAGTATCCTTGGTGAGGCCAAACTTCTGAAAGAGCCGTGACTGGTCAGTGAGGCCAAAGGTTATGTCCAGGGCATCTCTGGCCAAAGCCAGGAAGGTGGCCACATCCTCTTCCTGTAAGTCCTACAGACCCAGCCCTGTGAGAACGGTGGGTACCACCAGTGCTGTTCCCGTAGCCTGTCCACCCCTCCCAGTTTACCTGAAAGAAGCCGATGGCCACCACATCCCATTTGTCTATCAGTGCCTGGACACCTTCCTCATCTTCCAGATGTGTGGCACTGGGCCCTACTCGCCGCCTCAGCCACTCAGCAATGCCCTCAGCCTTCTGGGGTCCTGCAGAGATGTCTCCATTTCAGACTGGACTTCTGCCCCACCCATCCCTAGGCCACACCCACTCCTCATCGATGACCTTGCCCACCCCCAGCCATACCCACCTCATACCTACATATTCTTCAGGGTTTGTGCGGTTTCCATTCTGGAAGAACTTGAGTGTAGGGTACCCTACCACGCCAAACTCCTTGGTCAGCTCTGGTTCTGCAGGCCCGTCCACCTTGGCCAAGGTGACGGGAGCTGACTCAGCTGCCAGCAGGGCAGCTGCCTTGCTGTACTCAGGAGCTAGTGCCTTGCAGTGACCACACCATGGGGCATCTGGGGGATGAGGCTGTGAGTACTTCAGTCCTCAACAGCCCCAGCTGCAGCCCATGACCAACAGGAAGCATGTTCTGTTCACCTCCTCCCTCAGGCCTACCCTAGGCATTGATCACAACCACACCCGGGTGCCAGACCCCAGAGACTCCTAGGGCCCAGGCGCAGTGAGGTTGGGGAGACTGGGAAGAATCCTACTTCCTGTCTCCAGGGCCACATGCAGCTGCTTTCTGAAGCCTGCCAGCTAAGAATGGCTTTGACATTTGTAAAGGGTTATAAGGAACCACAGACACATATGCCACAGGATATGGCATGAGCACCCAAACTGGACACTGCCTCCACAGAAGGACCGGTGACCAGTCATTTGGAATAGAGGCCCCAAAGGTAGTAACATCCGTATGTGGCCATGGCTTGACAGAGGAGAGGATTCTGGGCATCGCATGTCCTCCAGCTGCTACTGCTCTGCCACCACACCTTGCCACCCAGACCAAGCCACCACCAAGCCCAGCTCAACATCAGGGCCTCCATCCAGGCACCCTCTCGCCAGAAAGGCCAAGTCTAGGAAGTAGACGCCTGAACTCCTAGGCCCCCAAGGTCCCCAAACCGCTGGCTGAAGCACTCACAAAACTCCACCATCAGGGCTGGATGCTCCTGTAGTGCCTGGCTCAGGGTGTTGTGGCTCAGGACCAAGATCCCATCATCCGTGGGGACTTCTTCCCCAGTGGACTCCTCAGGGAGCACCTCTGAAGGGCCCTCAGGTTCCTGTCCCTGTCCCCATGGGCCTGAGACACCCAGCAGGAGCAGTAACACTGGCAGGAGCCGACCATCCATGGCGTGCTGAGCCCTGAAGGCTGGAGTAGATAAAGGGACTGGGGACCAAGCAGCAACAGCCACGTGGCACCTGGCTGGGTCTCAGAGAAGATAAAGTGTGAAAGGCCCCTTAGGGGCGGAGATAGGCAGAAAGAGGCAACACGAGGGCAGCGAGACAGGGTAACATTTAATGGGCACCAGGCAGGGGGACACAGCAGAGTGAGGGACATCTGATCACCAACTGGGAGGTCTAGGGGATGCTTGCAGGTCCTTCTGCAACTGACAGAAACTGGGAACACAGGCCCCAAGGAGGTTCAGTCCTTCCAGTCCTGGCAGACGTGGAGGCACCACTCCCAGGACAGGTGGTCAAGCCTGTCATCATCAGTGAAGAGGGACCTGACCACGTAGAGGCCACGTGCCAATGCGCCCCTTGGTGCTTCCTCCACTGTCGTCACAAATTCATACTCCTGGGCCCGGGGGCCATAGCTGCCCACCATGAAGATGGCCTTGTCCACTGCAGAAGGAAGGTAGTCAGGAGCCACCCCTCTGCCCACCTCTCCCAGCCCACGGCTGCCCTCCACACTCTCTCACCACGTAGTCCCCGACGATAGGTGTGATGCAGACATTTGAGGCCACTGACAATTTCCTTGTTGACCTGGGGGAAAGGAGAATGTTAGGAGCCTTCTCTGGAAGGCTGGGACACAGCTGGCCCCCTACTGCAGCTACCCTCACCTTGAAGGTGATCTTCACCTTGTATTCAATGCCCTCCTTCAGGACAAACACCTGGTTTTTCAGGGCAGCCAGGTCTCCTGTCAGAGAAATAACAGGTACACTCTAAATTTCCAAGATGTGCAAGACCCTGCCCCAGGAATGTCTATGTAGGGACTGGTGGTGCCCATGACGTCTGTGGCAGTGCACCCAAGGAAGTAGGATTCTGCACAGGGTCGAGCGTAGGATCGTCTTCGTCCAAAGATGAGGCTCTTGTCTGCAGAGGGGGTTACCTGTAAGGTCCATGACGAGAGGCCCTGGAGCCTGATCAGACAGCAGCGTCAGCCTGGTCACCTGCACGTTGGGCAGGCTGGGGTCTGAGGAGAAACAGCATCCACAGGGTACCCTGCTGGCCCCACCTTCCCCCACCCCCTGCTTGCGACCCCCCACATCCAGGCCCCAGGCCATACCCACAACGGGTGGCAGGGGCCCCAGCAGCGCCTGCTTGTACTTGACCAGGCTCACGTCCTCAGGGTCCAGCTGCCAGATTGCCAGCATGCTCTTCTTCCCAGGGGCCTGGTACTCTGGTACTGTTTCGTCCAGCACCTCATCTGTTGGGACTGGCTCCCCCTCCTTGTCAGCCAAGAGGACTGGGAGTAGGGGAAGGGATTTAAGCACCTGCCACCTGCTGACTGGGACCCACACTCTCACCAGGTGTGCCTCCCACTGCCCAGTGGAGCTAAAGAAGCCAGAGGAGCTGTCACCGTCACCGACACACGGTGGCCCCTGAGTCCCTAGAAGTCTCTAGGCTTGGTCTCCTCAGGAGGGGCTCTGGTGACTGGAAGAGATCCCTAACAGACCCTGGAGAGACCAGTTTGTTTCTAATCAGCCTAAAGGCCACTGCTTAAGAGTAGTGGCCCTGGGGAACTCTAGGGGCTCCCCAGCTCTGTGCTCTTCTCATAATGTCCTAGGCCCCTGCGGTGGTGCCCCCAAACTAGGGGTCTCCATATCCGCTTTAGGTGTCTTGGGCAGGAGTCTCACTGAGATGCTGCCTACTGCCCTCCAACCTTAGGATTGCCTCTCACCGGAAGGAGCCCCAGCCCCACCTACGGGAGAGGCCGCAGCCTCCGGGCTGGACACACTCCTTTCCTCCTGACTCCCTTCTCCAGAAGGGTCTGCGTGAACTGAAGTCCCACGCCCGGCCAGAATCCACGCCACGAGGTCCCCACGAGCCCCCCAAAGTTGCCGCGGGGACTGACCCCCCCAACCGCACGGCTCTCTTGCTGCCCCCGGCGCACGTGGCCGCCTCCCGGCCGGGCCACTCACCTCGGGCGCACAGCGCCAGCCGGAGCAGTTCCAGCAGCTGCGCCCCCAGCTCGCACGCGTCCAGGCCCAGCATGGTAGCCGCGGCCCGCCGCGGAGCCGCCGCCCGCTCGGCTCAGCCCCGGCGCGACTGCGGTGAGCTCATCCCGGCCGGGAGCGCCCCCCGCGCCCAGCGCCGCGCCCGCGCCGCGCGCCCCCAGCCGCTCCGCGGACCCCGCGCAGCCCGCAGAGACGCGCGTGTCGTCCGCACCGTGCCGGAACCCCGTCGTCCCTGCCGCGCCCCGCGCCGGGACGCGTCGCCAGGGACCCAGGGCCGCCCCACCCCCATGGGGAGTCGGGTCCCCCGGGATCCCCTAGGCGGGGCGTGCCGGCCAGGGACGCCAAGTGGAACAGGTGCGACGCCCCCACGTCCCTGGACTCCCATTATCAGCAGGCGGCGCAGGGCACACCTGGAGCCCCGCAACCCTCCACCTGCTCCCTCCTTCTTGTCTGGGCAAAAGGGACTCCCGGGGCCTATTAGCCTCCAGCTGGGCCACACCCTGTTGGTTCTGGGCGCCCACACACTGAAGTGCAGTCTGGGCCACACAGAGTCAAGGATCCCTTAAAGCTTATTGGTGCAGACTGTGAATGTGGGGTGGGGGATGTGTCTATGGGGACCTGGGACTCAGGCAATTCTGCAGGTTCCTATGGCCGGGAAAAGAAAGGATGCTGAAAAAACAGAAAGTGGGTGCTGAGAGATTTCTTAATCTTGACATCCAGAGGAGCTCTAGGGATGGGAGGGGATGTTGGTTAGCCAAGGCAGATGGCTGGTGAGCTGGGCCTTCAGCTGAAGACTGCAGAACTAAAGACCTGGATCTGAGTAAGGAAGTTGTTGAAAGGAGTGTTTTTCCTCTCTGGAGAGAACCAGGGATCAACCCACCTTTGCTTTTCTGAGTAGCAGGGACCATGAACGCTGAAGCACTGGGCTAGTGGTCACACTGTCTACTACCTTTCCAAAGCAAAACCCTTCAAGAAGGCCCAGGATTCCAGGGAGACCCACCCCTGCCCTGCAGGGAGTGTGTAGTGTTAGACACTGAAATTACTTGTCCTTAGCTGGGGATGGCTTCAGCTGCCAGCAGCCTGAAACCTCCAGAGAATGCCTACTCATTCAGGGAGGACTGCTGTCCTTTGGTCAGCCTGACCTTATGTGTAGGTGAAGCAGGAGGCAGGAGAAGGCTGGGATCTACAGCAGATGTAACATATCTAGGCAGGACACTCTCCAGCCTCCTGATCCATTGGGATCAACTCAAATAACATATTGAAGGTTCCTGGCCTCAGTAAGGCAAATTCTCCCTCCTTTGGCTCCCAGCATCCCTTGGGTAGGGAAGAGAAAGAGGGCACCCTATCCTCAGGAAAGAAAGGACCCATTTGTGCCTTTTTATAAATGGTCAGTAATCCTGCCAGGTGTGGGCTACATCATACCACTCTATGGCTCCACCATGGCCATACATGGTGCCACATATCTGATACCCTTGGACCAGTCAAACTACAGCCTTGATCCCACATCCCTGACTCTGCTGGCCCCTGCACTCCTTAAGATGGATAGAGTAGTGCCTACTAAGACCCTAAACCGCTGCTCCCAACCTGGTCCACCTAGTCACAGACACCTCTGCTGGAGTTCTCTATCCCTTGTAAGGTTCATCCTTTCTTACTGTCTCCACCCTGATGAAAACCTGTCCTTTTCCAGAGCTTTGGTGAAATGCCCCATCTCCAAGACCAAGCCCTGAGGTAGGTAGCCACCAGACCAAGGCAGGTTCCTTGCTTGGCAGGTATCTGAGGTTTCAGGCTGCCCCCACGGCGGGCTATCCCAAGTCACAGCCTGAGAGAGCTTGACTTGGTCGTGCGGGAACCTGTGCTCACACGGTTAACCTTGGCGGGAGGGGCCGGCAAGGGGCGGGGCGTCTCCTCTCGGACAGCCGCCATGGCCACGGTTGCGGGCTGCACACCCCACGGCCGGTCCTCCCGCACGCAGAGGCCACATCTCAGCAAGGTGCGTCCTTGGCCTGTGGGCATAAGGTTTGGCAGGAGGGGGTCGTGGAACGCGGCGGAAGAGGTGGTTGAAGAGCACTGGGGAGACCCGGGAAGGCACTGGGAGTTCAGAATGACAGCACTGGGTGGCCCTGCTCCCGGCCTTTGCTGCTTCAGTTTGTTATCCCCGCGCGGTGGCCTGGGGATCCTGGGGGCAACTGCGCTTGATCTGAGTTGTTCCCCCCACCTCCCGCGCTCGCTCTCAGATGGAGCGGGTGATCGTGAGTATGCAGGACCCTGACCAGGGCGTGAAGATGCGGAGCCAGCGCCTTTTGATCACCGCCATTCCCCACGCGGTAGCGGGTGAGACTCGTGGACACCCTGGGGGAGCAGGGCGCCGCGGTCTCCGCCCACTTTGCCTCTCCCGTGCAGGCAGAGATGTCGTGGAATGGCTGGTTCAGAAGTTCTGCATCTCCGAGGAGGGTGAGAGTCAAGGCACACCGCGAATCGGGGAGTGTGGAAGGGGAGGCTAGCGGAGCGCTTACTTTTCGTTCTCATCAGAGGCCCTGCACCTGGGCACACTCCTGGCTCAGCATGGCTACATCTACCCACTGCGTGAGTCCCGAGACTTGACGCTCCATCCCGATGAGACGCCCTACAGGTTCCAGGTCAGGCCCAGGGTAGCAGGGTGCACCACCACCAGGGGAGGTGTGGGGCTTACTGGGGTTGGAGCGGGGACATTGAGACATACTAGACAGGACCCACACCCTCCCCCAAAAGATCTGGACAGAAGCAAGTCAAGGGAGCTTCAACTTTCTAGGGCTGCAGCAGCCGTGCAAAGGGCAATGTGCGGAGCATTCAGCTGGAGTCCAGCAGCAGGTCCCAGCCTTGAAAGATAATCTGCTGATGTTAGGGGCCCTGCACCTCCCTCCATGTGTGAGTCCAGGCCACCCCACGCTCAGACCATGACCACATCCTTGGGTTATCAGGCTCCACTTCTTCCCCAATCAGCTGGGGAGGTATTCAGAGTCACGGAAGCGGTCCCTTTACAAGACCCCAAGGAACAAAGTGGCCTCTGCTCCAGGTAGAAAGATTGGGCAGTGGTCAGCGGGAGCTTCCAGATCAGGATGCACCCTCTGAGGAGCCATAGATAGGAACCATAAGGTAGTAGGGAGTAACTGGGAGAGAGATGAGAAGGTCTTGGACATCATTTTCCCTGCACAAGACACCCTACTTCTGGACAAGCACTCTGTGGCCAGCTGCTGAGCTGGACTATGGTGAGTGAGATGGCTAGAAATCCAGTCTGGGAACTGGGTCCCAGGGCAGTGCCATAGGGTTTAGACCCTGATGGCTCCTGTGCACTATGTCCCTATCCTTCCAGCCATCTACCTGGCTAAGAAGAACATCCAAAAACAAGGGGCCCTGGTGGACTACGAGAAGGTGGGACCTCCAGAAGACTAAGGACTTCCAGCACAGACTCATCCCTTGAGCCCACAGCATACAGCCAAGGCCACTAGACAATGCACCCCTACTCAGCCCCTGCTGACTCACTGGAAAGCCCTCATTCCTCTAGGGGAGGCTTAAGGGTCCCAGAAGGGAAGGCAGCCCCAGTTTAGAATTCCCATGGCGTGAGGTGGTTTCTGTACCAGGTGGACAGACACACCCACACACACACCATTTACACTAAATCCCTGCAGTGCCCCTGGGAGCTGGGGTCTATGTTCTAGAGCTAGGCCTGGGTGTGGGTTACCCACTTTACCCACTGAATACCCTGCTGCCCTCCAGGAACATTATGCCCAGCTGCACAAGAAGATCAACCATGCCTGGGATCTAGTAGTGATGCAGGCTCGAGAGCAGCTGCGGTGAGACACCAAACCACAGCTAGTGGGACACTGAGCTCCGAGTGTTCAGGATGGCGAGCTGGGCACTGGCAGCTCCGGGGCCAAGAACATCACATCCCATGGCTCTGTGTGGGGATCAACTTCCTTTCACCTCTCCCAGGGCAGCAAAGCAGCGCAGGAAGGGAGACAGGCTGGTCGTTTCGTGTCAGGAGCAGACATACTGGCTAGTGAACAGGCCCCCTGTGAGTCCGCGTGTGGTGAGGGCAGAGTTCTCCTGGTCGTCAAAAAGGGTCTGTGTATGTTGCTAAAAGGTTCTCTCAAAACTGCCTACTTAGGGTGGTGTATTTCAGGGTCTGGGCAGTGACAGGCAGTTTGTTGCTTCTTGGTTGAGAATATATAGGTGACATGGTTAGGCCTGAGGCTGCCTCTTGTCCGGACCACAGAACAAGCCAGCTTCACTAGTGTATGGGAGACACACAAGCACTAACACGGGACCAAGGTGGGGCTGAGCCCAGCTACAGCAGAGGGACTGGGTTTCAGGTGGCAGTACCTGGGAATCTGAGGTCCTAGCATATGGCTTGAGGTCTGCCTACTATCTGAGGGGATCACCTTGAGTCAGGGTGGGTAGAGAGATGGGATTCAAAACCATGTCTGGACTCAGTTTCCACACCAAAGAATAAAAAGTGTTGAAGACTGTCAGGAGTAGGGGGCTTAGCACCCCATCTCATCCTTCTGCAGCCTGGGGCACCAAACATTCTGGAGCAGGGTCCTGAGAGGGGCTCTTACAACTCCAGCCGAGTACAGATGGTAAGAGCCTCATATTCAGCCCCAGCACCCCCACTCCCTGCTGCTTTAACGCTAACACACGCTCTTCCACTTAACCCACTTCAGAGATCATTGCTCTGCTCATCCATCTGTTTATCCTTTGATCCACCCCAAATGGACCTGATGCGGCAATGCCAAGGTCCCTATTTCTCGCTGTGCCTGGTCTCAGTGCCACCTGCGCTCTACCTCAGGCTCCCTTAGTAACTTTGTCCTTCTCCTTTCTCCCACCTGCGGCCTGGGTGCAAGTAAGTGGTGGTTCCGGTTCCGGGGGAGAGGGTTGGGGGAGGCTCTTCCCCCAGGCTGAAACAGCATCAGGGTTCCCAGGGAGGTGAAAGGATGACAGGCAAGGCTATGGCTTGGGGGACCTAGGTCCCCAGGCACCTCCCTCCAAAGCCTCTGGTAACATCCAACCTGGAGGAGGTGGGACCCAGTACAGACAGGTCCTAACAATGCAGCAGCAGCAGGCAGCAAGGCGTCAATCACCCCCACCTAAACCACATTCTAGAGCAGATCCTGTTTTTCACAGCACCTGGCTAACTCAGGCCCTAACCTTTTTTCCGTTTAAAGCAGAGAGACTAGGATGAATGTTGGAAGCCAGGGGCTCATCCACCCCAGTCCCTGGGCCCAGTGTGGCTAAGGAGTTGGGAATAGTTGTCCAGTCTATTGCATGGCTTCTGCAGTCAGCCACACAGAGCTGCCTAGATGTGCCGTGACTTAGTTAAACCCGGCTCCCCTGAGAAAGATTGCTCAGTATACATGTTTACAGGAAGACTTTAAAGACCAGGCATGGTGGTATGTGCTGTTACTTTCAGCACTTGAGAAGCAGAGGTAGGTGGATCTCTGTGAGTTCAAGGGCAGCCTGGTCTACATAGCAAGTTCCAGGACAGGCAGGGCTACAGAAAGAGACGCTGTCTCAAAACAAACAGCCAGGCACAAGGCTCACATCTTTAGTCCTTGCACTTGGGAGGCAGAGGCAGGTAGATATCTATGTTCAAGGCCAGCCTGATTTACAAAGGGAGTTCCAGGGCAGTTGAGCCCAGCCAGGTCTATTACACAGAGAAATCCTGTCTTGAAAAAAACAAACCAAAACAAACAACAAATAAACAAAGCATGATGACAGACACCTCTAATCATCCTGCTTGGGAGGTGAAGGCAGAAGGACCGGAAGTATAAGGGCATCCTCAACTACATTGTGAGTTCAAGGCCAGCATGAACCAAAGAAAACCCTGTTGCAACAACAAAAAGACCTCAAGTCATCAGAAAGCATGACAGCTTACTAACAAATGAAGGCTTTCTAGGTAACTGGGCTTAGGGTTTGGTAGAGCATCAGAGTCTCTAGATAAAGGCTGTCGAGGCCTCCCCTAGGGCTAGAGCTATGAGGAGGGGACTCCTGAAAGTTGGGGGCAGGTCTGAGCCACTCTCTGCTGCATCCTCGTGGGGCAAAGTCTCAGCCCTGGTTGGTGGCATAGAAGGATTCCTGAACCCCAGAAGGCTGCCTTGTAACTCAAGCCTCCCCTGTCTTCCAGACCTAGAGCTCGGATTTCTATAAGTGTGAGGTAGGTCCTAGAAACTTGGGGGGTAGGGATGCCCTCCCCTACCACAGGTCCTGACTCAGCTCTGGTGTCTTAGATCGAGCGCTTCAGGAAGGCACTGGGCAGGAACCGGGTGAAGTCTTCTGTCTGCCTTGAGGCGTGAGTGAGGGGCAGCAAGAGACCCTCCCAACCCAGACCCTTTGTAGAGCTCCTTGTCCCTAAGGCCATCCTGCACCGGTCCCTGGAACCCCCAGGTACCTGAAGTTCAGCAGCCAGCATGGCCCGCACGATCCCATCTTGTCAGGATGCCTGCCCAGCAACCCTTGGATCACAGACGATGTCACCTACTGGGCCATGAATGCGCCCAAGTAAGCCCTGGGTGTTCGGGTAGTCATTCACTCCCAGACTGTTAGCAGGATCAGCAGCCCACTCTCTCTTGCTCTGCCCTCTCCCCTCCCAGGGTGGCTGCCCCCACAAAGCTCCGTGTGGAGCGATGGAGCTTCAGCTTCCGGGAGCTCCTGGATGACCCCGTGGGGCGTGGCCACTTCATGGACTTTCTCCAGAAGGAGTTCAGCGGTGAGGAGCCTACCTTCCTGCTATAGGCACCCTCGAGGGGGGGAGACCACTGCCTGGGACCCTGCCCCAGGCTTTCTCTAGCCTTCTCAGTGGGACCCCTAACCCTGATTGCTGCCCTGTCCTCAGCGGAAAACCTCAGCTTCTGGGAGGCTTGTGAGGAGCTGCGCTTTGGCGGGCAGGCCCAGGTCCCTGCCCTGGTGGATGCTGTCTACCAGTAAGTGTGTGGGAGGGGAAGCTAGTTGGCCATGGCTCAGGCCCAGCATGGGCCTGCTCTGTGCCATCTGTGTCCCAGGCAGTTCCTGGCCCCTGGAGCTGCCCGCTGGGTCAACATTGACAGCCGGACAATGGAGTGGACCCTAGAGGGGATGCGCCAGCCACACCGCTATGTCCTCGATGCGGCCCAGCTGCATATCTACATGCTCATGAAGAAGGTGGGCACATCCTGGTGTCGCTGCTGTCGCAACCCTGCCTGCTTTGCTTTCAGTTCTGTTGGCTTCATAAGGAGCGAGCACAGCCTGTGCAGCTCACTGCCCTGGTTTCAGTAAACCAGCGTGGTGGCATTCAGACCCCACCATTGCCTGCTGTCTTTTGCCTGGGTGTCCATTCCCCACCCCACCCGTTTGTGTACTCTCTGGTCATCTAGTGGTATAGATGGAGTCAAAACTCGATTCTTTACAGTACTGATCAGTTTTAAAACAGTTACCTAGGTCCTTAGTATGTGTTCAGAGGGGTTAGCAAGTTTTTTAGTTTGTCTGAGTCGGGGTCTCACTCTATAATCTCTAACTATGTCCAGCTTGCCTTTGACTTGTAGGTGAGCCTCCTTGCCTCAGCCTCCTGATGCCGTTTAATACTATAATAAATAAGTAGATTTCTTAGGGCATGGCGTCGCTAACCTTTAACCCTGGCACTAGGGAATCAGAGGCAGGTGGATCTCTGTAAATTCAAGGCCAGCCTGGTCTATAGAGTGAGATCCTGTCTCAAAAACAAAAACACATGGATTTCAACATATTTAATAAGTTTCAGGCCGGGCAGTGGTGGCGCACACCTTTAATCCCAGCACTCTGGTCTACAAGAGCTAGTTCCAGGACAGGCTACAAAGCTACAGAGAAACCTTGTGTCGAAAAAAAAAAAGTTTCAACCTGTAACAATTGATTATCATCATCATCCTTGTCATTAGAGCCAGCCTCCTGTAGTTCAGACTGGCCTTGAATTTGCTGTGGACGACTCCGAACTCCTGATCCTTCTGTCTCCACCCTAGACTGCTAGGATTTCAGGCATCCATCATCATACCATTAAAAAAACACTGTTTCCTCAAAAAACAAAACAAGCAAACAAAAAAAAATCTAGGTGTGGTGGTGCACAGCTTTAATCCCAGCACCTGGGAGGCAGAGGCAGGTGGATTTCTGGGATCTCTGAATTTGAGGTTAACCTGGTCTATAAAGTGAGTCCCAGGGCAGTCAGGGCTACACAGAGAGACCCTGATTTGTGAGTTCTCCCACTTGGACTCAAGCTGACACTCCTGGCCTGGTCATCTTAATGATCATTCAGTGACACTCCCCCCCCCCCCCAGCCCTTGTTGGCCTCCTGCTCTCTGGTGTGTGTTTTGAGATGTGTCTTTTTTTTTTTTTTTTTTTTTTTGAGACAGGGCCTCTCTATGTAGCTCTGGTTGTCTTGGGACTCACTACGTAGACTAGGCTGGCCTTGAACTCAGAGATCCACCTGCCTCTGCGTCCTGAATGCTAATGGCATGTACCACCACACCTGGCCTTAGTGTGGGTTTTTGTAGGTTTTCTCTATTTTTCTAGTGCTCTGCCTTTTAAAGGATGATTCTTTCTTTATAACCTCACTATGTAGCCCAGGCTATCCATGAACTCATGCTCCTCCTCCCTTTGCCTCCCAAGGGTTGGGATTACAGGTGTGAGCCATCAAGCCTGGCTCCACTGTGCAGTTACAACCCAGCATTCTTGCCCTGCCTCTACAGAGAGGTGGGAGCACTCTGGCTCCTCATCTCTGGCTGGAGATACTGGTTCATCCCTCCATGTGTGAATACGGTGCCTCTTGCCCATGTTTCGCAGTCTGGTGGCCCCACCAGATGGGTGACAGTTCTGTCTAGGTCTTGTTCTGGGTTAGTGTTGGATGGTTGCCCCCACCCCCAGCACCCTGTCCTGAATGGCCTATAAGCAAGATGATGGCTGGCCCCAGAAATGCCTGACTGGACCTGGCTAGGAAGTGGAAGAGTCAGACAGGATGCTGTCTCCTGCAGGACTCCTACCCGAGGTTCCTGAAGTCTGACATATACAAGGGCCTGCTGGAGGAAGCTGTGATTCCACTGGAGACAAAGCGCTGGTGAGCCATGCCACCACCCAAACCCACGGAGCAGGGAGGACCCTGCAGAAAGACGACCCGGGGGTCCTCAGCACTTTCTTATCCCCAGGGCATTCCCATTCTTGCGGAAACCTCTGCACTCAAGCCCCAGCCCTGTTCTTCAATCTACCCCTGAGGAGCCTGCAGTGACCAGCATCCCTGCAGGTGGCAACGGGGAGCAGTAATTGGATCTTGCCAGTCACCTCACTTTACCTGTGGGGTCATGCTCTCCTGGACACTGGTATCGCCCTGTGTAGAGAGCCCAGCCTAACTATAAGGCCCTTGGGCCTCCACTAAGGAAATCCTCCCCTGCCTAGAAGGGACTGGTCCAGCCACTGATTCCTAGTGAAGAGATTTCATTGGCTGAGCCCTACCAGGACAGGACTTGTTCCTAGAAGGTAATTCTCAGAGTTCCTGGTATTCTGTCATCTTAAGTTCAAGACTAGGTGGCCATCTCTTCTCTAGAATGCCAAGTTAGTGACCCATGAAGAGATACTGGTCTCCGGTTATGCCATCCTATTCAGGAGGGCTCCACCACTGTGTGGGTTCCTTGTTCTGCTGGAGCTTCTTAGTAGACAGTATCTGCAGGTACCACATTCACCACTGTACATGGCTTCTCTTCCACCCGTTACCAGATCTGTAGAAAAGCAATTCCATGCTGCTGTCCTGGTTGTGATGCTTCCAGAACCCCTAGGGAAGGTCTTTGCCAAGGAACAGTCTCCCTCTCCAGGCTGCCCCAAGCCGCTAGCATTGCCATCCCTGCCCCAGAGCTAGAAACAGATGCCTCCTTCTGCCATGCAGCTCCCACCAGGGTTGTCCCCCAGTCTCTGCTCACAACTCATTTCTACAGAAATAAAAGATTCAAGCCCTTGCATGTGATGTGTGGTATCTGTAGTGTAAGCATGTCGTATATTGGTGTGTGTGAAGAGGGGGGAGGGAGGAGATCAAGGGTGTGGTTCTGGTATAAAAAGCAGCCACTACAGGTCTGGCAGGATGATGATTCGGGGGTAAAGGTGCTTGCTGTCAAGCCTGATGACCCGAGTTCAATCCCCAGGCCATCTTATCTCTACCATGGAGGGTGCCCATTGTGCTTGGGCTGCTGAGTGGCCCAGTCCCCTCAGGCTTCGGTGGTCTCAGTCTGCAGCCCTGAGGCCCTTGGTCGCGTGAGTGCAAGAGAAAGCCAGAAACTTGTCAAAGAAGGTGTGAGCAGATAGGATGCTGCCATCTGTCCAGTGTCCCCTAGAGCAGATGTGTCCAGCTGCAGGAGACACAACCCAAAGCAAGCCCAGGGACCCTAAGAAACCTTGGGCGGGCTAGAGGGGAAACTGCCTGGTCCCTTAATGATCATAAACAGCCACTAGGTGGCCTTCAGGGAGCAGGGTAGAGAGTACAACCCAACCTGACTGATGTCTGCCCTTTGACCCTGCACCTCATCCTGTGCAGTGGAGAGCCTGGCTCCTGAAATCTGGAGGTACACCCTTCTCCCCCATCACCATTTCTTCTCTGAGTGATATGTGTGCTGAGTTACCTTTACTTCTCAGGGTGAGGGACCCATTTCCTGCCTTGAAAACACCTATCCATCACCCTCAGCCCTCGTGTTGACACCTCAGGCTTTTGTGCACGTGCACACTTAAGATTTTTGAACATGAGCAGTTATGAGAACAAGTTTATGTTTAGCAAACTCCAAGATTCTCAGAAAAACTGATACTCTCAGGTCAAGCCCTGAAACCCTTCCAGGTCCTCCTGTGTAGTGACAGCCAAAGCTGACCTGATCTTCCATTTCATTACACTGCATAGCAGAACACAGAGGACACGATGCTAGGGTAGAGGTGCCTGCCGAGACAGCGGGAGCCGCTGTCCTGGTGACCATCCTAGAGGCTGTGCAGACTACAGGCTTGTTCCTATCTGGCAGGCCTGTGGAGAGCTCTCATTTTAACTGTCCTCTTAACCTTGGCTCCGAGACCTGGCAATTCCTGGTAATGACTTAGAATAATTCCTTTGTGTGTTGCAAGCCGAGAGACATCCAGACAGACTGCAGGCTCACAATGAGCTCCTGGGGCTTTCCCCCATCAGTGCAAATCATTTATTATGTTGTTTTCCATGGTGGCTAGGGTCATGGGACTGCTTTGGCTACAGAGCTAGGGATCTGGTCTGAGCAGAGCCCTTGGGCCTCAGGAGCAACAAGGCACAAGGTGAGATCTGTATCAGGTAAGCACCAGAGAGCAGGAAAAGGGACACGCCTGTGCAGACAGCAGGTCCAGTGTACTGAGGAAGAGACAGACTCAACGTGTATTCCAGAGGTCCCTCAAGTGCACTCACAGGCTCCAGTCCAGACCCCTTCTGCTGGGCAAACTCTTGCTGCTCAGGAGACATGCTCCTTTCTGCTTTGGGAAAGCAGCTCAGAGACTCAGGTTCTAGCTGCAGCCCTGAAGCCGCCCAGGGCCTACCACCCTCTGAGCTCTGTGACTCCTGAGAGACAGTGCAGACAAGGGGAGAGCCAGGCTGGAAGGAGAGGGACGGACAGACACCACAGGCAGGCACCCCAGAGCAGTGGCTTTTTCAGTGGAGTGTGAGAGGGTGCAGAGGCACTAAGTCGGGGGCTTCCTGAAGGGCTGGCTTGGCCCATATTGGCCCAGAGAGACCACAGGGAGTCCTACTGGCCTTGACCAGATCACATGAGTCACACAGTGAGACCTCTGAAGGAGGATATGGTATAGGCAGGAGACTGGAGGTGCCCCCAACATCCTTGGGTAGAGCTGGTAAGGCCATAGTTCTCAGAAGGCCAAAATGACAGGGCAAGCAGTGAGGTCAGCATGGAGGCTGAGGGTAGGCCAACTTTCCAGGAGGCTTTGTTTTCACAGTTGGAGTCTCCATCTACTCCAGCCGCCACCACCTACACCTCACTTCGGTACCGCAGGCGGGAGAAGCGGTCACGGATAGCCTGGTCGCTGTCTGAGCTGCCGCCGCCAAGGTGGACCACTCTGCTGCCAGGGACGAGGTCTCGCACTTTGTGTTTGGTCACAGTGACCAGGCCAGGCATGTCTGAGCTTGCTGGGCCCGTCAGGAGCACGTAGGCAGCATGGCGACTTGGCTCGAACAGGATGGCTGTGGGGGACATTCAGTGGTACTCAGGACTGGCCAGAGCAAACTAGCACAGGGAAGGCCCGGACCCAGTGCCTGAGCCCATGCTCACCATCAAAGGCCACGATGTTGGCAGTCACGTTGGCTAGCTCCAGCAGGATGCCAGGCAGGGTGGGGTGGAACATGTATAGGCTGTGCTGCATGTCTTGGGGACCCTGAAGTGAGAACACAGTGCGCCTGACCTGCTGCACCCAGGCCACTGCCACATCTAAGTGCGCAGCCCTCAAGTTACCTTCAAAAGCGGTTATCCATGTGTTATCCTTGTTTAGACTATGTCTACCAGGGTCCCCCAGAAAGCCACTTCCTGTTCTGTGAATATCTGCTAGCCCCTGCTTCCCCCACCTGGTCCTGGTCCTTCCTGGTGTTCATAAGCACCTGCCCCCCCAATTACAGGTCCACCCCATCTCCAAGATCCTTCTCCTGTAGCTCCAAGGCACATCATGATACCTCCTCCTTGGCCTGGACCCCTTTTCTACAGGTCTGCGCTCATGCAGTGGACTTCTGGTGGTCCAGTCCTTGGCAGTTTCCAGGGGGATCTGGCACCAGATCCCAACAAGGAGTATTCCCCGAACATATGACCCTGTACCATCTCATCGGCGCTGCCAAACTCATGGAGGCCCCAGAAGAAGAAGGCTGAGCGGTGGTCTGCTGTCATCAGGCTTGTGGATGGTGGGCCCCCGGGTAGGCTTGGGAGGTGCTGGCTCCACAGCATAGACCCAGTACTGAGGTCCAGAAGTAGGATCTGGGGAAGGAGGGGACACTACTGGCAGACAGCCCCAGCTTGCTCAGCCATGCCAGCCACAAAGGCTGCTCTCTGAATCACCTCCCCATCCGAGGGCAGCAGCCTGGGGCTCAGCACTGTCTGCTTTCACAGTTTGTCATCAGCTGTTGACAAGGTAGATGCCCAATCGACACAGGAAGCCCAGCCAGCCTACCTGTCTATCAATACTGGTTCCATTTTCAATGACCACAGCCAAAGTGTCTGGTTTGTAGTGGCCAAGGACGGGTTTTCTGGAAGGATTAAGGAAAAAGACCTCACAGAAGGTCTTGGTACAGGAATCTGAGATGAAATGTCCATGGCCGGCTCCTGGGTTGGATGGGGCTACCCACATCTAGACCCGGGATGAGGGGCTAGTACTTGTGACCAGCAGCTTCAGAAGCCCCTCCAGTGACAAAGGACAGATCCGAGGACAGCAAGGAGGCCTCTAACAGAATTACACAGGCCTTCCAGTCCACTGTACATCCCCCCTGCCAGTCAGCAGGACACACTGAGGTCCTGAGCAGGCGTGCACCCCCACCCACACTAAGCAGCAACTGCACATACCTCAGAACCTGAGTTGCACCAAGGGTCCACTTGGGCACCAGATCTTGTCCATCCAGCAGCATACAGGCCTCAGAGCTCACAAGCAGCACGTCCTGGCCAGCTTTCCCTGGGACATTCATCAGGTAGCGAACTGCTCCAGAGCTAGACGAGGAGAGTGGAGGTGGTGAGGGGAGCATATGGGTCCTGCCTCACCAAGACAGGCCTGTTGGGATTCTTCCCTCAGGCCCCCATGGTATATCTCCATGTTTCTCAGTTCCCTAGCTTGGAAGTATAAATGAGATGCTGTTTGTGGAACAAGGATGAAAGCTAGCCAAGCACACTATCACGGAGCCACCCCGGCCTTCTCAGTTTTTTCTCTGCTTTTGCTTGTCCATTTTTCAGTTCCAAAGGCATGGCGGCCTAACAGTTCTTCAAGGCTCTAGTTTGGTTGCCCTGTGCTCCACACAAGGTTGTCCCTAACTGAGACCTGTGTGTCAGACAAACCTGGGCAGAAGCCTCCGGTGGGCAGAGCTATTAAGCATATTCTCCCAGTAGGAGTCTTCCTTAAACTGGCCATCTCTCCCAGTGATTCTCTCATAGAGACCCTTCACAGAGACGCCGCAGAGAGCACTTGCTGTTTAAAACACAGAAGGACATAGTCACCATGGGGACCAGGTGCACCCATCAGTCCCACCTCCGGAACCACACCCAGTCTAGCCTTTGGGCTTCCTGATTGTTGGCCACAAGATGGCCAGTCACCAATTTACATGCTTCTTTATCTAGCCCGGAACCCAGTGTTCTGTCCAGCATCACTCCAGGAAAAAAGCCCATCCCAAGAATGTGGCATCCAACATACCACAGGGCAGGAGAATATAGTGAGCACCCGTTCTGGTCACATGGAGGAGGGCGCCACCGTCTCCATCCACACCCAGGCTGTCTCTGTGGCCAATCTGGTACCCGGTGCTGCCTGAATAGATAGCCCCGCTGACCTGGAGTAACAAAGAGCAGTAGGGAAGAGGGAGAACCTGCTCCATGGGAGGGCAGGGGAGCTTTAGGGAGTTGCAGAGAAGGTGGTAAACACTCTTTGGGTCTGGGGGAAAAGTACTTTGAGGAGAGTGACCAACAGGGAGCATGTGTGACTGTGCTGCACAGCCTGCTGGGAAACATGGGAGCTGTAGGTCATGGAGCTGCAGGCTCATGCCAACCCATACATAAGCCACGTGTGCTCTGCCACCCATGGGGAAGCCAGCAAGCTCCTGTAGAGATGGAGCCTCCCAGGATGCTGCACGTGTGGACCTCAGGATGCTGCATGTGTGGACCTCAGGATGCTGCATGTGTGGACTCAGATGCTGCATGTGTGGACCTCGGATGCTGCATGTGTGGACCTCAGGATACAGAGCCCTGGGAGAACCCCCTGCTGGGTGGTCACAGAAATTCTCTCTAGGGAAAAGTGGAAAAGGGAGTAAGTGGGCCTGGGGTACTTGAGAACTATGCTTATCACCTCGTGCCCCTCCCGAGCGAGGATCAGTAGGTCTGGGGCGCCATCACCATCAACGTCGGGCACCTGGAGCAGGGGGCTCAATACAGAAGCATTTCCACCCAAATTGCTGGAGTGGCTCCACAGGGTTTCCCCTAAAACCAAACACACAGAAGCTCCAATCATCTTGACAAGCCAATGATAGACTTACATGAGGGCAGCCATTCTTGGCAGCCCACTTAGATACAGGAGTGTGTACAAGTGCTCTGAAATGTTGCAGAACAAGCACACACAGCTGAGGGAGAAGATACTAGAAGATACTAGATAGCCTCTCGAAAAGGCAGCTGGGCACCACGGCTCAGGCCTGTAATGTCAGCATTAGGAAGCTGACCCAGGAGGCTTGCTGCAAGTGAAAAGCCAGCCTGGGATACAGGTCAGTCTGGACTACATAGTATGACCTTGCAAAAAACTGCAACATCATGGAGCAGGAGGATGGCTCAATGGTTAAAGCACTTGCTATACAAGTGTGATGGCCAGAGTTCAGATCCCCAGACGCTCACATAAAAGTTGGGTATGTCTTTCTTCCTCTGGCCTGTTACATTAAAGCTCGGAGACTTGTTCTAGGAGAGCGGCATCAGTAGGCTCAGTCTGGCCCTCTAAGCCACCAGGAGCCAAGGCTGACCACTATTACCTCATAGCAGGTGACACTAGTTGTCTGTTAGCATCCACAGCAAGATGCAAACTGTGTTTGCAAAGACACAAAGGCAACACGGCAGAGCAGCTGAAAGAGTTGACACCACTGGCTTCCAAGTGGTCACACCCTCATTTGAAAGGTTCCTACCCACTCAGCAACCCCCAGGAGAGAGCCAGGGCTGACCTGTGAATAAGCTGACCGCAATGAAAGAACCTAGTCTTCCCACAAGGATACAGGCAGAAGACACCTCACTGTCCGACGTTAGTGGTATGGCACACTTTACAAGGGTGATATCTTGGGCCACAGGTCTCTCCCAGAGCACGCTGCCATTGGCCCCGGACACAGCAGCCACAAAGGCACAAGGAGTGGAAAAGCCTGGAGGGGAGAGGGGACAACCATTTGGTCAGTCTCAGACAGTGTTCTGCCACCTCCTGGCTCCCTTATTCTGTGTCTCAGCCACGTGACTGAGCCCGTTTCCCTTACTTCCCCTTAGACCAGAGTCTCAGAAGGCACTGGGGTTGGCCCCAGGTAGAGTGAGGGAACTGAGAGCCTTATCGAGCCTATTCTATTAGAAAGAAAAAAGGATGGGGGTGGTTCCCTGAATCCCCTCCACTCGAATGCTCCAAATAAGAAGGTGGTGTGGACAAAGAGCCTTCATCCCATGGGGCGGGGGCTCCTTGTTAAATGGAACAGGAATTACCTTCATCAGCACAGGATCTGGTGAAATTGTTACTGCTGTCGGTGTTTTTATAAAGAAAGAGAACGTCCTGGATCTTGTCCCTGTTTACGTCTCCCGTAGCCAGAAAGTCATACGGGACTGAAAAAGAAAGTCACAGACTATGCTCCGCGGGCCATGCCTGTTTTGGGAAGGTCAAGTTGAATGCTCTGTGTGGTTTGGTGCTCCCAATGTACAACTTGCCACTGGGAGGTGCCCCCCCTCCCCAGATAAGAGCAGGATCTTCCTCACTAAGACAAGCAGTTTCTTCAGAGGCAGGCAGATCTCTGTGAGTTTGAGGCCAGACTGATCTACACAGAGAGTTCCAGGACGGCCAAGGCTAAAAGAAAGACCTTGTCTCAAAAAGAAACAAACAAAGTGAAAAAAAATCTGAGTATCTGTACAGAAGACAATCCTCAAGACCAGCATGGGGTTCAGTCACACTCCACCCTTGTTAGGCCCTGTGTCTCCGTCATCAAGGGTTCAAGTGAGAAGCTCTATGCTTAAAACCAAACCATAAGAGGTTGAATTTGGACATTTATCATACTCAAAATGGATCAGACTCCTAGACAGAATTAGAACTAGAAAATATAGGCCTGGTGTGATCTTTAATCCCAGCACTAAGGAAGTAAAAGTAGGCCAATCTCTGCAAGTTCGAGGCCAGTCTGGTCTACAGTGCTAGTTCCAGGACATCCAAGACTACACAGAGAAACCCTGTCTCAAAAAAAAAAAAAAAAAAAAAAAAGTGGGTGAAGGATTTCACAGCCATCTCTCCTAAGATGTCCAAGTGATGAACAGGCACATGCGAAGATGTTCAATGTGGCTACTTACCAGCCAAGAGCAGTTTTCTGCATGAGAACTGGGAGCAGGAGGTTTGGGATGAGTTCATAGCCTCAGTGACATAACACGTCTGAGGCCAGCCTAGGCAATATAGTACTTCTAGGCTAGCAACAGTTCCATAGCCAGAACTTGTCTAAACAGCAGTGGCTGGAGTGGACAGCTCAGTAAATACACTGGCTGCTATTGCAGAGGATCTGCCAGAGGCAGAGGCCAGCCTGGTCTACAGACTGAGTTCCAGGACAACCAAGGCTACCCAAAGAAACCCTGTCTGGAAAAACAAAAAACACAACAACCAAAAAGACAAAAAGAGAGAAATACATTCATTAAAAGAACAAGACTTGGGCTGGAAAGATGGCTCAGTACTTAAAGAGCACTGGCTGCTCTTCCAGAGGTCCTGAGTTCAATTCCCAGCAACCACATGGTGGCTCACAACCATCTGTAATGAGATCTGATGCCCTCTTCCGGCCTGCAGTCCTAATGGAAGACAGAACACTCATATGCATAGATAGATAAGTCTTAACAAAAAAAAAAGCAAGACTTGGGGAAGTAAGGATGCAGCTCAGTTGGTAGAGTGAGTTCATGGAGCCCCGGGTTCAGTCTCCTGGACCACAGGTGTGGGAGCACACTCCCATAATCCTAGCAGTTAGGGTGTGAGGCAGGAGTTCAAGACCAGCCCAGCTCCACCATACGTCTGAAGCCATCCTGAGGTTAAATGAGAACTTGTCTCTAAACAAACAAACAAACAAATAAAACTAAAAATGGAAAGGCTCTTCCGCTGCTTTTCATAAGGGTTAATTCATGGGACAGATATAAATTGTGATTTGGTTTCCCACCTGGACCACCTCGGGACACCTCCACATCTGCTGTTCCCCCGCAGCGGATGGGCCTTCTCTAACCTCTCAGTCACTGAACTGTTTCCATTAATCAGCCAATAAGCCTCCTTTTTCTTAATTACCTGACCAGGGCAGTGCTTCCGGTTCCAATAGAGGCTCCTAACATCTCCAAGTGAGGGGTCTGGAACCCTGCTGGGAAAAGAGGCCCCTGGCAGGCTCACCTGCAGCGTTGTAGTCAAGCCTCCACATTCCCTGAGACGAGGGTCGGTCCGGACATGGGATGATGAAAGAGACGACAAAGACCACGAAGAGACAGATAAACAAGGAAAGGAAAAATGCCACCGTGCGGCATCGGGACAGGCGGGACTGCGGAGGCTTGCTCTTCAAGTTCTCGCTTTTCGATTGGTTTCCCAGGTTTTCCTGTGGTTTTCTGTCCTCATTCTTCAAGGGGTGGATTTCAGCTTCTAGATCCTTGTCATCGCCCATTCTGAGCACATTCCAGAGCTTAACTATGCTCACTGCGTGGGAGAAGAAATGGGTACGGTCAGCAGTTCCGTGAGCTGCTCACCATCTCACTCAGTTTGTGCTCTGATTCTGAGGCATTGGTTACAGTTGCCACTCTGGACCACCAGCCCAAGAAAAAAGGATATGAATTTTTGGACTGTCCACAACACATGCTACTTAAGACATCAATACAACAGGAAAAGGCAGGTTGGTTGTACAAACCAGCAAACCAGCAGCCAGTATATTTGTCCTCTAACACCAGGGCTTCACTAGGGGACACGGTGACCAGAACCAATGACAATAAACCCACGCACGACATTCATTAAACAAGCTGCCCCTGCTCATTTGTCAGACACACAGGTGGGGAAGGGGATGTGTGACAGTCGGATGCGGCCAACATTCTCACAAACGGACTCCCAAGAGATCCGTGGGAAGGCAGTTTTCTCTGAACTGAAAGATTCTCTCCAGGAAGGAGTGGGAGGCACAGTGGAACCTGAAAGATTCTGGAAGGACCCTTCCCAGCTTCACAGAAAGAGAAACAGCTCCTGGGAGGGAGACTGACCAGCCAAGTTCTCAGGGGAATCTCAGATCTGGAGGGTCTACAAAGCAGCGCAAAGAGAGAGCTCCTGGTCAGAGCTTCCTGAGGTAGGGTGCTACCTGAGTTAGGGTGCTTTCAGCTGCTTTGGGATCTTCTCTGCTCCTGCAAGTGACCCCTCACCCACATTCTTGTTAGTAACCCCCCCAAATTTATCGGTTCACCAAGCTGGACTTTGTTCTGTCATTCATGGGTTCCCATTCTGGGGTGAGTCGATGCCTCCCCAGGAAAAGTCTGCCACATAAGATCTAGACACTGGCTACTCTTCCATAGGACCCTGGTTTGATTCCAAGCACCCACATGGCAGCTCACAACGATTCATAACTCTAGTTCCATGGGATCTGATGCTTTCTTCTGGATTCTGCAGGCACTGCACACACATGCTTTATGGACATACATGCAGGCAAAACACCCATACACTTTAAAAATAAATTACACCCATACACATTAAAAATAAATTACACCCATACACCTTAAAAATAAATTACACCCATACACATTAAAAATAAGCTAATTAATTAAAAAAATCTAGATTCCAATTTCAGAGAAACTTTTGTTGTTGTTGTTGTTGTTGTTGAGACAGGTTCTTACAAATTCTGGCTGACTGGGAACTTACTACAGGAGACTAGATTTACCCTGAACTCACAGGGATCCACCTGCCTGTGCCTCCCACTACCAACTTAAAACAATCTTAAATGAGCCGGGAGTGGCGGTGCACGCCTTTAATCCCAGCACTTGGGAGGCGAGGCAGGCGGATCTCTGGCATCTCTGAGTATGAGGCCAGCCTGGTTTACAGACAGAGTTCCAAGACAGCCAAACCATCTCAAACTTTGGTCCTCTGGAAGGGCAGCAAGTTCTTTTAACTGCTGAGCCACCTCTCCAGCCCATGGTGTTTTTTGTGTTTGTTTGTTTTGTAGTAGTAGCTGTTGTTCGCTTGTTTTTTGAGGTAGGGTCTAACTATGCACCCCAGGCTGGCCTCAAGCTCACAATCTCCTCAGTTCATGGCTATAGTCACATGTCAGCATGCTGTCTCTTCTACCACAAATGGAGGTCAGAAGAGGTATTCCTATCAAAGGTAATGAGTCGGCCAAGGGAAAATCAAACATTGAGTCATCCAGGCCCCACATTAAGCCCAAGCCCCTGAGGTGGATGGGGCAGCACAGCCGGGCTGTATGGGAGAGGTAACCGGGGGAAAAGTCAGCAGTGCACCTGGCAGGGGGCAGCAGCAAGGTGCAAGGTGCTGGGCGAGGCCGGGCCTGGAGAGAAGCCAAGCTGCAGCAAGCCCAGCGCTGCAGACACAAGGAAGGGACATCTGAATGTCTAAAGCACAACTGTTTGTGGCAAGGCAAGGAGAACCGAATGAGAAGCCACCTGCTAGCATTTTTGATCCTATCTTTAGGGCTCTGGAAGCCCTAAAGTCTAATTAGGGGAAACTCCAGCCTGAGCCGAGCAGCCATCACTACCTGTCGGAAACCAGAGAATCTTTTGGTGCTGTGCAGGCAAGCACCTCTGAGCTTCATATTTCAAGTCAGGTGTGGTGGCTCACATCTGTCATACTGACATTTGGGAAACTGGGATAGGAGGACTGTCCCGGTAGAAGGCCAGACTGAGCTACAGAACAAGACCCCGTCTCAACAACAGCAGAAACCTTCACCCACTGGGCATAAGGCAGGGTCATAGGAGTTTGAAAACACAGCCCATCTGCCCTTAAGGTCCACATTTCCCAGATCTACCTGGCGGTGGGGGCACCTGAGGGCCTGTTCAATAGCAGAATCTCCTGGCCAGCAGCTGGGGCATTTGATCACTGGTTGCAGATGGTCTTCGCCTCCATAAGCCCAGGCAGACCTAAGGGTTTGTAAAGCCTTCAGTAAATGCACTTCAGGTCACCAATGACTGCAGCTGGTCCTGCCACAGCTAGCCACACTCTCCACACTGGGGTGCCTACACAACGCTGGTCCCAGACCCCATACTGTCTAATAATTGCCCCTCAGGCTGGGGTCTGAGTCAGGGTCAGGACTAATGTTCTCCTAGAGGCTCCCAGGGGCAGCTAGGTGGAGGAGGAGTGCGGAGAACCTGCCCTTGTTTGTCTGTCTCATTAGCTACCACTAATTCAGCCGCTGTGGCTCATCCAATCAGAGGATGGCCACAGTGCTCCTCACTCCCAAGGGGAGCCTCATCTTACTGCCAACCAGGAGAGGTGCGGAGAGAAGAGAACACCGCCTCGATCAGCTCACCATGGTGTATAGAGCGTTCTTCTTTTGGGCAAATCTCAGGAGACTTAGTTGATCTAAGTACAGGTTTCAAGCTACTAAACTAGTGTCCATCCATCTGTGTATCTGTCTGGGGACTGGACTTGCACCTAAACACTGAGCTACAGCATCATCCTGCTTTTCCTTTTATTTATTTAATTTTTTTTTTTTTTTTTGAGTTAGTGATAGTTTTGAGACAGGGTCGGTCTCACTATGAAATCCTGACTGGCCCAAATATCACTATATAGACCAGGCTGGCCCCAAACCCAGAGACTCATCTGCCTGCCTCCCGAGTGCTGGGTTAAAGGCAGGTGCCACCACATCTGGCATTCTTTTGTATTTTGAGACAAAGTCTCATGTAGCCTAGGGAGGTCTTGAACTCACTATGTGCCAGAGGTGACCCTGAACTCATCTAGCGTCCACTCCCCACGTGCTGGGAACACAGGAGTGAGCTGCCATGCACGCCCAGTCTATGCAGTCAGAGAGGCAGCCCAGGACTCGTGTTCACTAGGTGTGCACGCTACCATCCGAGCTACAGCCCCAGCTCCTGTTCTCCTTTTCTTAGTCATTCTCAAATTCCTAAGCCACGTGGACACCTCAACCTAAGAACAAAGGGCCACGTAAAGCACTACAAGTTAGTTTGGTTTTCTGTTTATTTATTTTAATTTTTGAAATCGGCCTAATTGGCTCAGCATTTAAAAATGTTGCTGTCCAATCGTGAGGACTGAGTTCAGATCTGAGCACTCACAGTGGCTGGATCATTAATGCCTGTAAGTGCAGGTTCGCGGGTTTGATTCTCTCCTGCCTCCATCTCCATCTCCACACACGTGTTCATACATTCACAGAGATAACATACACACAGACACACGCACAAGAATAAAATAAATTAGCCAGGCGGTGGTGGTGCACACCTTTAATCCCAGCACTCAGGAGGCAGAGACAGGTGAATCTCTATAAATTCGAGGCCAGTCTGGTCTACAGAGTGAGTTCCAGGACAGGTTCCAAAGCTACAGAGAAACCCTGTCTCAAAAAAACCCTAAACAAACAAACAAACAAATAAATAAATGTATGTTTAAAAAGGTCAGTAATATGTGGACATGGTGGTGCACTCCTGCAACCTAGCACTTTGGTGGTGAAGAAAGAAGATCAGAACGCAAAGTTACCTTCAGCTACATGTTAGATTTAAGGCCTGGCTTGGTTACATGCACCTGTACCCCCCAAAAAAACTCAGTAATGAAAACATCTAATACAATCTTTGGAAGGCAAAAGAGGGCAAATCTTAGGAGCAGAAGCATGTTACCAGTTTCTTACTGTCCTTTCAGAATAGCCCACACATCTATGGAGATATGGCAAGGATACCTCCAGAAGGCTATTTTATGCCTACGACCAGGAAAACAAAAGCTGGCCTGGCGGCACAAGTAAAAGTGAACAAAGTAAAATGAACAGAGTAGCTACGCTATAAAGGTGGTCTCTCAAAGCTAAAGGAGCAGCAAACTCTTTATTTGATGGAGGAGGGAAATGATGTCTATGTGTTACTTTCATTGGTTAATAAAGAAACTGCCTTGGCCCTGACAGGATAGAAAATTAGGTAGGCGGAGTAGACAGAACAGAATTCTGGGAGAAAGAAAGCTGAGTCAGGCAGGCACCATGATTCTCCTCTCCGAGGCAGACGCCAGTTAAGAATCTCCCTGGTAAGCCGCTACACAGATTATTAGAAATGGGTTAATCAGTTAGTCAAGATGTGAGAATTAGCCAATAAGAGGCTAGAACTAATGGGCCAAGCAATGTTTAAAAGAATATAGATTCTGTGTAATTATTTCGGGGCATAAGCTAGCCATGCGGGAGCCGGGGCAGCCTGAACGCAGCCCAGCACTCCACTCACTACATTTATTCTTATGCTTCACTGTTCATTCCTTCATTCGTTCATTGTGAGCAGGTGTATGTGTATGTGCCCGCGTGTGAGTTCAGTCAAAAGACAACTTGCAGGAGTTGGTTCTCTCCTTCCCAGCAGGATTGAACTTAGGTCGGTAAGTGAGCAGCAAAAGCCCTTCCCACAGCCATCCTATCACCCTGGGAATGGGAAACGTTAATATACTTCGTGATTTATCATATGACATCACACCAGATGGGTTGCCTGTGGCGGGAATGGAGCACTGCCAGTTTCTGTGACTGGTTTTTGTTGCTGTTTTGAAACATGGCTTCATGTAGCCCTGGATGGTCTCAAACTCACCACATGGTCAAAGCCGGACTTGAACTCTAGTATTGGGAGTACAGGTGTACACCACTATGTCTGGGCATTTTGTTTTGTTTGTTTGGGTTTGGACTAAGCTAGGATCTCACTATGCAGTCCGGGCTGGCTTGAAACTTGTGATCTTCCTGCCTCTGCCTCCCAGGCACCAGGATATCACAGGTGTACATCACTCCACCAGCGAGTTATCTGTTTTCTGATTTGGAGCCCAGTGAAAGAAAAAAACACTGCCTGCCCAGGCTCCCATCTCTGCCACAGGCTTAGAAGTAGTGAGTGGACACCATGAATGCTCCTGAGTGCCGGGTTAGCTAGGTCGTCAGGTCATCAGAGCACATGTGGAGGTCAGGGAACAACTTGTGGGAATCAGTTCTTGCCTTGTATCTTTTTTTGTTTGTTTGTTTGTTTTTGTTTTTTCAAGACAAGATGTCTCTGTGTAGCTTTGGAGCCTGTCCTGGAACTCACTCTGTAGACCAGGCTGTCCTCGAACTCACAGAAAACAGAGGCCTAGAGCCGGGCGGTGGTGGCGCACGCCTTTAATCCCAGCACAGGGAGGCGGAGGCAGGCGGATCTCTGTGAGTTCGAGACCAGCCTGGTCTACAAGAGCTAGTTCCAGGACAGGCTCCAAAGCCACAGAGAAACCCTGTCTTGAAAAACAAAAAAAAAACAAAACAAAACAAAACAAAACAAAAAAACCAACACAGAGGCCTAAGAGAAGTGGGAATCACTCACTTGTTGCCCATCGTCCAGGAAGCAGCAGAGGCTGTGAATGAGCCGTCTCCAGATTCCCAGGCCAAAGTCGGACCTTTGGAGAAAACTATGGGGTGAAGTGAGGATGGCCTGGGAACCCACCAGATCAGGAGACCTGGGGATGGGGAGTGAAGGACACCCTATTTTATTTACTTGTGATACTAGAGACTGGTTTCCTGCATAGGAGCCAAGTGAACTCCACTGAGCTACATCCATTGTCCTTAATTTATTTTCTTTTTAAGTAAATAATAGGTTGGAGAGGTTCCATGGCTAAGAGCACTGGCTGCTATCCAGAAGATCTAGGTTCAATTTCTAGCACCCACATGCTGGCCCAGAACTATCTGTAACTCCAATCACAGGGAGTCTGATGCCCTCTCCTGGCTTCCATAGGTACTGCATTCATGCAGTACACAGACATACATGCAGGCAAAACACCCATACAGAATAAAATAAGGCATAAATTTTAAAAAGATATATAAATGAATAAATCAGTGATGATCCAGACAATGCATGTCTGCAATCTTAACTGACGGGTGGGGGGGAAATGACCAGGAGTGCAACATCAACACCATCTTTACATAGCAAGTCTGTAATGAGACCCGTGTCAAAGGAAACAAAGGGCCCAGGGGAAGTGTGGCCTGCAGAAAGGGACAGAGTACATGGCTGGCATGCTGCAAGCCCAGGCCTTAATCCTGTTGTTGCCTCCAAAAGAAACAGCGATGATTCTGTTACTCAGTTTCTATCTGGGGCTGAGGTGAATGTGAGCAGCCAGCAGAGGGGCGGTCAAGACTGGCAGACATGGGGGACCGTTTGGGCACAGCCTTGTAAACAAAGACCCAGAACTTCACCTCGACGTTTCTCCATCAGTTACTCAAGCGCTGTGCTGGGCATCTGGTGTGGAAGCATTGGTGAGGCTGCTGAAAACACCATAAGCAGCTTTCCCAGAAAATCCTGATTCGCCAGAAAAGAGCACTAAAGATTCGCCCTAGTCATTATGCGATAAAATGGCTGTAGGAAGTAGTGCAGAAATGGTTCTTTTTTTTTTTTTTTTTTTTTTTTCTCGAGACAGGGTTTTTCAGTGTAGCTCTGACTGTACTGGAACTTGTTCTGTAGATTAGATTGGCCTCAAAATCACAGAGCTCCGCCTGCCTGTGCTCTGCCAAAGCTCCTGAGTGCTGGGATTAAAGGTGCAGGCTCGAAATGGTTCCATCTAAAAGGGTGAGAGAACTCGGGCGTGGCTGACCCACGTGATCCCAGCCCTAGGTAGGCCTGGGCAGAAGTTCAAGGCTATGCTTGTCAACTAATGAGTTTAAGGTTAACTAAATGCTTAAGACCCAGTCTGGAAAATTCAGGAAAAGCCAGGTGTGGTGGCTCATGCCTTATATCTCAACATCCAGAAAGCAGAAGCAGGTAGACCTCTGTGAGTCAAGGGCCAGCTCCTCTATATGGGGAGCTACCTTGAGCTGCCTGAGAGGCTGTCTCAAAAAAGAAAAGAATGAGAACTGGGTAGGCAGTCAAGGACCGGAGCTGACCCGCTGACCCTCAGGTCTGTGGAGAGCCTGAGCAGGCTGGTGAGCTTTGTGACCAGGCACTAGGGAGGCGGAGTCAGGTGGAGGGGAGGCGGAGTCAGATGGATGGGAGGCAGAGTCAGGGGGAAGGGAGGCGGAGTCAGGTGGAACCTGAGACTCTGGCTGGCCAGCCTCGTCAAAATGGAGCCCACCAAGTCCCAGCCAAGGTCGATGCCTGGTCTCCAAGCATGCACACACATGAACACATATGAGCCACACAGAAGGGTAAAACCGCGCTGTGGCTCACGCAGCCAGGTGGAGGCAGGTTTGAGAAACACTCTTAATACCTTATCACTTTGATGTCTTTCTTTCTTTCTTTCTTTCTTTCTTTCTTTCTTTCTTTCTGTATCTAAATTGCTTCCTTATTTGTACCTAATAGCTTGAGTTTCTTTTATTTTGTTTTTATTTTAGTTCTGACTTTCCAAACAGTCTGTCAAATGCACACCTGCCCAATTGGTTTAGATACAGTGTGCTGTCATTACTAACTGTAATATTTCCATTTTAAACATTAATTTTGAATTATTTACATATAAGCCTATGGATTTATGCTATATTGAACTGTATATATTGAAATGTATGACTGACTCTTACCCACCATTTCAGAATCTTGACTTAGATTTCCATATATCAGAACTGTGTTTTTTTCCTTCCTTCCTTCCTTCCTTCCTTCCTTCCTTCCTTCCTTCCTTCCTTCCTTTCTTCCTTTTTCTTTGGGGAAGGGGTTTCAAGGCAGGGTTTCTCTGTATAGCTTTGGAACTTGTGGTGGAACTCACTCTGTAGCCCAGGATAGCCTCAAACTCAGAGATCCGCCTGCCTCCACCTCCCAAGTGCTGGGACTAAAAGTGTGCGCCACCACTGCTGGGCCAGGAGATGCTTTTAAGAGACAGCTCAGCAGTTAAGAGCACCTGATGCTCTTGTAGAGAACCCCAGTGCAGTTTCCAGCACCCATATGGTACCTAACAACTATACCTCCAGTTCAGGGAATCCACGACCCTCTTCTGATCTCCTTGGGCACTGCATGTGTGTGGGTCACAGACATACATGCAGGCAAAACACTCATACACATACATAATTATTAAAACACTCATATACATTATTAAATTATTAAAACACTCATACACATTATTAAATTATTAAAAACTTTAAAACTGGGCTGGAGAGACGGCTCAGAAGTTAAGAGCACTGGCTGTTCTTCCAGAGGTCCTGAGTTCAGTTCCCAGCAACCACATGGTGACTTACAACCACCTATATAGTGAGATCAAGTACCCCTTTCTGGCATGCAGGCAGAAAACTATATAACAAAAAAAAAAATTTAAAGTCAGGTGGTGGCGGCGGCTTATGCCTTTAATCCCAGCACTTGGGAGGCTGAGGCAGAGGCAGATGGATCTCTGTGAGTTCAAGGCCAGCCTGGTCTAAGAGCTAGTTCAAGAACAGCCAAGGCTGTTACACAGAGAATCCCTGTCTTGAAAAAAACAAAAAAAAAATTGAAATCATATTTTATGTGGATGAGTGTCTTGCCTGCATGTATTGTATGTATCGCACACCCTTGGAGGCCAGAGATGGTGTTGGGGCCTCTGGAACTGGAGCTACAGAGGGTTGCTAACTGCTATGTGGGTGCTAGAAATCAAACTTGGGTCTTCTGGGAGAGCATATGCTGTTTTGAAAGATGGGGTCATCTCTCCAGTCCTATTTTTCTTTTTAATTAAAAAACAAAAGTAGAGCCGGGCGATGGTGGCGCACGCCTTTAATCCCAGCACTCGGGAGGCAGAGGCAGGCGGATCTCTGTGAGTTCGAGAGTTCGAGACCAGCCTGGTCTACAGAGCTAGTTCCAGGACAGGCTCCAAAGCCGCAGAGAAACCCTGTCTCGAAAAACCAAAAAAAAAAAAAAAAACCAAAAACCAAAACAAAAACAAAAGTAGATAGAAAAAAACAGAAACAAAAAACAAAAAAAGGAGTTCTCTTCTACTGTGGCTTCTAGGGATTGAACACAGGTTGCCAGGCTTATATGACAAGTACTTTTACTTGCTGAGCGATCTTTTTACATTTTTCTCTTTTTAGTAAAGGTGCTCCTGTTAAGTTAGACTAGTCTGGAGTTGCCTATGTACTCAGGGTGACCTTAAGCTCCTGATCCTTCTAAGAGCTGCGATTAAAGGCACACCCACTAAGACCGGTTGAACTTTCCATTTCTAAATATTGTCTTCAGAGAACATTTTATAAGTGTATCACGGTATGCGAACTTTGAAGTTGTTTTTTTCCACTCAGTATGATGAGGTCCACCCAAGTTGTCACAGATATTATCAGTCTCTTCCCGTTCTGGGCTGAGCAGCCCATGTGTGGATGCTGCGGTTTGAACAGACATGTACTAGAGGATATTTAAGTTGTTTCTACTTTGAGCTAGTACAAAGGAAGTCACAGCATATATACATGTCAACCCTGGGTTTCTAAGTCCAAAAGAGCTAAAGAACTTTGTTTAAGTCACAGGCCTCTTGAGGTGACCGTTGGCCACGCCCCAAGGCCACAGTCCTCACCCCAGACAAAGGCTGGCTTCACAGGGTTGTTTTTATATTGGAATCCAGAACAAATGATCCACAGGAGGGAGATAGTAAATTCTACTGTGAAGCCTTTGGAAATTTGAAGGCATTCCGTGGAAAATAGCCAGTAGACAGAAACCTTGAGAGGTACTCAAGGGTAAAGCAAAGGAACTGAGAGTAGGTAGGATGGTCCAGTGGGTAAAGGCACTTGCTGTGTATGCCATGTGCCCGGAGAACTGAGTTCAATCCCTGGAAGTGAAAGGAAAGAAAAACTGACTTCACAAAACGTATTTTCTGACCTCTATGTGTAAGCCAGGGCATTTATGCTCCCCCTACACACACACAGACACACACACACACAGAGTCATAATAAATAACAAGAACTAAACTAGCTTGCCTTCTAATTATTTTTTAAATTTAGTTATTTGTTTGCATTTTATGTACGTTAGTGTTTTGCCTGCATGTATGTCTGTGTGAGAGTATCAGATCCCCTGGAAGTGGAGTTACAGACAGCTGTGAGCTGCCATGTGGGTGCTGGGAATTGAACCTGGGTTCTTTGTTTCTTGTTTTTGTTGCTTATTTATTATATATATTCACTTTCCAAGAGACAGTATTTATTATATATATTCACTTTCCAAGAGACAGTATTTATTATATATATTCACTTTCCAAGAGACAGTGCCAGACCTCACTACAGATGGCTGTGAGCCACCATGTGGTTGCTGGGAATTGAACTCAGGGCCTTTGGTAGCTCTGTCTGCACATATGCCTGCACTCCAGAAGAGGGCATCAGATGGTTGTGGTCTATTATGTGTTGCTGGGAATTGAACTCAAGACCTCTGGAAAAGAAGCCAGTGCTCTTAACCCCTCAGCCATCTCTCCATCCCACTTGAAAGTCTTTTTAAAAAGATGTCTTTATTTTATGTGTATGAGTGTCTATCTGCATGTATGTATGGACACCATGAGGTGGGCACCCACAGAGACAAGAAGAGGGGATCAGATTCTTTGGAACTGGAGTTACAGATAGTTGTGAGTTCTAGAAACTAAACCTGGGTCCTCTGCAAGAGCAATAAGTACTCTTTTTTGTTTGTTCGAGACAGGTTCTCACTATGCAGATCTGGCTGTCTTAAACTTGCTCTGTAGACCAAGTTGGCCTTGAACTCACAGAGATGCACCTGCCTCTACTGGGGTTAAAGATGTGTGAGACCACACCTGATTTATCACAGAAATTGAAAACTAACTAAGATAAATACTTTATAAAATATACTGTGACCTTTTATAAAAAAAAATATATATATTTTTCAAGACAGGGTTTCTCTGTTGCTTTGGCACTCACTCTGTAGACCAGGCTGGCCTCGAACTCAGAGATCTGCCTGTCTCTGCCACCCGGGTGCTGGGATTAAAGGTGTGTGCCACCACCACCAGCATTAAAATATTTTTTTTATTTTATGTGTATAAGTGTTTAACCTGCATGTATGTCTATATACAACATGCTTGCTTGATGCCCACAGAGATTAGAAGAGGGCATTGGATCCCCTTGGAATTGGAGTTGCAATGGTGGTGAGCTGCCCTGTGGGTGCTGGGAACTGAACCCAGGTCCTCTGCAAGGACAGCAAGTCTTCTCCATCATCAAGCCGTCGCTCCAGTTCCACTGTAATCTTTCTTTATAGGCTCCTGTTCTGACAGCACCAAGCCCTGGGGAAGACTGTGGCCCCAAATCAAATAAAAATAATGTCACTTATCCCCAAAGTGCACCTGAGCCAGACAGAAGAGATGAGAGCTTCCTTCTCCCTCAGTAAAAGACAGTGTTCTATGCCCGGTGCTCGTCTCCCGGGGAATCACAGCCTACACTGAGTCTCTGTGAGCAGACTGCACAGCTCCCCTGGGCACCTGCTTCTGCGGAGGAATGGTCTGGGACAAGTCTTCCCATGCAGCCTGGGGTAAGAGGTAAGGTATAGCAGGGCAGGGCGTGTCTCTTCCGAGGTACGAACTGGCATCCTGATCGTAAGGCTGGCACATCAGTGTCACCTAGAGTGAAGGTTTATGCAGCTGGACCTGTGCAAAGACAAGGTCAGGTAAAGGCTGCCAGGCTGATGAGACAAAGCTGGCCTCCGACTAACACACACTGTGCAACAAATAACTTTCTGTATAGGACTACGTTCAGTCTGTGAGACCATTACCATCCAAACGCAGGGGAGCCAAGACACTATATGATTTTTACAATAGCTTTTGAATGCATCATTAGTTCAAAATAAAACATAAATAAAAAAAGTAAAGTAACCCCTTAACAAAAGGAGGTGGGCAGGGCGGTGGTGGTACACGCCTTTAATCCCAGCACTCAGGAGGCAGAGGCAGGTGGATCTCTATGAGTCCGAGGCCAACCTGGTCTACAAGAGCTAGTTCCAGGATAGGCTCCAAAGCTACAAAGAAACCCTGTCTCGAAAAACCCAAAAAAAAAAAAAAAAATGAAGTCAGAGGTTCATACAAGTTCAGGAGGAAGAACCAGCTCCCTTGGCGCCTTAGCCAACGCCTTCAAGCCCCCAGTTCTATGAAACTGCTTTGCTCCAAAGACAGGAACCTTTTGTTTGGCTTTGCTTGTGGATGGAAGAATATCATTACTGGAGGAGTTTTTCAGTAACTTAGGGACATACTCCAAGAACAGCCTAGCCACTGGCCTGTTGCAGCTCTGTTTCAGCAGAATTACTGGCTTCTTGAAGCCACCACTGCAATCACTTCCCTTTTCATAGTGGATAAAAACCATACAGCCTAAGTCATCAAAACTGAGATCACCAAATCCTCAGAGCAGAGAGCAAAGGCCACACTCACCGAGGATCACGTAGGCCAGACCACAGTGACAGCCTAAACACCAAAGGGACAGATGGCCCGTCCTCTCATTGCTAAGCACCCTCCACACAGGGCTTAATGTCTTACTGCAGAACGGTGAGTGCAGGCTTAACTTGGAAAGGAAAGTCCAAAAATACTGTTGAGAAATTCCTTCATGGCACCTACAGGATCCCTAGGAAGAACATTCTGGGGACTCTACTCAGACATCAACAAAAAAGGTAGTTATTAAAGGCCCCAAGAGCAACAAACCAAAGCCAGGCAGTTCATATTTCACACAGGCAGCATGAGGCTGGTTCAGAAATTTGCTCGGCACTGCCAGAAAGGTATTAACGTTTTCATTTGCTGTGGTCATTAAAAATACCTGGAGCAACAGACAAAGTATTACAAGGCCTGGCTGCCAAGGAAACCGAGCTTGGCACTGTCCCTGCCACACTGCGGTGATTACACTAACAACCAGAGTCAGTACATTTGGTCATTAGAAAAACAAGACCAGGCACGGTGGTAAACACTTGGAACCCCAGCACTTGGGAGAGGGAGGCAGGAAGCATCAAGGATCAGGATCAGCCTTGGCTACATAGCAAGTTCAGGGTCTAACAGAGGTACCTTGCATTTAAAATGAAAACAATCCCCAAAGAATTCCATTTTAGAATTGGGACCAAATTTCTCATAATTTCTTAAATGACTTCTGGCACTTTTAATCATGCATTTATACAAAATAAAAACATCATCCAACTTAGAAAGTTCTGAAGATGCTGTCTTGTGCAGTATTGAATATTTGAGCTAACTTTATTTATTGAGACAGAGTCTCTACATTACCCTGGCTGCCCTGGAACTCGCTCTGTAGACCCGGCTAGTCTCAAATTCAGAGATCCTTCTTCGTCTGCCTCCCAAGTGCTGCGGTTAAAGGTGTGCACCACCACACTGGCTACTTATTTATTTTTGAGACAGGGTCTCACTGTGTATCCCTGGCTGGCCTCCAACTCACTCTGCAGACCAGGCTGTCCGAGACATCATGACATCACAGAGAGTCCACCTGCCTCCATCTCCCAAGCTCTGGAATTAAAGGTGTGTGGCGTCCGCCACCCCCAGCCTCAGCCTAACTTTAATTCTTAGGAAAGATAAACAAGCACATCATTCTCACTAGTTTGCAAATCTACCTGCATTTTAATAAGTGGCAAAAATACATGTAAACCAAAAAACTGTTTTAAAATAAACTTCTTAGCAATTTATTGTTAAGCCTGGAGAGATGGCTCAACATTTAAGAACACTTGTTGCTATTTCAGAGGACCCAGGTTCAATTGCTCACTCCCACATGACAGCTCACAAATCTATAACTCCAGTTCCAAGGGATCCAACACTGCTTCTGACCTCCATGGGCACCAGAAACTCGGTGGTGCCCAAACATACACACAGAAAAAGCACTTGTATACAGAAAATAAACAAACAAACAAATAAGTAAATAAATAAGATGGAGAACTGAGAAAGATACCTGATGTCAATTTAGCCTCCCAATGCACACTCATGAACATGTACAAACACACACACACACACACACAAGTTTTGCAGCACTAGGGATTGGGGATTGAAACTAAGGTTTTATGCACGCCAAAAAGGCAAACATCTAATAGGTTATATCCCAACCCTATGATATATATCATTGTGGGGGGGTGGAGACAAAACAAAAGATAGCTCGAAGCAAGACAACACCTATGATAGTTTTTCAGACAGATTGTCCCCTGGCTCCACGGACTATCAGGAAACTAGACACTCACTCTCTGTTCCATGGGCTGCCACACCTGTCCTCCAGTAGCACGCCTATCATGACCTGGGTGAAAACGCTGATTGTGGGGAAAGAACAATAAAATTGTGCCAGAGCTTGTGTAGCTCATAAACACAGTGGATGCAGAAAGGAAATGAAATACGCTTCCTCTAAGGGCTCTGAGTTTCTGAGTCAGAGACAATTAAAAATAAAAACGAATCTGATTCTGTTTGCTTCAAATTTATGGGAGGTTTGAAATCCCCAGGATGGGCAGAGCAAATAACTTGTAATGGCAGTTCTACTGATCTGAAAGCAAAGGGTCATATATACATATACATAAACACAATCACATATATATATGTGTGTGTGTGTATATATATATATTATATATATTCCTAGCACCTGATCAAAAATCTAAGTGTTGTGGTGTGTGTTTGTGTGTGTGTGTGTTATTGTGCATGTGTATCCATGCATGTGGAGGCCAGAGGTCAACATGGAGTCTACCTTCTGGGAATCCAAACTCAACTTTTCATTCTTTCACAGCAAGTCCTCTACTGTCCAAGGCCCCTTTTCTTTTCTGCATAGGCTGGCTTGGAACTCACCCTGAATTCCTCATCTTTTTGCCTCTACCTCCCAGGTGCTGGAATTATAGGCCCACACCACCATGGCAAACTCATTCTTTTAAGCAAAAGTTCTATGAATAAAGGAGGTTAGTCAAAAAGATCTAGCATTCAAAATCAAGCATTTTGATCTAAAACAGTTTATACATATATGTTTGTGTACCGCACTTGTGCCTGGTGCCCACAGAAATCAGAAAAGAGTATTAGATCCCCTGCAACTGGAGTTACAGAAGGCTATGAGCTGTCACACAGGGGCCGGGAATCGAACTGGGTCCTTTCAAGAGCAGCCTGTGCTCTTAACTGCTGAGCCATCTAACCCATGAGCCGTTATCTCCAGTTGTTTTGAGACAGGGTTTTTCTGTGCAGCCCTGGCTGTCCCAGAGCTCACTCTGTAGACCAGGCTGGCACTGAACTCAGATGTTCAGCTGCCTCTGCCTCCTGAGGGCTGAGTGCTAGGATTAAAGATGTGTGCACCACTGCCTGGCTCCACTTTCTGTCTTGTCATGTGTTCAGCTTGTGTCCTTCTTGGGAACTTCCTGATACTCATTATCTAATTATTCTCTCTTTCATATATATATATATTGGGCTGGAGAGATAGCTCAGTGGTTAAGAGTACTGCCTGCTCTTCCAAAGGTCCTGAGTTCAATTCCCAGCAACCACATGGTGGCTCACAACCATCTGTAATGAGGTTTGGTGCCCTCTTCTGGCCTGTAGGCATACANCAGACAGAATATTGTATACATAATAAATAAATATTTAAATATATATATATTTACATATACGGGCATGACCGTACATAGTAATTAAAGGACTCAGGAGGCTAAAGCAGGGCACCACAGTGAGCTGAAATTCAGCCTGGGCTATATAACAAGATCCCGTCTTAAAAAACAAGAACAAAATCAGGCAGTGGTGGCAAATGCCTTTAATCTCAGCATTCAGGAAGCAGAGGCAGGAGGATCTCTGAGTTAAAAGCCAGCCTGGTCTACAAGAGCTAGTTCCAGGACAGTTAGGACTGTTACACAGAGAAACCCTGTCTCAAATAAACAAAACACAAAAACAAGGTGGGCATGGTCCCGAATACCTTTAATCCCAGCAGTTGGGAGGCAGGAGCAGGTGGATTTGAGTTTAAGGCTGGCCTCAAACTCAGAGAGTTTTAGAGCAGGCAAGGTTACATAGAGAAACCTGTCTCAAAACCACCCCTCACCCCCCAAAAAAAAGAACAAAAGAAAGTCTTTTACACTGCATGACCTGCACCACCTCCAAGACTGGTCCCTGTAGTCTAATTGGGTTCAAATATGAGATGTTTGAGACAGACGCCCCCAACAACCAACCAGGCAGCACCGGGTTTTCCAGCTGAGCCAAGCAGATGTGAGACAAAGAGAGTTACAGTGTTCTGTTGTTTACAGCGGACACGACTGCCTCTCCACAAAGCACAGAGGCACAATCATTTCTCAAAGCGGAACAAATCTTAAGGTCATGGTTCCCTGACTAAGACAAAAACTATCACAGTGCACACACAGACCATATTCAGCCCAGAAGAAAATGGTCTCAGATAAGTCTTATAGATTAGCCCAAGGGATAAACTTTTTTCCTGAAGTCTAGATTAGACTTATTTCCTGCAATTCCCCTATGAATCCGTATTATTCCTTTTCACCCCTACATTTAGTAGGGGACTATTAAGGTAAATTATAGCTTTAATTTGCATCAATTTACTTGAAGTTTTGCATCAATTCTTATCGCTATTTTTGTCGTTGTCTGTTTCTAGATATTTTTTTATTTTTGTTTGTTTTTTACACGGGGTCTTATTACCCAGGCTGGCCTTCAACGTGCTATCTAGCTGACTTGAACTTCTGATTCGTGTGCCTGTGACTCTCAAATACTAAGATTACAGGCTTCTGCCACCATGCCTGACTGCCACATCATTTTTTTAAGACTTTCTTAATGGACACATCTATACATTCACAGACAAATAGAGAACACCAGCTCTGTGAATCAACTACCAAGACTGAGTGAGGTCAACAGAAAACCAACTGTTTTCACCAATGAACTAACACACGACTCCTGCATGCTCAACCTATGATCATTCTAAAACGTATTCCACTTCAGAGATAAATCACATGAGTGGTCAGCACCTACTTTCTGATTATTTAGTTAGGAGTCAGCATTTTTGTACATGTTATAGTCTAAAAACCTAAGTTCCGTGAAGGCGCTTACAAATGAGATTGGAAGTGCATCACACCAAGAGTGTGGGTTTCAAGATCAATTTTCAGTGAGATGCGTGGTAAAATTCAGGACATTTAAGAAACCCTGTAGAGCCTAACTCACCTATCTTGTCGATCTAGCCCCTCCTTTTTATATTTTTCATTTCATTTTATTTTATTTAATGAGTGCCTACATGTGTATGGGCACATGCATGCCATTGACAGCACTTGTGGGAGTCAGAGGACAACTTGCAGGAGCTGGTTCTCTCCTTATACCATGTGAGACCCAGGAATCCAACTCAGATCAGCAGACTTGGTGGCAGGTGTCTTTACAGGTTGAGCCATCTCAACAGCCCCAGGTCCTCCTCATGGCGACCACTTAGGTTGTATTTTAAAACTTCTCACAGTGATTTCTGGAGCCCTCTCAGATGTTCCAAAAATATCTCCTGGTCGTGTTACGAGTCTAGAATGAGTCATGACCACTTCAGAACAAAGTCAAAACCTTGGTTAACGCCAGTCCTTCCATCCCTGGCTCCTGTCTGCCTGCCACCCTACCCACGTCTCACAGCCACTATCTGTCCCCATCACACTGTTGTTCTGCACTTGCCTCTGCATCTGCCCCTCTTCCTCTACCTGCTCCTACAATGCAAGTAGAACACAGATGTGCCAAAAACCCACCGGGACACTTCCCGTGATGCGTTATACCACGGTGGCTTAGGGTTCCCCTCTGGGTTCTCGTGACAGAGATTTCCAGAAATTTAACACACTTATTGTTACTGCTCGCCCTGTCCAAGGACAACGCAGAGTGGTGGCCGGCAGAAAATACACATAAGAGTGCACATGTCTGAATGAATGTCTAATCTTTAATATGACCATCAGCCTCTCTTGGGAGAGTCACTTACTAACACGTGAGTTCGTTAGCCATTAAAAAAGAAAGAAATCGGGCTGGAGAGATGGCTCAGAGGTTAGGAGCATTGCCTGCTCTTCCAAAGGTCCTGAGTTCAATTCCCAGCAACCACATGGTGGCTTACAACCATCTGTAATGGGGTCTGGTGCCCTCTTCTGGCCTGCAGGCATATACACTGACATAATATTGTATAATAAATAAATATTTAAAAAAAAAAAAAGAAAGAAATCTATAGCTTGCAGGATCAGGTGACTTTATATGCCAACTGTAAACACAGGACATCAATCAGCTGTGACAACACTTGTGCCTTTTTCCTTTTCTTTTTTCTTTTTCTTTGGTTTTTCGAGACAGGGTTTCTCTGTGTGGCTTTTGGAACCTGTCCTGGAACTCACTCTGTAGACCAGGCTGGCCTGGAACTCACAGACATCCGCCTGCCTCTGCCTCCTGAGTGCTGGAATTAAAGGTGTGCACCAATACCACCTGGCCCTGTGCCTTCTTTTTAGTACTGTGACCGTATTTTTCTCTAGTTAATGGTTTTGTTTGTTTGTTTGTTTGTTATTTTTCGAGACAGGGTTTCTCTGTGTATCTCTGGCTGTCCTGGAACTTGCTCTGCAGACTAGGCTGGCCTCAAACTCACAGAGATCCTCCTATCTCTGCATCCTGAGTGCTGCAATTAAAGGCGTGCGCCACCACTGCCCAGCTGACTGTCTCAATTTTCCACAGGGAAATCTGCTTTCCCAAGTGCTCAACATCATCCTGGTGACTGAACACTTCTCTTCCCTCGGAAAAGCCCTGTCCCAAGACCAACTGTCTAGTCAGTCATTCTCACATGAAAGCCGAGTGAATGTTCAGTGTGGAACTCCAGCTTTAATTAGAGGAATGAGTAAGTGCTCTCTTCCCACAGGTGTGATTAGCAGCACGGTTTTAAAATACAATCACAAGGGGCTAGAGAGTTGGCTCAGAAGTTAAGAGCATTTGCTGTTCTTGCAGAAGATCCAGGATCAATCCCAGCACCCACATGGTAGTTCACAAACATCTGTAATCCAATGACCTCTTTGGACCTCCACAGGCACCAAACATGATCACAGTGCACAAACATACTGGAATGGCGACACACACAGTTCCAGCACTGGAGGATTGGAGAAGAAGATCCCTGGAGCCCCTACTCCTACAAGTTGTCTTCTCTGACACGCACACACCTGCACCCACACTTGCATACACACACACACAAATTTCACAAACTCTTTGCTGTACCTATTCCCAGAATGTGGAGGGGGTGTTAGACTTCAAAACTGGGTCACAAAAAGTACAGTAGTTCCTATCACTCTTCCCCCCTTATTTCCCTTATGAGGGAAGACAGTTACCAATAGAAAACAGGAAAGATTCCAGGGGCATCGAGGACACTAGCCACTGGTCTTTTGAGTCAGTTGTCTTGGATTTAGATCCCCTCAACCTAGTGAGAGCCATCGGGCCATCATCACCTACGTCTGATTCGCAGCCCACAGAAAGTGCTGACTCGTAAATGTTTTATTTTGTGCATTTAGTTGGACAAGACCTCATGTTGTAGCCTAGGCTGACCTCAAACTCAGAATTCTTAGGTCTCATCCTCAACTTCCGGATTCGAGGTATGCACCACCACACCTAGCATAAAGATTGTTTTAATCCATTAAATTTTGTGTTTCTTTGTTACAAAGCAACTGATAAGCAGCACAAGGAGGCAATTGGAAGGGGGAGTGAGAAAAATGTCAGTATGGAAGAAAGAACAGCCCAGCACCCGAAAGGCTCAAGCAGGAACATTGCTTCCAGTTCAAGGCAGCAGGAGGAGGTGGTGATCAGATTAAAGAAACAAGCAGCAGGGAGAACTGTGAGGGTGAAGAATGAAGACATCCCCATCACCATCCATGACGTTACCCACCACACTGCCTTGGTCCTGAACTTGAAGAACATAAACTGATTCTCACTAATGCCCTGGTGAGAGCGACAGAATTTAAGGAACGGCACAAGACTAGCAGATGTCCTCCTGAGCCCAGGGTCTCTCAGGTAGGTCACTCCCTGTCGCTCTGGGTCAGCACTGCGCCCTCCAGGGAACACACACGGGTGAATACAGATTTGTTTCGGTGAGTTCGGCGCGCCCGGAGGTGCTAGGCCCCTTGTATGATCCTGCTACTCTGGGAGCTCAGGCGGGGCCGACCCGAGCTGTGCGCCACTCTCCAGGTGGCCGGACCGGCTCCAGGCCCCCACTAGCTCCAGGCGATCGAACGCAGCCGGCTTCGGCCCGAAAGAGGTCGCGCGTGAGAGTTACCTAGTTGGCTCTCGACCCGCTCTCGGACGCGTCAGGGAGATTCTGCTCCTCAGCAAGTGGTCCTGGACTGCCAAAGCTGGCTCAACTGCGGTCCCTGGAGTCCGGGATCCACATTCCAAGCAGCCGGGGTGGAGAGCACAGGAGCAGAAGGACCGACTGCGTCGGACAGCGGCGCCCTCCCACTGCCAGCCCGGGCCCGCCCCGGCCTGGAGGGCAGCGTGCCACGCCCCCACAGGGCCCGCCCCAGACCTGCCCTGCAGCAAGCCCCGCCCCAAACAGGCTATGATTTCCTCCTTAGTTCCGCCCCACCAGCGCTGTGCGTCACTTCCTGTCGGCGGAAGGGGCGTACCAGCGTGACCTTGTCAAGCTACCTGCATTAATTGCTTAGCAACGTGAATGTGGCGTCCGGTGTTGCTCCCTTCCAGCAAAGAGCCGACTAGGGCTGGAGCCGAGCATTTTGACATGGTACTACTGCTATGATAGCTTGGGTCTCATGTTGCAGTACTGACCCCAGAAAGCTGTGAAGGGAGACATTGGTCACCTGACCAGCTGGAGACCCTCTCTAAGGGTTCTTTTTTCTAGACTGCATATCATTCCGTGCTCCTACTGTCCGCGGCATTTTTTTCCCTCTACGCACAGGCACGCACACCCAGACACGGAGAGGTCAAAGAACAACTCTGCAGTTGGTTCTCTTCTTCCACCTTTATGTGGGTTCCTGGGATCAAACGAAGGTTACAAGGCTTACACAATTGCTTAGCAAGGACCTTTACCTACTGAGTCTTCTTATCTCTATTGTTTTTGCGATAGGGTCTAATATAGCTCAGACTGGCCTTGAACTTAAAATCCTTATTCTGAAATACCTCCTGCCATCACAGGCATGTGACATTACACTATTACACTGGTTTTATGCAATGCTATTGTTAATCTAACTCAGGGCTTTGTTCTTGGTAGGTAATGCAATTCAGGTACATCTCTAACTTCCTTTTTGTTTGTTTCTTTTTTTCTTTTTCTTTCTTTTTTCTTTCTGAAGGTGGAGTTGTCATTTACCCCGGGTGGCCTTGCATTTTTGCTTATTTATTTATTTTGGTTGTGTTTTTCAAGGCAAGTTTCTCTGTGTAGCCCTGGCTGCCCTGGAACTTGCTTTGTAGACTAGGCTGGCCTCAAACTTAGAGATCTGCCTACCTCTGCCTCCTGAATGCTGGAATTAAAGGTGTGTGTCACCCCTACCTGACTAGCTTTTTTTTTTTTCCTCTTTTTTTTTTTTTTTTTTTTTTTCCGAGACAGGGTTTCTCTGTGTAACAGCCCTGGTTTTCCTGGAACTCCCTTTATAGACCAGGCTGACCTCAAACTCAGAGATCCACCTGCCTGTGCTTCTGGAGTGCTGGGATTAAAGGTGTGCACCACCACTGCCCAGCTGCCTTGTCCTAGCGCATGTTGGGTAAACATTCTATCACTGAGCTATATCCCCAGCCCCCAATGCATTTAAAGTTGTTAATCTACTCATTGCTGATGGTGCAGCCTCACTCCTATGGTAGTTGTTTGGATGGGGGAGAGCTGTCCTGCCAGATTTTGTTCCTCCTGGGGTCTCGTCTAAGAAAGGGTTAGGATAATGATCAATATGTGCCTTCAGTTAAAGTAAAGGAGACAGACAGACACAAAATGAAGGCAGAAATACTACTCTTAGCCTATTTTCATTTACCTTGTGGGCCCAAGTGAAGAGTCAAAACATTTTATTTATTTTATTTTTTTTAAAGATTTATTTATTTATTATGTATACAACATTCCTTCTATGTATGCTTGCATGCCAGAAGAGGGCACCAGATCTCATTATAGGTGGCTGTGAGCCACCATGTGGTTGCTGGGAATTGAACTCAGGACCTCTGGAAGAGCAGTCAATGCTCTTAGTCTCTGAGCCATCTCTCCAGCCCCCGAGTCAAAACATTTTAACAAAAACTGCTGATATGGGCTTGTTGTAGTATGTCTCTAAGTGCCACTGCCCCTAAATATCTTGTTGCTCAAATTTGTCAAAAAAATTTGTTGTTTGATTTTATTTTTATTTTTATTTATTTATTTATTTATTTTTGTTTTTTTGTTTTTTCGAGACAGGGTTTCTCTGTGGCTTTGGAGCCTGTCCTGGAACTAGCTCTGTAGACCAGGCTGGTCTTGAACTCACAGAGATCCGCCTGCCTTTAAGTGCTGGGATTAAAGGCGTGCACCACCACCGCCCGGCTTTATTTTAACTTTATTTTATGTGCATTGGTGTGAAGATGTCAGATCCCCTACAACTGAATCTTCAGACAGTTGTGAGCTGCCCTGTGGATGCTGGGATTGAACCCGGGTCCTGTGGAAGAGCAGTCAGTGCTCTTAACACTGAGCTATCTCTCCAGTCCCTTTATTTTTATTTTTAAAATATTTTATTTTTAGTTATGTGTATGTCAGGGGAGAGAATATGTGTGTCACTGCATGTGCTTCCAAGGCCAGATGAGGGTGTCAAATTTCTTGGAGCTAGGGTTTCAGGAAGTTGTGGACTGCTGGACTTGGGTGCTAGGAACCAGACTCTGGCCCTCTGCAGGAACAGTGTGCTCTCCTTACTACAGAACCACATCTTCAGCCTCTTGTTTGGCTTTGACACTTACCAGTAATTTGCCAAAACAAAGACATAGCTCTTGCCTAGAAAGGGATAAGAGATTTTTTGTTCTCGAGTCAAATATGCAAGTGCCCATGGCACAGGAATATAGAATCAGGTCGCCCCTTGTCTTAGTTAGGGTTTTGTTGCTGTGAAGAGATCCATGAACACAGCAACTTTTTATAAAGGAAAACATTTTATTGGGGCTGTGTGAGAGTCTAAATTACATTTTAAGTTTTAATTAGTATGCCTTGGAGATCCATGAAACAACAACAAAAAATTGCCTCTGACCTGCAAGGCCCTTGCCCCAGGACAGACAGTCCCTGAAATGCTGGAAGCTATTGTTTCTGGGAGATAATGAGCCACCTGTTTTCACTCCCTTGGTTTGACCATTCTGCACCAAATGTGCTGGATCACAGGTGGGCAGGAGGTTCAGAGGCAGAAATATGCCAAGATGTATGCTTGCCCCTGGTTGCATGTAGGCTGGAGGAGATAAGTCAGGATGTATGCTTGTTTCTGATTGGACCTGATGGGAAATACTTAAGCTGCTGCAAATCTGATTGGGGCCATCTGCTGGACACCCAAAGATGGACCTGGCCAGAATCCATACATCTGGCCAGTATTTCATTAAAACTTGTTGGGCCAAAAGTATCTCAGGGCCTGTACCTCAAGGCCTATAGGACAGAGAAAAGCCTGGCTCGAGTTTGAGGGAACTGAGGATGAGACAGCAAAATCTAGGTAGATGCCCCTCACCTAGAGGGAGGGCTTGACTGTCTCTCATTGGCTGGAGGTACACCCACATCACACGATGTCACTTAAGCTATATAAACTAACGCTCACAGTAATAAACTTAGTTTCTGCTTTGACTTGACTCCCTATCATGTCTGGTTGTCCTGTGCCGTGGGGCGTGGAATGGTACTCACCCTTCCCTGGGGAATGAGGAGGCTAAGGAGGCCTGGCACAAGTTTGGCTCTAAATTGTGGTAGTGGTCTTATTCTCAACCAGTGGGATTAACACCTGGCTCACAGTTCAGAGGTTTAGTCCGTTATCATCACGGTGGGGAGTATGGCAGCGTGCAGGGTGGCATGCAGGCTGACATTATGCCAAAGGTAGCTGAGACTTCTACATCTGAATTGGCAGGCAACAGGAAGAGCAAGTAAGACACTGTCCTGGCTTAAGCATCTGAGACCTCAAAGCCTGACCCAGTGACAGACTTTCTCCAACCCCTCACCTACACCAACAAGGTCACATCTCCTAATGGTACCGCTTCCCATGAGCCTGTGGGGCGCCATTTTCTTTCAAATCATCATATCTCAACATTCCTGCTGAATACCGTGCCCCAATCTGGAAAGATTTTATGGAGTTTTAATTTGTATTCTTTTTCTTTTCGGACAGGGTTTCTCTACATAACTACAGCTGTACTGGAAGTCACTCTGTAGACCAGGCTGGCCTTGAGTACACAGATGTAGTTGGAATTGTCTTTGGGCTGCCAACCAGCTCCCAAATAAAGACATGGAGACTTACTATTATTATTATTTTTTTTTTTGATTTTCGAGACAGGGTTTCTCCGTAGCTTTTTGGTTCCTGTCCTGGAACTAGCTCTTCTAGACCAGGCTGGCCTCGAACTCACAGAGGCCTGCCTCTGTCTCCTGAGTGCTGGGATTAAAGGCATGCGCCACCACCGCCCGGCTTGGAGACTTATTATTAATTATGAATGCTTGGACTTAGCTTAGACTTGTCCCACTAGCTCTTTTAACTAATTTTACCTGTTTCTATTCATCTACATTTTGTCTCAGAGCTTTTTTTTTTTTTTTAAATCTTTCATTCTCTGTGTCCTTTATAGCTCATGATAATTTGGCTCCAGATCAGCAACATTCTAACACTCCATTTTCCTTCCTTCCTTCCTTCCTTCCTTCCTTCCTTCCTTCCTTCCTTCCTTCCTTCCTTCCTTCCTTCTCTTTCTTTCTAGACAAGGGTTCATATAGTCCAGGCTGGGCTTGAACTATGTAGTTGAAGATGAACTTGAACTTTCGATCCTCCTGCCCCTACCTCCCAATTGCTGTAATAACATGTGAACACCACTATGTCTGGTTTTATGCTGTGCAGGGGGTAGAACCCAGGGCACAGGAGGCAAGCACGCTATCAGCCAAGCCACATCCTCAGTCCCTCCCCTTTTTCCTTTCATACAGTCATAACCAGTAAATTGGCCTTGTAGAATCTTTAGCATAGGTGTGGGCTTTTCTGGAAGCTTGAATTCACATCATCTATCACCTAGTGTAAGATCAGACTGGGACATTATGATGGATGGACCAGAGCAAAGACTGGTTAATCAACCACGCCTTTGGAGAAAAGAAAAGTTCATTGAGAGATGAGAGAGGAAACAACAGTATCAGAATAGAGCCATTTGTGTCATCCCTCTCAAAAGCAAGGGAGCAGAGCCAGGGGAAATCATTAACAAGGGGGAGGTAGACTGGAGAAATGGCTCAGGGGTTAAGAGCACCTGCTGTTCCTGCACAGGATTCAGATTTAGTCTCCAGTACCCACATGGAAGCTCACAAACACTTAAACTCCAGTTCCATGGGAATTGGAATATATAATGATACAAATATTGTACTATTGCGAGTCTTTGTGAAGTGGAAACTCCAACCACATAAGCATTCAGAGAAAGGGAGAACTCTTTAATACATATATGGGCTAGTTCCTCAAAAAGGTCTAGTCTCAGGGGCTGGAGAGATGGCTCAGAGGTTAAGAGCATTGCCTGCTCTTCCAAAGGTCCTGAGTTCAATTCCCAGCAACCATATGGTGGCTCACAACCATCTGTAATGGGGTCTGGTGCCCTCTTCTGGCCTGCAGGCATACATGGAAGGAATGCTGTATACATAATAAATAAATAAATATAAAAAAATATGAACTGAAAAAGGTCTAGTCTCAGCCGGGCGGTGGTGGCGCACGCCTTTAATCCCAGCACTTGGGAGGCAGAGGCAGGCAGATCTCTGTGAGTTCGAGCCTGGTCTACAAGAGCTAGTTCCAGGACAGGCTCCAAAGCCACAGAGAAACCCTGTCTCCAAAAACCAAAAAAAAAAAAAAGTCTAGTCTCATGCTGGAAAATGTTACAGTTTATATTTGTGACAGCATTGTCACAAATTTGTCTACCATCCTAGGGTGGGTGGTCTTTTCATTCTTGTCTCAAAAGAAATCCTTAGTTTAAACTTTATGGATCCAAAGAGAAACCCTGTGTCTAAAAACCAAAAAGGAAAGGAAGGAAGGAAGGAAGGAAGGAAGGAAGGAAGGAAGGAAGGAAGGAAGGAAGGAAGGAAGGAAGGAAGGAAGATAGACAGACAATAGAATTTGATGTTTTAGGGATCAGGGTTGGAGTTTTAATTTAGCCTCTAGGACAATTTGTGACAGCCCCACCTAGCGACTCTGGTTTTTCCAAACTACATTTCCCGGCAGGCCCTCCAACAACGTTGACGAACTTCCTCCCAGCATTCCCCGCGGCGGGAAAGCGCCGAGCGGGCTTCAGGCCGACTGGACCATCTTTCGCTGCCGCTGTTTCTGCTGCTGCCGTTGAGTTGTGAGGATCTTCGCGGCCGTCCCCACTGGCCACCATGTCCGCCCAAGCGCAGATGCGGGCCCTGCTGGACCAGCTCATGGGCACGGCTCGGGACGGTGAGTCTGAGCGGCCGTCCAGGCGCTGGGCGGGGGCGGGAGTAAGGCGAGGCCGCCTGGCATCCAGAGGCAAGGGCCGTGACAGTGTGCGCCTGCGCGGGGCGCCATTTTCCCCCCCCCCCCCCCCCCCCCCCCCCCCCCCCCCCCCCCCCCCCCCCCGCTCGCCGACCCCAGGCGCTGGGCCTTTGTCTGATCTGCTTGGCTTGCGAGGCTGCTTCGGCCGCCGTGTCCTTCTCGTCCGGGCGGCCTCCTTTCTGAGAGTCCGATCCGACGGTGGGGCTCTGTCCCCCTCCCATTTTCCGTCATGCGAATTCCTCTTGGTCGGCACTGCGGTTCGGCGCCGCCCGGCGTACTGGAGCGTCGGCGGAGGGCTGGAACCAGCGCGGCTCCCGGGCGCTGGCTGCCGTGTGGCAGAATTCCTCTGATACTCCTCGGAGGAGAGGCGACCCCCGAGGAGCTGGACGGGTTTCGAAAACCCCGGGCGTTCCTGCCCCGTACGGTCACAAGGGGAGCCGTAAATGAGCATTTCTAACGTGGGTTCCTCCGTGCACTTTCCTAGTCTTCCCACCCCTCACTCCGCAGCCTTCCAGACTAGCCCTGGTTTAGTCAGCTCTTGGCATTCTTTAGGTAGGTGTGTAGGGAGGCGTGCAAGATCATGGTGGTGTCTCAGAAGAAAGCAGTTGCATCCCAGCAAAGCTAGATCCCTGCTGTGGTTGGTGTTTTCATTTTTACTAAAGTAATGAAGTTGTAATTTCACACTGGCACATTTCGCAGGGCTGTGCAGATTCTTTGCACCTTATTTCATAGGTCAATAAGTGCTTTTAGCTTTCTTTGTATGTTGAGTTGCTTTTGAATTGCTTCCCATATTTTTATTTCATACAAACTGAACAATTGTGGCCCCTCTATTTTATTTATAAAGGTTCAGTGTATCTTTGCCTGCCTACATCAATCTGCAAGGGAGTTGCAGAAAAGCCTCATGTTCATCGAGCCGTGAGTCACAACCAATTTCTAAGCTGTTATAACAAAAAAGTGTTTGCCTTTTTTCCACAAGTAACTTTAAAAGTGTAGTTTAGAAAGAAAACATTTTCAGTAAAAAGACACTACATTAATCCTGGATGCTTGCAAATCCTGAAATATATTCCTCCTTGACTATTACACAGCACTGTGTCCTCTACACAGATTAGCCTTAAAATTTGTCACATACCACTTTGCCTTTACTTTTATGTATCATTCCCCCTGACTTCCTTACTGCAGGTGTGGGCAAGAAAACTTTTCCTTTAAAACTTTTCAACAGCGGGCATAAAATTCTGCAGCTGAGTTCTTGAAGAATGCAGATGGGTACAGTATGTGTTGGAGTTCACAGTGTGTATTGACTAACCTGATTTCTTTTTGCTTTCTTTGGTATTGTCTTGTTAAAAGTGACTCCCAGGTGCCAACTTCCCTTTGTAAGGGTGGGGATGAAAGGGGCATAACAAGAAAAGGTCTAGAGATATTTAAGAGTCAGTGATAGAGCTTGAAAACTTCCTCCTTCCTCTTGGCAGTTTTCTATAATAAAACACTGCCTGTTTGACTGCAACAAAAAGATTAATAAATAGCTTTGGTTGGTGGGAATTGCCAGCTCTAAGTCATATGTGGTAGATTACCTGCTTCTTAGTTCTCATGCCCACACTGATTTGGGCTGATTCCTTTTGGTACTCTTATTTCTGACTCCTTGACTTAATGATGGAGTTAGATGTGATTAAGTGTGCGTCTTCATAAAATACTTAGCTTGAAAAAAATCGGCATTCCATTCCAATTGTCAATATCTTTAGATCAGTTTCTTAGTGTGTGTGATGGGGAGAATACAGAAATACTAGTCTGCAAATCATCCGAGTGTATTGTTTTGCCAGATAGCCTTGTGTAGTTAGTGAGATACTACTTTATTTAAAACCACAAATGAATTTCAGGAGATGAAACCAGACAGAGGGTCAAGTTTACAGATGACCGTGTCTGCAAGAGTCACCTTTTGGATTGCTGCCCCCATGACATCCTTGCTGGGACGGTAGGTGCATTCCAGAACCTTATGGATTACTCAGGGTGGGGTGGGACAATAGATGTGATATTTTTCTTTCACCCAAGAGTAATGTTTTTTTTTAAATTACATAATAGGAGCTAGCGAGGTAGCTCAGTAGTTAAGAGCATTTGTTGCTCTTGCGGACGACCAGTGTTTGATTCCCAGTACTCACATGGTGGCTTACCAGCATCTGTAACTCCATTTCCAGAGGATCTGACTGACAGCCACTTCTAAATGTGGGGCAACTACATTCATGTGCATATAACTCCTACACAGGCACATACATAATTTTAAAATAATCAAAATAAACCTTAAAAATTAATGTTTAAAAAAAACAACTTTTAGGATTAGAATTGCTGAAACCCCACTTTATTCTGTGTATAAAGAGTTACAGGGGGCTGGAGAGATGGCTCAGAGACTAAGAGCATTGACTGCTCTTCCAGAAGTCCTGAGTTCAATTCCCAGCAACCACATGGTGGCTCACAGCCATATATAATGAGATCTGGTGCCCTCTTCTGGCATGGAAGTATACATGGAAGGAATGTTGTATACATAATAAATAAATAAATAAATCTTTTTTTTTTTTTAATGAGTTACAGGGCTGGAGAGATGGCTCACTGGTTAAGAGCACTCACAGATTGTCTTTCTAGAGGACCCAGGCTCAATTTCTAGGACCCATACAGTAGCTCACAGCTGTCTTAACTTCAGTCCCAGGGTCTTTATTTATTTATTTATTTATTCATTCATTCATTCATTCATTCATTCATTCATTTATTTATTTATTTTTTAAATTTTCGAGACAAGGTTTCTCCGTAGCTTTTGGTTCCTGTCCTGGAACAAGCTCTTGTAGACCAGGCTGGCCTGGAACTCACAGAGATCCGCCTGCCTCTGCCTCCCGAGTGCTGGGATTAAAGGCATGCGCCACCACCGCCAGGCTTGTTTTGTTTTTTTTTTTTGAAACAAGGTTTCTCTGTGTAGCCCTGGCTGTCCTGGGACTTGTTCTGTAGACAGGCTATCCTCCAACTCACAGATCTGCCTGCTTCTGCTGCCTCCTGTGCTCCTGTGTTCTGGGATTATAGTGTGCCTCACCACCACCTGGCACAGAGTTTTACTTAGTCTAAAGCTCATTGTACCCAGAGTTTATGGAGTTTTGACTGGGTTAGCAATCAATAAAACAGTGCTGTGGTTACAGATATGTGTAATCATGCCTGGGTAATTAAATGGGTGCTGGGTTCTGAACATTTATGTTTGAGCAGCAAGCATTCTTACCAGTGGAGCCATCTCTCCTGCCAACCCTACCCACTTTTTGTGTGAGTCAGGGTCATATGTTCACCTTAGAATCACAATGCAGTAGAATCTGGGCCTGAACTCCTGATCTTCCTACCTCTCCTTGTGATTTTGTTAGCTTGCACTTTGATTTAATGCCATAAGTTTTAGGACAAAAATTTTCTGTTGCTGTTTAGACAGCCAGAGCAGGAGATATCTGCATAGTCCTGTACTCAGGATTAACATAAACATTACAAACTGCAGTATGATTGTTTTACATGTGATTAGAATACATAATAATACATTGTGACTAGTCTTATTGACAGCACACTGCTTATAGTGATAAAGCCTCAAAAACCAAAAAAAGAAAAAAAACAAACAAAAAGAAAATGTTGGCTTACAAAACAGTTACACAATAGCCCGGAATGGGATATAACAAAGGTTTATTTATTTGGGGATAAACTCAAAGTAAGGGTACCGATCTGCAGTCCTCTGCCTGCACTGGGAACTGGAGCCAAATCCCCCAGCTAACAGAGTCCTGCACATGCTTTTTTGTCTGCATTTATGAGACCATGTCCAAAGTGGGTCAGTATCTTTTTCTTTTTTCTTTAAATATTTATTTATTATATTCTGTATGTATGTATACAATATTCTGTCTGTATGTATACCTGCAGGCCAGAAGAGGGCACCAGACCTCATTACAGATGGTTGTGAGCCACCATGTGGTTGCTGGGAATTGAACTCAGGACCTTTGGAAGAGCAGGCAGTGCTCTTAACCTCTGAGCCATCTCTCCAGCCCTAATATATCACCCCCCCCCCCCCCCCCCCCCCCCCCCCCCCCCCCCCCCCCCCCCCCCCCCCGTGGGTCATTATCTTAAAGGCTATTGGCTGAAGGAGTTCCCACAGCACTGCCCACTTTTGTCTAAATAAGAGTTCTAAGCCTAATACAAAAAAACTATATATAATAGGAACAAATATCAGGTATCGTCCAGGGAAAAGATGAGGCAAAAGTATACATAAAAATTAGAATTACAATCAGCACGCGCAACATCAAACAGGGAAACACATGTTAAATGTTTCAATAGTTATCCTATCTTAAAAGAGTCTGAGTCTTATATTAAAAATGGCTAAGTCATGAGAGGAAAGTAACTATGGCTATCTAGCCTTCAATCTCATCGAAGACCTGAGAAGGGAACTAATATTACTTGAGTGAGCAGGAAGTACAATCAAGCAACTCGCAAAAGGTGCAGGAAATGACAGAGACAACCAGCTACCTAGGCAATCACCCAAAGTCTCATTTGTACCGTGGGGCATCCAACTTTGACTGAGACCTTGAGTATCTGACAGACTTTTTGCAGAGCCAGGAAAATTTGAAAAACTATCTTACCCTTTCTTGGCAAGGTCTGGCAATCTTTTTGCCTGTATCCCGCTTGTCTAGTCTGGACATCGTGCATTTTGTCAGTGGTCGAAGCAGGGGCAGTTTTTTGCCCAAAGACCAGTTGTGCCAAGAAGAAAACAAGCTCCAAGTGGAGTGTCTGGTGTTGCCACAGCAAGAACAAAGAAGGAAAGAAAAATACAGGGACTGGAGAGGTGGCTCAGTGGTTAAGAACATTTGCTGCTTTTATAGAGGATTCCAGTTCTGTTTCTAGCACCCACTTGATGGTTTATAACTGTGTAATTTCAGTTCCAGGAGATCTGATTTACCTTCTGATCTCTGAAGGTACCAGGCAAAACACTCACAAATAAAATTTTTTTTTTTTTCCGAAATGGGTTTTTCTATGTGTGGCTTTGGCTGTCCTGGAATTCGCTCTATAGACCAGGCTGGCCTTAAACTCAGAGATTCTCCTGCCTCTGCCACCTGAGTGTTGGGATTAAAGGCATGAGTCACCACTGCCCAGCTAAATAAATCTAAAAAATAAATTTAAAGAATGCATTTTTAGGATATATCTTGTTTCTTTTTTGTTTATGTGATATGATCTCATGTTGCCCATGCTGACCTTGGACTTGTAGCTGAAGGTGAAGTTAACCTTACATTCCTGACCCTCCTGCCTTTCCTTGCCAAGGGCACCAATTACAGAAATGTGTCTGTCAGTGTGCCTGGCTTTATTTCTTTTGTTGGAGACGAGGCTACATAAGTCCAAGTTGGTCTTTAACTTACTACCCTGTTGCCCCTCAAACTCTTAACTGTTGAGATTATCATATGCCATTACACTTGATCCATTTCTTATTTATTATCTGTAAGCCTATATTGTTTATTTCAGTGAAAGTTGAAATGCTAAATCATATGAACTTCATGCTTTCTATAATGAATAGGTGTTAATGTTTTAATTTTTTTTTTTGATTTCCCACAGCGCATGGATTTAGGAGAATGTACCAAAATCCACGACTTGGCCCTCCGAGCAGATTATGAAATTGCAAGTAAAGAAAGAGACCTGTTTTTTGAATTAGATGTAAGATTTCTTTGGATGTTTATTTATCCTTGCTGCAAAGTATCAATTACTATTGAAAGTAGTGTAATGTCTGTAAGTTATAAAGCAAAATAATTAAATAAGCACTTGTTAAGAATCTTAAGTTCTAGAACACAGCAGATGCCATCTTATATGTGTGTGACTCCCAACTTATTGTATTGAATTTCATTTCATTGTTTGCTTTTTTTATGTGTCTATTATAATACATACTGATAGCACGTGCTATGTAGCCAAGGAAGATCTTGAACTCCTGAGCCTCTTTCTGAGAGCTGATATTACAGGGCCATATGCCATCACGATAGATTTGTATAGTGTTGGCAGTTGAACTCAAGATACCGTTATTTTTTCTATTGTGTAGTACTCCATTGTGTAATTGTACCACATTTTCCTTATCCATTCCTCGGTTGAGGGGCATTTAGGTTGTTTTCAGGTTCTGGCTATGACAAACAATGCTGCTATGAACATAGTTGAGCACATGCCTTGTGGCACGATTGAGCATCCTTTGGATATATACCCAAAAGTGGTATTAATGGGTCTTGAGGAAGGTTGTTTCCTAATTTTCTGAGAAATCCTGTTCTCACATGTGGGGCCTCCAGCTCCACCGTCCCCTCCCCTAAATTGGTTACAGTAACATGAGCAATACAGGCACAAAGCATTTTTTTTTTTTAAATTGTGTATGTGTATGTATGTGGGTATGTGTATATGAGTTCGGGTACCTGTGGAGTCCAGAGACATCAGATCCCTTTTAAGTTGAAATTATCTGCAGTTGTGAGTCACCTGACAAACTTGGATCTTTTTTTTTAAGATTTATTTTATGTGTGTGAGTGCTCTACACCATTATGTCTTCAGAAGAGGGCATTAGATCCCACTATAAATTGTTGTGAGCCACCACGTGGGTGCTGGGAATTGAGCTCAGGACTTCTGGAAGAACAGCCAGTGCTCTTAACCACTGAGCCACCTCTACAGTTCCCCAAACTTGGATCTTATTCAAGAGCAGCTTTGGTTTTAACCACTGAGTCATCTCTCCAGTGCCACAAAGCACTTTTGGTTCTCTTTCGTGGTCATGTATTTGTAAATTCAGGAATGCATAGCTTGTCTATAAGTATACATACCTTCCTTGTCCTCTGGAGACAGCCAAAGAATCAGGTTAATATTACTGCTGCAGACTTGCCTGGGTGATCTCCTTTTAGTCATATTTCAGAGCAGTTCCCAAAAGGGGCATGTCCTTGAGAAATTCTAGCAAAAGAGCAAGAGCGGGGGTGGGGGGGGGGTTGGGGAGTGTATGGATGTTGTATTAATAGAAAATTGCTAGAATGATGTCACAGGTTTATTCAAACATTGCATGTAAGTTCTTACTATATATAGTAAGAACTTACATATATTGGATTGTTGTTATTTGATACAAGGTCTTGCAATGTAGCCATGGCTGTCCTAGATCTCACTAGGTAGACCAGGCTGGCCTTGAACTCACTATGTGAGTATCCCCTGAGCACTGGTATGGCAGGGGATGCATGCCCAACTTGCCTTCAAAAGGTTTAAAGCTATTTTTGGGGGGGTTGGGGGGGTTGAGGGGTTCATGTAGCCAAGGCTAATTTCAAACTTTCTTTGTAGTTATGGATTGATTCTCTCTCCGAAGTGTTATATTATAGACATTTACCTAAAGTTAAATAGATACTTTTCTATAAGAATAGTAAAGATGAGACTTTATCTATACTCCCAGCACTCAAGAGTTTAAAGCAAGAGGTTTGTGGTTATAGGCAGGCATAGCAAAGTTGAGAGCTAGCCAGGATACATAGTGTGACCCTATTTTCTGTTCTACCCCAAAACAAAGCAACCTAAAATGTAAAGCAAGTTACTTGAATTTACTGGTACTTTGTTTATTCTTTAATTTTTTTTAATGTTTATTTTAATGTGTAGAAATATTTCAGTTGCATTTATGTCTGTGGACCACATACATACCTGGTGACCACGAAAGCCAGACAGGGCATTGGACCTCCTAAAACTAGCGTTAGATAGTTAAGAACTGCCATGTGGCTACTGGAAACAGAACCTGAGTTCCCTGGAAGAGCAGCTGGTGCCCTTCACTGCTTGAGCCATCTCTTCAACCACCCTACCCCCCTTTTTTCTTTTAGAAGCCTACTTATCTTCATTACTCTCTCTGATGCTGGAATTAAAAATGTGTTGTACTATGCCTGCTCTACTTTGCTCTCTCTTGCTCTCTCTTTTTTAGAAAGACAGTGCTGGGAATTGAACTTGGGCTTAACACATACTGGGCAACACTTCATTGGTGAAGTGTTTTTACTCTGTCCTGTGGCCTTGTTTCTAGGCTCTGAGCATGGAAGGAAGAGAGCATAGTTATTTGGGTATCATGCAGGGTTGAATATGCCTGGGTGCTCTTAGAAGTTGGTTTCATTGTACCATTCTGTGGGACCACTGTACACATTCTCGTAAGGGGTAGATTGTGATTAGAATCTGAGTTTTTGCCTGTGGTGGTGGCACATACCTTTAATCCCAACACTTGGGAGACAGAGAGGCAGATAGATCTTCGTGTTTGAGGCCAGTCTGGTTTACATAGTGAGTTCCAAGACAGCCAGGGCTGCATAGAGAAACTTTTTCTTGAAAACTACCCTCCAAAACAAAAAAAAAAAAAAAAAAAAGAATTTGAGTTTTAGACTCTTTTTCTGTTATGTAAATTTGTCCTTTTGTAACTAATCTACACTTGAAACACTTTGAAAGGAGAGAAAGGGACAGCAAAACAGACTTAGTTTTTAAAGAACATGCCTGTTTGAAGACACTCCATGATCTGGGTTGCTTGTTTTGTTGTGTAACCGTTTCGTTTTTAGATTTTTAGACATTTGAGTCCATTACTTCTGTAGAAGGAGTTGCGGGCTGCGTACCTGCCGCCTGGCTCCTGGCTGCCTGACTAGCTTATGCCCCAAAATAACGACACACAAACTGTATTCATATAAACACTGCTTGACCCATTTCTATTAATGTGTGTAGCACCACGAGGTGCGCTTACCAGGAAGATTCTAGCCTATGTCCATCCTGGGTCGGAGCTTCACCTTGTCTGCCTCAGAGAGCAGAGCAATGGCGTCTGAGCTCACTTCCTCTTCCAGCATTCTGTTCTGTTTACTCTGCCTACCTATGTTCTAACCTATCAGGCCAAGCAGTTTCTTTATAAACCAATGACCTTCCTCCATCACATTACCATTGAACTAAGAATCTGCTTAATATAGAGGCATTTTAGTTGATAAAGGTGTGGCTCTGCATGACTGCTTTGAGTGAGTCATTGATCTTCCCTATATATATAATGCTGAGTATACAGTAGGGGAGCACTACTTGAGTGGGCTTAGGGATACCTCAGGATCCTGTATTGGGGGCTGTTATTCTGGGTAAGGACAGGTGACCAGCTCTTCATTTTTCCAGAAGTACAGTTTGCAACTGTGGTAGCAAACATAGGTCACACCCTTTTTCCTTTTCTTTCTCCCCTCCCTTCCTCCTTCCTCTTTTGGGATAGAGCTTCACAGTGTATGTATCTTTGACTGCCGTGGAACTTGCTTTGTAGACCTGGCTAGCCTGCCTCCTGAGTGCTGGGATTAAAGGTGTTGGCTACACTGCCTGGCTGTCTCTTACTACTTTTTCTTTTACATACTAATCCCAGTTCCTCCCTCCCCTCCCCCCTTCCCCATCTGTTTCTCAGTGAGGGTGAGGCCTCTTACCATTTTTATGTGAGTTCTAGGACTCAGATTCAGTCTTTTTTTTTAAAGATTTATTTATTATGTATAGAGTGTTCTGTCTGCATGTATGACTACACACCAGAAGAGAGCACCATATTCCATATCATTATAGATGGTTGTGAGCCACCATTTGGTTGCTGGGAATTAAATTCAGGACCTCTGGAAGAGTAGCCAGTGCTCTTAATCTCTGAGCCATCTCTCCAGCCCCAGATTCAGTCTTAATACTAACTTGCTTTCTCACTCAACAAAGTCTTTATTCACTGAACCACCTTCACACTGAATTTCTCCTCTACATGTGGGTTGCCTCTCTTTATTCTACACTATAGTCCCAAACTGGCCTCCAACTCATAATAATCTTCCTGCCTCAGCCTCCTGCTGTGTGCCCGTGAAGGCCAGAGGACAGCCTTGGTTGTTTTTTTGTAGGTGCTGCCCACTTGTCAATTTTTTTTTGTTTTTATTTTAACTTTTTTTTTAAATTTATTTGCTTGTATGTATATATACACACAATTATGGGAATGGGTTCTCTCTTTCCATCATGCAGGTTCCAAAAGAGTAAATTCAGATTAATCAGGTTTGGCCTCTAGTATGTTTACCCACTGAACTATCTTGCTAGCCCCTCACCTGTTATTTGAGACAGTGTTTCTCCGTCAGTGGCCTAGGATGTGCCAAGTAGATGAGACTGGCTGATGGAGAAGCCCAAGAGAGCTACCTATCCCCACCTCCCCAATGCTGGAATTATAAAGGCTCATAGCCACATGTAGATTTTGGAGGGATTGAACTCAGGTCCTTATGTTTGCATGACTAACACCTTACTAAGCAATTCCCTCAGTCCATTTTCTTGGTAATTTTAACAGAGTTGGAAATCTTTCTACAAATTTTGGAAATAAGTTAAAGAGATAGCAATTTGGTTTAAGATGACTCTAATTATGTTAATTATGATGATAAATTTTTAAGCAGAGTATCAGCTCTTGCTGTCCCTATAGATGCCATAGCAGAGATAGGAATTGCAATTTAATTTCTTTCTTTTTATTTATTTTTTATGAGGCCAGGTTTCATATGTAACCCTGGAACTCCCAGAGATGTGCCTATCTCTTCCTCCTGAGTGATGGGATTAAGGGCATGTGTCTGCCTGATATACATAGGGAGTATTTTAAGTCCACAAGGTTGTGTTCCTATTACATATATAGGTGCCAAGACTATGCAGCGTGCAAAGTGTGGTGTGCACACCTCTCATCTAGCACTTTGGAGGCTAAGGGAAGAAGATAGTGAGTTCAAAGCCAGCCCAGAGTACATGGCAAGTTTTGGGCCAGCCTGGTCTGTGGGACTTTATATGGAGAAACTGGTCTGCAGATGTAATTCAGAAGAGTTCCTTTCTAGCATACTTGTAGTTTTGGGTTTAATCTTAAACACTCCTCTTCGCAAATAAAAGACATAACAATGACAAAAAAACTATGCGGTGTTGATCATAGCTGTTTGCTTTCTCCGAACTAGGCAATGGATCACTTAGAGTCCTTCATTGCAGAGTGTGATCGGAGAACTGAGCTTGCCAAGAAGAGGCTGGCAGAAACTCAGGAAGAGATCAGTGCAGAAGTTTCTGCAAAGGTATATTAAGTGACTGGTATAACTCTCTTTTTGTCTCACCCTCAACACTAGTTGGGAATTCTGTGTAGATGGTGCTTTCTAAACTGATTGTTCCCAGTGGAGATGGTATGTGGCCAAGGCATTTGGAGCCTGCTTTCCTTTCTTTTCTTTGACCTCACAGAGATTTGCCTGCCTCTTGAATGCTGAGATTAAAGGCATGCATCACAGCTGCTAATTAAAAGATGCCTTATCCCAGCTGCTGGTAAAGATGCATAAACAGGTTCAATCAGTTGTACATTTGGAAAAATAAAGCTTTATTAAATCAAAAAAAGAAAAAAAAGATGTGGCGGTGTGGCGCATGCCTTTAATCCCAGCACTTGGGAGGCAGAGGCAGGTCTCTATGAGCTTGAAGCCAGTCTGGTCTACAGAGTGAGTTTCAGGACAGCCAAGGCTACACAGAGAAACCCTGTCTTGAAAAAAAACTAAAAAAAAAAAAAAAAAAGAAAAGATGCATGTGTGCTGGCAAGTTCTAGTAATTAGATATTTTGCTTGCAGCCTATGTTTGTATGGTTTTTTTTGGTTTTTGGTTTTTGGTGTTTTTTTTTTGTTTATCGAGACAGGGTTTCTCTGTGGCTTTGGAGCCTGTCCTGGAACTAGCTCTTATAGACCAGGCTGGCCTCGAACTCACGAGATCCGCCTGTCTCTGCCTCCCAAGTGCTGGGATTAAAGGCTTGCGCCACCACCGCCCGGCTCCTATAAAACTTTTTAAATGTGTATGTTAAACCTTGAATTTTACTACTCCTTCCCAGAGGACATAAAGAGACACAGAAAATAACCAACATGTTTTGGGGGAGGAGGCCTTTTGTTTTGTTTTGAGGCAGTGTTTCTCTGTGTAGCTTTGGAGCCTATCCTGTCCTGGAACTAGCTCTGTAGATAGACCAGGCTAGCCTCAAACTCACGGAGATCCACCTGCCTCTGCCTTCTGATTGTTGTGATTAAAGGTGTGCTCCACCAGTACCCAACTAACGTGTCAGTTCTAAAGTGAACGGCGTGTGCTCCATTGCAAAACAAAAATACCATGCAGTGGAGTAAATGGGCTTGCTTAGAATCTGGTGTAATGATAGTAAGGCTGTCATAGTTTTGTTTTGAAGTGGTCTTTTGTAGTTTAGGCTGACCTTGAATTGACTCACTATAGGTGATCTTGAACTGACATCCACACTCCTAAGCTTCCATCCAAAAGTTGGAAGTGGCTGCCAGTTACCTTGCCACTGAGCTTTTAATCTTTAAGTGTGTTACTGAGTCTGGATATTTTCAGAGGAATAGGCTAGGCGTACAGCAAGAAGAAGAGAAATACTTGTTTTCTTTGTAACTCAAGGTATTGATGTTTGGTGTTTTTATCTGATTTTCTGTTCTTAGGCAGAAAAAGTGCATGAGTTGAATGAAGAAATAGGAAAACTCCTTGCTAAAGCAGAGCAGCTAGGAGCTGAAGGAAATGTGGATGAATCTCAGAAGATCCTTATGGAAGTGGAGAAAGTTCGTGCAAAGAAAAAAGAAGCAGAGGTTGGTTGTTGGTTATTTTTGAGACATGGAACTTGGTTATCCTGGAACTTGGTATGCAGACTGTCCTTAAACTTTAAATCCTTAAAGATTTTCTTGCTTCTCCTTTCCAGGTGCTGGGATTAAAGGCATGCATTACCATGCCTGGCACTCAGCTTTTGCTCTTGCTCTCTCGACGTTTATTTATTTGTTTGTTTGTTTGTGTGTGTCTGTGTCAGTGTTTTGCTTACATATATGTGCACTTTGCACATGTGTTCATGTCTGGTACCCCTGGAGACCAAAAGAGGGGATTGATTCCTCTGAAACTGGATTACCCATGTTTGTAAACTGCTGTGTGTGAGTGCTGGGAACCAAACCCAGGTTCTCTGGAATAGCAACAATCTCCCCCCCCCCCCAAAAAAATAGGGTTTCTCTGGGTAACATGCCTGGCTGTCCTGGAACTCACTTTGCAGACCAGGCTGGCCTTGATCCGCCTGACTCTGAGTCCTGAGTGCTGGGATTAAAGGCATGTACTATTAGCACCCACCTTTTTTTGTTTGCTTGTTTTTTTGCTTTTTGGGTTTTTGAGACAGGGTTTCTCTGTGTAGCCCTGGCTGTTCTGCAACTAGCTATGTAGACCAGGCTGATCTTGAACTCACAGGGAGCCTCCTGCCTCTGCCTCCTGAGTGCTAGTATTAAAGGTGTGTAGTATCACCACCCAGCTTTTGTTTTTTGTTTTTTAAACATGCTCTCTGACTTTATAGTCTTGGCTGACCATGAACTCCTTGTGTCACCAAGACTGGTCTGTAATTTAAAGTAGTCCCTCTACCTGAGCCTCCCAGTTATAATAATAATAAAAGTATAATAATTTAGGCATGATAAATACACCTATAATCCCAGTTCTTCACACCTGGGGAGTAGGGACAGGACACGGGACATGGATGACACACAGAATACAGACAAAAAAAAAAAGGATGAGGAATTTAAAACCGGTCTTGACTACATAGTGAGTTTGAGGCCAATCTGGGCTTCAACAAGAAATGTAATGATAGGGTAGTAAGTGATGGTAATTCAGTAATGTTGAACATTTGGACTATTAAACCATGTCTACATTCTTTTTATTCCACATAATAGTCTTTGTGACGACTGTAGTAAAAAGTTCACAGGTAGGGACAGAACTTTCCAAATTATCCTCTACAGCTCTCCCATTATCGGCACCCCCCTCCCCACCAGAGTGGTATGTTTATTGCCAAAATTTAGACATTGTCACCCCAAAGCTCATAGTTTACTTTTAGTATTGAATATTTTATGGATGTGAGAAAGTTAAAAGAACCTATATATCCATCTTTTATATAGCTTACCTAGACATTTGTTCCCAAAACTCCTTTTGATCCATTTGTTAGGTATGTGTGTGTGTGTGCACGCGCGCGCGCGTGCGCTGTGTCCATGAAGGATAGAAGATGGTGTTAGATTCCCTAGAACTGGAATTGCAGACAGTTGTGAGGTGTTGAGTTGGTGCTAGGAATCAAATCTGGATCCTCTGGAAGAACAAGTGCTTTTGACTTCTGAATGATCTTTCTAGGCCCTCCTCCCCCCATTTATATTGATGAAGATAGATTCATAGGAGAGATGAAATTTGAGAGAGATGACTTTGGAATGGTCTATAGGTAGGTTGGGGATAGCCTTCAAAGCTATAGCTTAGACCTTTAATAAAAGCAGAAAGTCCAGGGGTGGGGAGGAGATAAGAAAATGGTGGTGCAGGCCTTTAATCCCAGCACTCGGGAGGCAGAGGCAGGCGGATCTCTGTGAGTTCGAGACCAGCCTGGTCTACAAAGGTAGTTCCAGGACAGGCTCCAAAGCCACAGAGAAACCCTGTCTCGAAAAACTAAAAAAAAAAAAAAAAAAATGGTGTTTTGTGCATATGGCTGGTGCCTGCTTAACTTTTAAGTATTATTGTGCCTCTTGTTCTTACTTATAGCTGACCTGTATAGTGCCAGGGTTTTGTTGGGTGTTAGAGCAATGCTCATTGAACCGAGCAACAGGGGGAGAAGGTTGAGACCATCAGGATTATGCTTTTCTGTGTTCTCCAAAAGTGATTGGAATTAAAGTTTGCAGCAAAGGTCGGATAGGCAGAACAGGCTAGTTCCGATCTAATGTCTCATACGCCCAGTGGACACTTACCACACTTCTACTTGGTGGTGACATTGCTTAGCTTGAAATACAAAAGAGATTCATAACACAGCTGAGATGTCTAGATAGGATTACCCTAAAAGACTGGAACCAGTGCTTGGACTATACCTTCTACATAAGCTCCGATGAGAAGTACTCCCTAGGCTAGAGAGGAGAGATCTCTGCATCTTTTTTTTTTTTTTTTGTATTGCCTGCATGTATATCTGTGTGAGGGTATTGTTGGGTCCCCTAAAACCGGAGTTACAGACAGTTGTGAGCTGTCATATGGGTGCTGGGAATTGAACCTAGATCCCCTGGAAGAGCAGCCAGTGCTCTTAACCACTGAGTTGTATTTCCAGCCCTAAAGGGGGTCTATAGTCTCTTATGACAGGTTGGGGAATCACATCAGTTGATGAGTTCCTTCTGTGAAAGATTATGATGTGCGAGTGTAAGCCAGATAAAATAAACTTGTTTCTCTCCAACTTGCTTTTGGTCTTGGTGTTTTTTATAACCAAGTTAGTGATAGTAACTAAGAGAAGATTTTACTCAGTTTATTGCTACAGGCTTCCTTTTTTTTTTTAAATCTACACAGAACATATAAATGGTAGTTTCTCAGTTCTTTCTGAGTTTTCACATTAAATCCTTCTATAGTGGTGACCTTGCTTTTTGTTTTTTATTTTCATTTTTTGAGACAGGTTATCTCTACTTAACAGGCTGTCCTGGAACTCGCTTTAGACCAGGCTGTGTTCTAACTCTCAGAGATCCACCTGCCTCTACCTCTAGAGTGCTGAGATTAAAGATGTGCCACCACCACCTGGCTAGTAGTAACCCTGTTCTTAATACATGGTGGCACGGGAGCACATTTACCTGGAAGAATTCCTGGTTAATTATGCATACATAAATGATCTTTCTGTTTGGTTGGGGTTTTATTGTTGTTTGGTTGGTTTGCTTTTATTTCTATACAGGGTCTCACTTTGTAGCTCTAGCTGGCTTGGAACTCACAATGTAAACCAGGCTGGCTTTGTTCTTACAGAGATCTGTCGACCTTTTCTCTTCCTCTTCCTCCTAAGTACTGTGATTAAAGGATTAGGTCACCATGCCCAGCTAAATGCCTTATTTTAACATCAGAACATGTTAGGGTTATTATAACCAGCAGTACGTGCCAAAAAGAATACTTTTATTAAAAAACGGTGAACATTAGGGTTAAAATTCTCAGCACCCACAACCAGGAAACTAGAGACTGGCCCCCTCAGAAGCCTGGAGGCTCCCACTGCAGACTTCAGGAATGGGGGGGGCACTGAAGGGTGCTCACAGGGGTGATCAGTCTTTTTTAAAAAATAGGACAAAGGAATGATTTTCTTCAGTATAGAATTTACAGCAGTGTTCTAACAGTGTGCCAAGCCTCTTTCCTTTTGTTTGATATATTTTACTTTGAGCAGAATGGGCGATTTTTTTTTCTATAAAAAAAAAATGTTTACGGAGGGTACATATGTGTTGGGTACTTTTCAAGGAAAGTGTTAATGATGTGGCCTTTCAGAGTATCTTTTAGAGTGTATTACGTATTTCCTGTATATCAGGACCCAGTTGCTATGACTGTGCTAGTTTTTGTTTACTTTTTAAAAATATTTATTTTAGGGCTGGAGAGATGGCTCAGTGGTTAAGATCACTGACTACTTTTCCAGAGGTCCTGAGCTCAATTCCCAGCAATCGCATGGTGACTCACAAACATCTAGAATGAGATCTGGTGCCCTCTTCAGGTCTGTAGGCACACGTGCAGGCAGAACACTATATACATAATAAATAAAAATTAAAAAATATTTTAAATTGTGTGTGTGTATATATCAATGTGAGTGTAAGTGGTTGAGGTAGCCTAGAGGCATTAGATCTCGTTTGAGTTAGAATTTTTGTAGGTTGTGAACTGCTTGACATAGGTGCTAGGAATTGAACTCAGGTCTAATGCATGAGCAGTGTATATTCTTTAAAGCCATCTTTCCAACCCTATTTCAAAAAAATTATATATATATATACATATATATGTATGTATGTATGTATGTATGTATGTATGTATGTATGTATGTATGTATTTTGCCTACATGGATTCACTGCTTGTGTTTAGTGCTCACAGAAGCCAGACGAAAGCACCAGAAAAGATCCTGTATCTAGACTTATAGATGATGGCAATTTCCTGTGTGGATGCTGGGAACCAAACCAAGGTCCTCTGAAAGAACGAGTGCTCTTAACTGCTGAGTCATTCCACTCCATCTTGTTTTTGTTTATTTCTGAAGTCTTCTCTTCCCTGCTTATCTTAGAACAGTCATTCTTATCTCTGTGATTTGAATGTTCCTTGTTGTTCTTGATAAGACATTAGTTTTTTTAATATATCTTTTTTCTCTTGAGATAATGTTTCTATGTGTAGCTCTGGCTGTACTGGAACTCAGAAAACCTCCTGCCACTAAATGTTAATTCTTTTAAAATAAACAACGAAGCCGGGCGGTGGTGGCGCACGCCTTTAATCCCAGCACTTGGGAGGCAGAGGCAGGAGGATCTCTGTGAGTTCGAGACCAGCCTGGTCTACAAGAGCTAGTTCCAGGACAGGCTCCAAAGCCACAGAGAAACCCTGTCTTGAAAAACCAAA
>NW_026067891.1:2609997-2655712 GCF_014885135.2 Alexandromys fortis | reverse complement strand
AAAAAAAAAAAAAAAAAAAAACGAAATTGAAGTTCTTAATATACCTAAAGCTGAGCAATCTAGTTTTCAACATGATAAAATGTTGCCTTTATTTCAGGTTGTTGCATTCTGGGGTCTGCATGGTGACAGTTTTGAAATGCCTCCACTTCATCTTTTATATTTTATTTATTTGTTTGTCTGTTTTATCTGTCTAACCATAGGAAGAATATAGAAATTCTATGCCTGCATCCAGTTTTCAGCAGCAAAAGCTTCGTGTCTGTGAGGTTTGTTCGGCTTATCTTGGTCTCCATGACAATGACCGTCGTCTAGCAGACCACTTCGGGGGCAAGTTACACTTGGGGTTCATTCAGATCCGAGAGAAGCTTGATCAGTTGAGGGTATGTTGATAACATTCTTTCTGGGTTTTTTTGTACGACAGGATTGCTCTGTAACAGCTCTGACTGTACTGGAACTCACTCTGTAGACCAGGCTAACTTTGAATTCAAAGATCCATCTGCCTCTGCCTCCCAAGTGCAGAGATTAAAGGAATGAGCCACAGCTTCCCTCCCCTTCTTTAAAAATTTACATTGTGTTCTGCTTGCATGTATACGTGCAGTCCAGAAGAGGGCACCAGATCTCTTTATGGCCTTGTCTATATTCTTTAAGTTGGATTTAAACATGTTTCTGGGTTGTTGTTTTTTTTTTCAGGCAGGGTTTCTATGTGTAGCCCTTGCTGTCCTAGAACTTGCTCTGTAGACCAAACTGGCCTTGAATTCACATAGATCTGCTTGGCTCTATCTAAGTGCTGGAATTAAAAGTGTCTCCACCACTGCCTAGCAGAAGATCAGAATTTTAAGATCATCTTCAGCTAACTGGGCAGTTTAAGATCCATCTGTTGAAACCTTGCCTTAACAAAAACATTTGCTTCTGCCTTTCCCAGTAGCATTTTAATGTACTACTTTGCATCTTTGCCAGTATGAGTTTGATATGCTGGTCATATGAGGTGAATTGTAGATGTGGGGAAGGAAGTGATGCCACACCTAGGGGTCTATTCTCAGCCATACCTGCTTTAGGAAGGTGTGAAAAGGAACTGATATCCTGTATGCCTAGCTCAGATGAAGGATGACCCGAGTTGGAGGTGTAGCAATGTGGTGATGGACAGGACAGTTTGCCTGGGCCTTGCTGTGTCCTCTCACCTAGAGGGTACTTGCTTTACTCACTGGGCATAGAGATTTTTCTGTGCTATCCCTGGCTCTAAGCAGGGAAGACTGGTAGGTTTTTGTATCATGGGGTATGACTTACTCTCCCTTTCAGGACTGTGTTTTCATCCACTCTGCCCAGATGGTGTATTACAAGATTTGTTAGTGTTAGTGGTGGGTTATAAAGGTTCTTAGCCCTTTTCAGCTGGCTTGAGTCAATGCTGATTTGATGGTAAAGTGTATCAGCCTTCTGGCTTCTGTCACATTTAGGATCGAGCCTGATGAATTGAATATGCAATTGTGCATATTCCACAATGCACTTACCACATCAGAAGTGAGTTGCTTCTAGCTGCCTAAGAGTTCCACTCCCAGCAGCAGGGTGTATGTGGTCCTACTCATGTTTCTTTTTTTACTACAATGCTTATAGAGAGGCTGTAGGATAAACAGCTAACTTGATGGTTTGGTTTGAAGCATTGTGATCAATTTCCTGTGGCTTAAAAGTTCAGCCCACCCCCCTCCTTCGTAATTTGTCACCAAATGTATAAAATGATTTAATTTTTTTTTCCATTTGTTCTGTTAGGGATATTTTTTTTTTTTGAGCCAGGTGTCTCTGTAACAGCCCTAACTATCCTGAAATTAGCTCTTGTAGACCAGGCTAACCTAGAACTCACAGAGAGATTCACCTGCCTCTGTCTCCTGAGTACTGAGATTAAGTGTGTGTGCCACCACCGCCCGGCTTCCGTTAGTTTTAAAAATGAATATATTGTTTCCTAAAAGTTGTTGCTCCCCCCACCCATTTTTCATTTATTTAGAAAACTGTGGCTGAAAAGCAGGAAAAGAGAAATCAGGATCGCTTGAGGAGAAGAGAGGAGAGAGAGCGAGAGGAGCGGCTGAGCAGGAGGTAAGTGTGGACCAGCCTTAGGAAACTGCTGTTTGCCATGTTGTGATCTGGAATAGTTAGTGTTTACCATACAAAGAATCGGCAGTTATTTACTTGTGTGTGTGTGTGTGTTTTTCTTTTTTTAATTTAGAGATAGGGTATCTTAGTGTTTCTATTGCTGTGAAGAGACACTGTGACCACGTTAACTCTTACAAAGGAAAATATTTGATTGTGGCTCACTTGCAGTTTAGAGGTTTAGTCAATTTATCATTGTGGTGGGAAGTAAGGCAGCATGCAGGCAGACATGGTACTGGCAAAAGTGTTGAGGGTTTCTCTGTCTTGACCCACAGGCAGTAAGAAGTCTGAGACCCTGGATGGTGTGTTGAGCATAGGAGACCTCAAAGCCAACTCTCCTGGTCCCCTCCTACACACACAGTGACACACTTCTTCCAACAAGGCCATACTTCTTAATAGTGCCACTCCCTTTGGGGATACCACATAGGGTCTCACTATGTAATCCAGGCTGGCCTAGAATTTGCAGAGATGTGCCCGTGTCTGCCTTCTAATAGCTAGATGAGGGCATGTGCCATCAACCTGGCTCTGGGGTGACCTTTAAAAGAAAAATTATTAAATCTATAACATACTCAGTCTGGTGAGGTATGACATTGACTTAAACAAGGGAGGAAGAAACTAGGGAGAGTTACTCTCCCCTCTCCCCCCCCAAGACAGAGTTTTTGTGTTGACTTGGCTGTCCTGGAGCTAGCTCTGTAGACCAGGCTGTCCTCAAACTCACAGAGATGCACTTGCCTCTGCCTTCTGGGTACTAGGATTAAAGGTGTGAGCCACCCACCATTGCCCAGCCATCCTTGGACCTCACTGAGCCGGCTCTGACAGCTGGGCATAGAACCTTCAGCAAATAGGGAAGGCAACAAGGAAGGGATCTGCTGCTAAGCTGTAGTCTCGTGGCAGTGCATTGATTGTCAGCTTTGAAGTGAAGGGGTGGAGGCTTTGTATGTCTCCTCCCCCTTTATTTTTTTGAATTGGACACATGGGGCCACAGGACAGAGTTTCCTATAAGACATGTAGTTGGAATATGTTCCTGCTTGAGAAGCAGAGTGTTAAGGTGTTGAGCAAAAGCCTCCCCCGCCCCCACGCACGAGTGAGGTTCTGATTTTCGAGGCAGGAAGAGTGTGAGTGGTGTGATCTGGGCTAAGGTATTTGGGGTAGAACTGACTGGACTTGGGGTCGTGTGAGGAGAAGGAGTGCAGCTGGCCTCGTGGTCTCTTTTCTTTTTGTTTTGTTGCTTGTATATCCCTGGCTGTCATAAAACTTATTCTGTAGCCTCAGGCATCCGCCTGTCTTTTCTTCTCTGTGCTGAGATCAAAGGTGTGCACCTAGTACCGTGCTCAGTTGGCCTCTTGGTTTCTAATCTAGAATTTTCCCTTACTTTGGACAGGGAGGATGGAATGAGGAATAGGGGTAGAATTTGGCTATATTTAGTTTGAGACGTACTCAGATAGATGTGTTGGATCTAATTTGAGTTGAAAGAAGAGATGAGAGCCAGAAGTAACTATGCTATCTTGAGGGACACTTTTTTTGTTTTGATAGGATCTTACTGTGTTGCTTTGACTGGCCTAGGACTCTGTAGACCAGGCTGGCTTTAAACTCATAGTGATCCATCTGCCTTGGCTCTCCTTGGTGGTGGGATTAATGGTGTTTTATTTTCCTGTTTAGGTCTGGATCAAGAACCCGCGATCGCAGGAGGTAGGTTTTCAGATCTATCACAGGGTTCTCAAGTTGAATACTTTTTTATGCAGAAACATTTAATAATTGATGTTTACAGCTTCACAACTTAGGTAGGCAAGATTGATTTGTGAAGAGCATTGCTTAGGATTTAGCACAACAGAAACACACATTCCATTACCACCACTACAAGGAAAGAAGGCCTGGAGCTTCTGCTGAGGCCTACAGACAAACTAAGAGTGTCTAAATCCTGTGTTTTGGTTTTTTGAGACATGTTTTCTCTGTGTATTCTTGACTTTGTAGACCAGTCTGGCCTCAATTTTAGAGACCTGTCTACTTGCCTTTGCCTCCCAAGTGCTGGAATAGGCATGCGCCACCACATCTGGCCAAGTACTGTACTCTTTAGAGATGTTATTTAGGGGAAAGGTTTTGCCATCAGACTAATTCAGGGGACTCTTTAGTCCAAAATTGTACGTTTATGGGAGGAAAGAGAGAAATCGCAGGAAAGCTTAAAAGCCAAAAGATGCTAAGAGGAGAGAAATGGAGGTTGACCTCAGTGATGTCTTGCTCTCAAAATCATCTGCATTTTCCAGGTCACGATCTCGGGATCGGCGACGGAGGCGATCTAGATCTACCTCCCGAGAGCGACGGAAGTTTTCCCGTTCCAGGTCCCGAGATAGACACCGGCGCCATCGCAGTCGTTCCCGGAGCCACAGCCGGGGCCACCGCCGGGCTTCCAGGGACCGGAGTACAAAATACAAGTAACTACTCTGACTTCCTCAGTAGCTGCAGCCAGGAACAAGCCTTTTCTCTTTGTTCCCAAGTCTGCTGGGGTCTGTCATGCTGGCCTTTTGGCCACTACATCTGGTAGGGACAAGGTTGGGTTTATGGGAAGACTAGCACCCTGTGTTGGTACCCTGAGAGATAGACAGTGTCACCTAGTGCTTGGAATAGTATAAGGCCGTTGAGCTCTCATGGCCCTCTGGGTAGCACTGCACTTGGCTGGGCTTTTTGTACTTTAACTTGGTAAAGAGCAGCTAAGGTTTTTGTCTTAAAAAGGTTCTGCTTACTTACCTCTCTTGTAATTTTGTTTTGAGACCGGCCCTCACTTTGTAACCTAGGTTGGCTTGAACTCAAGATCCTCCTGCTTCAGCCTCGCAAGTGCTGAAATGAAATGTGTATAGCACCATGCTTGACATATGTGGTTTTTCCATTCTACTCTTTTCCATTGTCTTACATACTGCGTCATATTCCACATGCATAACTTTATTGTATTCCCATTTGCTTTGTTTCTGTTACACCAAAAACTTTCCTTATTAAAGTCTTTCCTTTTATTTATTTATTTTTAAAGATTTATTTTTATTATGTGTATGTTAATGTATTGTGTCACAAATGTTAGTGTAAGTATATTGTGTGTGTGTGTATGTATGTATGTATGTGAGTGTGCGTGCGTGTGTGTTCTTACTGTTGGAGGACAAAACTTGTCTTGAATCCTCTAGAGCTAGAGTTACTGGTGATTCTGATGCCCTACAAATGGGTTCTCTACAAGAACATCATATCCACCCCCTTAAACTTTTCAAATGTTACTTTTTATTAGTTACTTTTAAGACCAAACCTCACCCTGTAGCACAGTCTGGCCTCTGACTTAATCACTGCTGTCTCACCTTCTTAAGTGTGAGGATTACAGGTATAAGCCACTATCCTCAGATCAAAGGGTTACCTTAATTTTTTTCTTTTTTCAATTATTATCTGTGTGATCAGTTAGATACAGATGGAATCAGGCTTGGTTGGCTGTCTTCTGGTATGTTAAGAGGCACATGAGCACCTGAGGCCACGCAGCAGTGGAAGCAAGGGCAGGTGGATCTCTTGAGTTTAAGGCCTGGTCTATAGAGTGAATTCCAAGACAGCCAGGGCTACTCAGAGAAACCCTGTCTTGAAACATTTCCCCCAGCCCACATAAAAAGGCACCTGAGCCTGGAAGGGAAATGGCCTTCTGTAGTCTAGGGCTGAGGGTCTACCTTAATGGTTCCTGTGCAGCCAGCCAGAAGGAGATGGCAGCCTCTGCTGAGCCTCTGGTTCCACTTTCCCAGGTTCTCCAGGGAGCGCTCATTGAGAGAGGAATCCTGGGAGTACGGGCGGAGTGAGCGAGGGCCCACTGACTGGAGGCTGGAGAGCTCCAATGGCAAGACTGCATCGCGGAGGTCGGAGGAGAAGGAGGCTGGCGAGATCTGAACCTGGCTCTGGCACTGTAAATAGTCTGACAAATGTTCAGCACAGCCTAAATTACCCTTTATATTTGCTGGATACAACTCATCTTTTGTAGTTAAAATTTCTATTGTTTGGCCCTAGCTGTGAGTTTCTAGAGTTGTTCAGAGCTGCTCCTGTGTTTGGGGTTATGTTGTATAGGAACAAATAAATTTGGCGGCTGCCTCATGACAGCTGTGTTGGGGTGTGTGCTGTCCTCTACTCTAGAGGCACTTCACTAGGACCCTGCACCTGTGGAAATAAAGGCTGGTGCTGCCATTACCTTAGGAAACTGTCCAGATGTCTGACCACTTTAACTTTAGCATCCTATGTGCCAGGGCACTCCAACACACTTAACTGAGCCAGATATTTGTGACTTCTCTGCCTGGCTCACATGCTGCATCTCAGCTACTCAATGCAGACCATAGAGCCGGCTCTGGGTGTGAGGGGGCGGCCATACTGCACACTCATTTCCTTAGGGAGAGCTATAGCTATCGCAACCTTAGCTTAGGGGAGCAGTTCCACTTAGATGGAAAAAAGACATAGATGGCCTCTAACTGCCACTCGGGAGGTCCTTGGGAAAGGCTTGCAGCTTAGGTCAGGTATCTTGGGTGGTTTACTCTCAGGGTAGACTTATTGTCAACCCCTGAGTATATGTTGTTCACAGAGGACCAATGCCTTAAGACCAAAGTGAAACCTAAATAGAAAGGATATTTGAATAGGAGCTTCTTCCCTTTACTTCTCTGGGGAGGGGGGGGGTTAGAGTTTGTTTTCAGAAGGAGCTTTAGTTGGTTGTGTTAAACATAAAAGCTTCCTCTCTCCCTGCCATGCTTGTAAAAGTTTAGGTGCTGTCTTGAACTGTTGGTTTTATGGTCACACATAGGATCTTGAGATCTTGTAGTGTGGCTCCTGGTGCTGCCCTGGGTTCTCTTTTACAGAGGATGTGTGTGGGTACTTGCTATGCTGGTGTGTGAAACAGACTTTACCTTGTCAACTGTCTCCATACGAAAGAAGGTAGGGTGGAATATCTGTGAAGGACCCACTGGGTCTCAGTGCTATGCACAGGTGCCATTGTAGGTTTCATCTCTAGCCCCTTGGCCTTTAGGTGGGAATCAGTTTAGCTCTGCTCTGCTGTCTTCCTGGAGTAAAACTGTACCTGGTCCCAGGTGAAAATTTTGACTAGCTGTGGACTCTTACTAGGAACATTTTGCTTCCTGGACTCTTTGGGAGCTTACCTGGACAGTTCTCCTCAGAGCCAACATCAGTATGTCTGGTTTGGATCCTTTTCTGTCTACATATAAATTTGTATGTGGAGAAACAACTGTTTTGTTTTATCAGGGTGTAAAGTTACTAAAAACATTTCTGTGCCCTGGCCTTTGGTACCCACAGAGGATAATTTCTGGGCTCATGTGACAGACTGCAGCTACTGGGGTACAGTAGGCAGACCCCCTGCATAAGTAGAATCCTTTGGGTGGTCAGTGTCCCTAGAGTTGCAGAAAGGCTGCTTGCTTCAGTCTCTTATGGAGACTTTACCAAGTTTGTAAGGTCTTTGTTTGTTTTTTGTGGGTTGTGTGGGGGGAACAATCTTGCCCTGTTAACCAGGCTATTGAACTTTAGGGCTCAAGATATTCGTGTTTCTGTTCCCAAATAGCTGGCACAGTTGACTGTGCCAACACATCTGGATGCTTTGTTTTATTGTTTTGTGTTGTGATTGTTGTTGGGTTTTTTGTTTGTTTTTCTAGACGGGGTTTATGTGGATATCCTGGAACCTATTTTACAGAACCAATTGGCCTCAAACTCAAAGATCTGCCCACCTCTGTCTCCTGATGTTTTGTTTTCTTAATTGGAATTTTCATGGAGAAAGGGAACTAGGACAAATGACCAGAGATTTGTTGTGTGTGTTTGTGGGGGTGGCTCAGGCCATTATGCAAAAAGTTATGGGATCTACTATATGCAACCTGAGGGCCCCAGGTACTGATTAGGTTCCAGGCCCAAGAATTTGAAGAACCAGTAGTTTTCATCCTGGCCCTTTGTGAAGCCCAACAACCAATACCATCCACAGGCCAGGGCATAGGAGAGAAGATGGACGTCCAGCTCAGAAAGAGAATATATGCCCTTCTTGGATCCTGTTATTCTTTCCAGGTCCTTGGTGCATGGGTGATACCAGTGTATTGGGCAGGGAGGTCCTGTCTTTGGCTGGTGATTCTAATGCTTCTCAAATCCACACTGTGTTTTTCCCATGTCATATAATGTGTGTCATGCATGTGCTTTGGGGGATGATTTTACAGGTTTTTTTTTCTTGCTTATACAGGGCATAGATTACAAGTTCTTGCACTTGTTCATACAGGACATAGTTTGCCTTATGTTGAGTGAGAACTGAAGGACATGGATGTGTAGGACATATTCCTGTGCCTGGGACATAGCAAATAGGACAGCAGGTTAAAATCAGGTTTCTGTGATGACCATGATTGATTTTAAGGCAGGAAGAAGGCATTATCTTCTCTCTGAAATCAGATGAAAACAGGGTTTAGTAGCCCCTGGTCCCCTTGACTACATGAGCAGCACTTGTACTGGGGACCCTATTTCTATCCTAGGTGGCCTATCAATGAATTAGGCCCAGCCAATATGTATCTGAAAAAAGTCAGGAGGATGAAAGTGAAGCATCCCTAGAGAGTGTCTGACCAAGGCTGATCCTGCAGTTAGAGAAACTGTGATACTGTTATTCTCTGAGGGATAAAAGCTGCAGGTATTTCCCAGAATAGCCAAATCTGGTCTCAATATTTGTGACGAATAACCCTAGGCCTGCCAGGTTAGAGGCCTCTTGAATCTCCTAATGTCCCATGGTCATTTTAACAGGTAAAAAGACTGGACCTTTATCATATTAACTTGGGGATCTGTGACTCTTGGACCTTTACCTGTGTACTGGAAGGGTAGGCCCTTTGAACTCAGAGGACGTGAGAGAGAGGAGATGCAGGATATGCCTCCTTAGAGAATGCATCTCCAGTTCAGCAACACTTGTTTACCTTGATAGGGACCCCTCCAACAACAGCAGGGTCAGTCCGCCACTGGTTGTGAGCTTTATTCTGTAGTTTGGTCTTGGGATATATGAGCTCTGGATTCCAGAATTAGCTATGACCTGGGAGCTTTATGTTTCCCTGGGCTCCCAAGCCTTAGGTTTTTCCTACTTGGCATGCATTATTAAAATACACTGAATTTTAGTGTGTGTTTTATCTTTGTCAGTGTCCTCTTGAGTCGTTAAAACACTTCCTAGGGTCTGCTTACTGCTGAAATGAAAGCAATTGCTTCTCAGATAATTCAGTGGACAGCTGTTGGGTGTCTTGACTCCTAGCACATGTTCCTTTCAGAACAGTGACATTTGTGGAATGTCCGTGATGTGTTCCGGAGACGACAGCAAAATGCAACAAACTTTCTATATAAAACCATCATTATAGCCATTTCTGATGTGTATGTCAGTGGTGTTTATATATCCACAGTATGAGTCATCATCACTGTTAGCAAGTTGCAGAATGTTTTCATCCAGACAGAAACTCCAGCCCACTCCCAAAACTATTCAGCTCCTTCCTGAAGCCCCTGGCAATCTGGAACCTGTTTTCTGTCCCTATAGTTTGCTTATTTGGATATTTCACAAACTTGGACTCATGCACTGTATGGCCTTTGGTGTGTTGGCTTCTGCTCAAGGTTTTTGCAAAACTGGGCATGATGTAATCTCGTTACTTTTATGGATAAAAAAAAATTCCATTCTGAGTGTGAGCTACATGTTTTTACTCACTCTGATGGTTAATATCAACTTGATGGGTTTTAGAATCACCCCGTGAATGTATCTGTGAAGGTGTTTCCAGAGGTTTTAGTGAGACCTACCCAGATATAGGCTGCATTATCCTATACTCTGAGGTCCAAGACTGAATAAAAAAGAGGAAAAGAGCTGAGCACCAGCCGTCATCTCTGCTTCCTGACTGCAGATGCAGTGTGACCAGCTGCCTTAAGTTCCTGCAACCGTGACTTCCCCACCACACAAGGACTGTACCCTTCTACTGTGAACCAAAATAAAACTGCTTCTCTCAGTTGCTTTTGTGAGGTCTTTTGTCACAGCATTGAGAAACCAATCTAATATACACTCACTTTCTAATTCTTACACTGTGCTGCAGCTGGGATTATCACTGATGCTCTGCCATGACTATTTTCCAAAGATGTTTCATGGGCCCAGGGGAAAAGACACTGACCGCTATTTCTGTCCAGAATTCCTAATAATCCCTGACTTTGTAGTTCCTGGCTAGGTTCATTCCTACCCAGCATTTGTTTTTGTCTTTTTCTTTTGAGACAGCCTCACTATACAACCCTTGAAATCACAGAGGTCTGTCTCAACCCAGGGTTTTATAAGAGAACTGGGGATGTATTGATGCCAAGCCTGATACATCATACCCACACTCTGCTCTGCAAGGTGGGTGTGTGTCTAGGGGAGCATTTGGTTAAGCCTTCCAGCTCTCTCTCACTAGCTTACATTTTGGTGGGTGCTGAGCTGGGCCATTTCCTATGTATATGTGTCTGCGTGGTATGGAAGGTAGCAGTAGTGAAAGATATTGTATTCCAGCAAATGTGTGTTGTACCCCACTGGGAAACCCATGATAAAAGTAAAACTAGTTAGGACACAGGATTGTCCAGAAATCCTGGGCAGAAGTCTCTGCTTGACCCCTCTTCCCTACACTTCAACATCTCTCTGCTCCCTGCTCTTGTCTGACCTTGTGCCTCTGCACAAGTCCCAGCCTAGGGATATGCCCCAATCTAGACCCTAGAGGCAGTGCTGCCAGTTGTGACCCCCTTGGGGATCATATATATATCAGATACCCTGTATATCAGATAATTCACAACAGTAGCAAAATTACAGTTATGGAGTAGCAGCAAAATAATTTCATGTCACCACAATGTGCAAAACTATTAAAGAGTCACATTAGGAAGATTGAGAACCACTGCTTAGGTCCTAAAGGCTTCCTTAAAACAGCACAAGTCGTGGCACCTGTGCAGATGCAGACAACCCAGGCACACAGGCTTCTTCCTACGTAGGCGTTATTCAAAGACCAAGAAGTATGGATGCCAGGGAGGAAGGACAGCCAGGAGACTCCAGTTTATTAGTACTTGGAGGTCAGCAGTCACAGAGGCAAGGAATTTGTCTAGAGATGCCTGAACCACAGGGGTGGACTCAGCCTGAATGTGGCAGGCAGTGGCTCAGGAGCAGCTGCAGAGACAGGAAGTTTCAGACCCTGGCTGTAGACACCTAGACACTGGGCTGAAATTTTTGAAGCCACTGTACTCACTGCTCTGGGCTCAGGGGCCCCACACCCTCCTTGCTGGTCCTAGATCCTGCTCCCCACCCCTGAACACCTCCCACTGCCGCCTCCATCAGGTCCCAGCACATACTTTGAAGTTCACAGGTTATACACGCAACTTGTGGGCCTGCAGGTCAATCAGAGCAGACAGGGCACCAGGCAAGTCATCCAGGTCTCTAACTGCTGTGGTCAGGGCGTCTTTAACTATTTTATTCACTAAACTGGGTGGGTTTCCATCATCTGGGGAGTCTCTTGGCACCGTTCCGGTTCCTCTGGATACTCTGTATTTATATGTCTCTGGAAAACCCACACTCGAGCCTTAGTGTCAGAAAATGGCAACAGTCACCTGGGTCCTGTCCCTTCAGCTCAAGAGATGCACCAAGAAGGAAAGATACTGTGCTTTGGATTTCCCAGAAATACCAGGTGCTGTAGGTCTCCCAACAAGCTGACCTACTTTCTGGGGTCTGTATTGGCAGGTCCTGGACTTGTCCAGCAAAAAAGGGCAGGAATCAGTATTTCTGGCACTGTCTCTGTGTCTTCAGAAGTCTAGAGTGTAGTTGTGATCCTGGCCTAGGTAGTAACTGAGCTAAATGTCAAGCCAATAGCCTATCTTTATGTTTTTACTTTGCTTTTTGTTTGTTATTTCATGTTACTAAAGATCAAACCTTTGCCTATCCAAGATAGGGGCCCCATTCTTGAGTTCTATACCCTGGCCTGTCTTTTTTTTTTTTTTTTTTAGGGTGTGTGTGTGTTTTATAGGTGAGTGAGTTTTTTGTGCCTAAGATTTCCCTGCCTCAGATTAGGAAGTAGCTCGGACCCAAATGAGTGCTGCCACCAAATCTTGTGTATGATCTGTGGCTGTAGGTTTAGCTGGTACTGGGCAGTCTTGTTTATTCACAGCATGGAAAGCCCAGGAAACCTTGTGAGAGTATCCTTTCCATGTGAACCTGAAGGATCATGAGCCTGAGATGTAGCCAGTGGGCAGTAGTGATGGAGGAGGGTCATATGTCTATTGATTAATAAAGTGCCTTGGCCTTTTGATAGGAGAGCAGCTTAGGTAGGTGGAGTAAACAGAACAGAATGCTGGGAGAAAGAAGCCCAGTCAGTGAGTCACCATGATTCTCTCACGCAACACAGACACAGGTTAAGATCTCCCTGGTAAGCCACCAGCTCGTGGTGCTACACACATTATTTAAGATGGGTTAATCGAGATGTAAAGATTAGCCAATAAGAGGTTAAAACTAATGGGCCAGGCAGTGTTTAAAAGAATACAGTTTCCGTGTAATTATTCCCTGTAAAGCTAGTCGTGCAGGAGCTGGGCGGCGGGAAGCGGCCTGCAGCTCCTTAACAACAGAGTAGGTTAAAATCAGGTTTCTGCCACAGTCATGATGGATCTTAGGTAGGCAAAAGAAACTTCAATCCCTCCTTGAAAACCGGTGAAGGCCGGGTTGGAGGTCCCCAAGTCCCTTTTCTACATGACAGGCTTCAGTGCAATCACCTCATCCCAAGCAGTTGAGTCTTGCACAGAATGCTTTAACCACAGCCTCCCTGATACCCGAAATTACACACCCACATACCCACACACCCTGGGCATGACTGGGCTGAGCAGGCAGGAGTTTGTGACTGTGAGTTTCTCTGGCACAGTGCCCAGTGTGTCCTGGGCATCCATGCTCACCCTCATTGAGCAGCATCTGTAGCTGTGACCTCCATGTATGGATCTAGGCAGGTGACTGCCTTGCAATAAGACTTGGCCCTGAGCAGAGTTTAAATAGACCAGAAGCCTAGGTGGAGGGCACAGTTTTTCTGTCCTGACTGCCACTCTCTGTCCTGGCCACTGTCTCCAAATTACCACACAGAAACTAATATTCCTTGTAAATGCTCGGCCAATAGCTCAGGTTGTTACAAGCTAACTCTTACATTTAGATCAACCTATGTCTACTAATCTATGTATTGTCACGTGGCTGGTGGCTTTACTTGTTCTCTAGCATGTCTTCTTTCTGGGCAGCTGGCTGGTGTCTCCTCACTCTGCCCTCCTTCTTCCCTACTTTCTCAGTCTGACTTTCCAGCCTGACTTCCTGCCCAGCCACCAGCCTGTCAGCTTTTTATTAGCAATGGCAATAGTACATAGCCATAGTGTAGAAAAGGATTCTTCCACAGCAACCAGGGGAGGGTGATGGCTGGGAAATAAGGTTACTTTGAACATTGTCCTTTATGCTGACCTGTGATCTTTGTACCTTTGAGACACAAAAGTGACCATTCTGCAACTGATGCAGCCAAGGCTAAAGGCATGCATTTGTGAGTAGGGGCCATAGATGCTCCAAGGTGGAGATGGCTTGAGGCTCCCCTGGTGCCTGGGGACATGTGGAGGTCCAGGCCCTCCAGCTGCAGGTGGTCTTCCTGCTACCACCCAGCTCTTTACTCTTTGCAGTGTGTTACACAGATCCTGTCTTCCTGCTCTAAAGATTGAATTCATCACTACCTGCCCATATTTTCTCTGGCAGCTGCAGAAAGCTATACTTTCTACAGCTTAGAGCACGTCTACATGCAGGAGGCCCCTCTTCCCACCTCCAACACAGAACACAAAGGGTTAAATTAAAATGAAAAGAATCTCTGTGGAGCCAGGTGTGGTGGGGCAGGCATGCTTTGTAATCCATGTACTGGTGGGTGGGCATAGGGCAAGGGGTAGGTTGGAAATGGGACTGGAAACAGAAGGATCAGGAGTTCAAAACCAACCTAGTCTAAATTAGGGATCTGAGAGGCCAGGCTGGGTTACAGGAGACCATTAAACCTATCTCAAAACAAAACAAAACAAAACAAACAAACAAAAAAAAAAACCCCACAATACAAGGACCTGCCGCTTTAAAAGGAGGTCTATGACTCCAGCTTGACTGAAATTCCAGCCTCTTGGAACCTTGCTTTGGGATCCCAGGATACATCCTCAGCGGTATTTGGAGACCAGTGCCAAAGTCACAAGGCCCAGGAACTTGTCTAGGGAGGCGTGCATCATTGGGCTGAAGTCTCCAGGATAGTGTCGGGCAAGAGTCACCAGCAGACAGTGGCTGAAGAACTGGATTAGAGAAAGAATCGCCCCGCCTTGCTGTTATCTCTCCCTGACACCCAGACTTGAAGGAACCCTCTCTGCAGCAGCCACCAGAGCAGCTCAGTCCCAGAACCCACCTGAAAGTTGGCGGGGTCTACTCGGAGCTTGTGAGCATGCAGGTCGCTGAGAGCAGAGAGAGAACCAGGCAGGTCGTCCAGGTGGTGGGCAGCGAGAGTCAGAGCATCGGCCACCTTTTGGCCATGGGCTTTAACCTGCCTAGAGCCGGGACTCAGGTCGAAGTGTGGGAAGTAGGTTTTGGTGGCAGGGAAAGCCATGAAGGTCCTGTGGGAAAACTGAGTTGGGTGCATCCTGGCCGGGAGGTGTAGAGAGCCCTCCTTTGCCCGGCCGTCCATTGGAAGGTGAGCCCGAGGGCGCCCGAGGGGGTCCTTACCTCTCCAAGGCCTCGGTCGTGTAGATTCCAACATTGGTGCTCATCTTTTTCCATAGCGCGAGAACCAGAGCGCGCTCAGTCTGGGACAGAGCCGTCTTCACTGAGCTGTGTCCTCGCTCCTGGCTTCCCGGCTCTGGGCAAGGATTCCCGGAAACCCAGGGTGCCGCCAGGGGGCGCCGCTGCGTTCCTGCTCGCCTAGGTGCTGGGTTTATCTAGGTGCTGTAAGCCGTGTGTCCCTCTGAGCCCCAAAGCTCTATGGACAAAAGTATCTAATATGTACTACCGTATTACATTTATCCTGCCTCCCGAGTCCTTAGGCTATTTCATAGGTGTCCGTCCCTTTCTCATTCAGTAGTGAAAAGGATTTCTTCTTGGTGTAACTTTCCCTCGAGTTGTCCCATAGCCTGACTTGTCTATCTTAGTTTTCCCCTGGAGCACGTCTCTTTTTATTAAATTTCACGTAGTTCAATCTACATTTAAAGGGGCTGGAGAGACGTCTCAGCAGTTGAGAGCACTGGCCGTTTTCCCAGAGGACCTGGGTTTGATATCTACCACCTACAGGGCAGGTCACAGTTGTGTGTAACTCCAGATCCAGCGGATATGAAGCCTCTTTCTGTCCTCCGCGGGCTGCAAGTGGTGCGCACACATTCATGTAGTCAAAACACCCATGCGGATAAATATAGAATATAACAAATTCAAATCTACCTTAAAAAGCTCTTTAAACCTGGTGTGTTGGCTGAGGCACAGGTGAATCCCAGCTCCCAGGAGTGAGAGGTAAAGGGTTTTCTTTGAGTTCAAGACCATCCCCGGCTACATAGGCATTTCAGACCAGCCGGAACTACATAATGAGATCCTGGCTCTACACTCCCTCCCGCCCCCCCAATGCAATCCCTTTTAATAAATTCCAAATTTATTAAAATATAAAAATATATGCCTATATATAGTGTCAATGATGATAGCAAGGGTAGTGGCTCACTCGGTGCTCTGTGTCAGTCTACACTAAATGTGTGTGTCTACGTGCGGATATGCTCTGGGATTGCAAGTTCTGGGATTGCAGGCACGTGCCACAAAGCCCCGTGTATTCTAGCTGTCTTTGATGTGTACAAGTCAGTGATCTTACGTTCATTTGCAATTTTATGCAGTCATCCCTTATACCCATTTCCTGAATTTTTCCTCACCTAAATAGAGCCTCCAGCCCCCTAGCGTTAGTTATCCAACCCTTCCTAAAGCCCCTGCTAACCGGGAGGGTGCTTGCTGTCCCTATAGATTTGCTCACTTTGATATTTTACAAACATAAAATCATGTGCTGTGTGGTCTTTGCCCCATTGCTTCTTCTGCTCAACTTTTTTTTTTTTAGCTCATTCACATAATATACAAAATTTACTCTTTGGTGTCCATGGCTGAAAAATATTCTGTTGTGAGGTACAGACATAGCTCTGTTGATAGAATGTTTGTGCAATACGTGTATATACACATACATGTGCATGAATGTGTGTATATAGTATCGCATATATGAACTTATCCAGCCCTGAGTTCAGTGCCCAAGCACTGCACAGACTGGACATGAAGGCACACATTTTAAATCTCAGCACTCAGGAGTTAGAAGTAAGAGGTTCAGGAGCTCAAGGTCATCCGTGGCTACATAAGATATTTTAGTCCAGCCTGGGTTACATGAAGCCCTACAAAGAGAAAAAAGAAACCGAAGGAAGGATAGGAGGAAGCAAGCAATGAAGAAAAGGAGAGCAGACATTTTTGGGTTTAGGCCACCTGTTGCCTACCGTCACGGTCGTGGGAGGGCGCTCCATTTTTAGCTGTTGTCTAGTAGGGCCCACCCTGATGTACAAGAGGTATTAAGGACATCACTACCTGAGAGGGCCTGAGATAGGAATTCCTAAAACATGATTCCTTGATTCAGAGAGAAAAGCCAGAGCTGTCAGCAGAGGGCTTGGATGGACTGCTGCCAAGCCTGCTGCTGCTCCAGTCTCAGAGCCTGCTCTGTAGGAGAAGGCTTGTGTGTGTGGACACACTCGCTTCTGCTCCATTGCCTCTGAACCTTGTCTCTACTGTGGAGAGGGGCGTCAGGGCGGGGCTGGGAAACGACACCAAGCCTGTCCCAATGATTAAGTTTTCACCTCTTTATGGTCCTCAGACATGACTGTCCAAAGTGTGGGCATGAGGTGTGGCACCTACACAGACTTGTGCCTGCAGTGGCACCATTCAAACCCCCAGTTTCATTCTTGTTTCTGGTCTTCAAAGGGAGTCTAAGGGGTGGGTGAATGAGGATTCAATATCACTCCGTAAAAAGGGAGGACTGGAGCAGTCACCTGATGGGGAAACCTGGAAATTCTGGTCGTGTGTGTGTGTGTGTGTGTGTGTGTGTGTGTCTGTCTGTCTGTCTGTGTCTGTGTGTCATGAAAGGTAGCAGTAGGGAGGACACCGTAGTCCAGCAAATTCATGTTGAACCCGGTGGGAAACCCAGGGTAAGAGTAACCCAGCCAGGGACTGCAGAACAAGGGGTTGTCCAGAGACCCTGGGCAGGAGACTCTGCTTGCCCCTCTTCTCTCCACTTCTTCTTTTTCCTCCCTACTCTAGTCTGGCATTCTGCCTCAGCACAGGGGACCTGAGTCCCAGGCTGGGCATATGACCTCCCCCAGGCTTCCCCGTGTCAGTCGGGCACCTGTGCAGATGCAGACCACCCAGGCACACAGGCTTTTTCCTACTTAGGCTTTATTCAAAGACCAAGAGGTACAGGTGCAAGGGAGGAGAGACTGCCTGTCCAGAAGGCAAGCCTGGCAGGAGACGCCCTGAAGCTCCAGTTTAACGGTACTTGGAGGTCAGCACGGTGCTCACAGAGGCAAGGAATTTGTCCAGAGAGGCATGCACTGCAGGGGTGAAGTCGGCAGGAATGTGGTTGGCCAGGGTCACCAGCAGGCAGTGGCTCAGGAGCTGTGGAGACAGGAAGTTTCAGACCATGGAGTAGACACCTAGTCCCCTTGTCTTGAGGGGCCCCATGACCTCCTTTGCTTGTCCCAGATGCTGCCCCCCACCTCCTATCAGCCACCGCTCCCCCCATTGCTGCCACCATTCAGCCCCAGCCCATACCTTGAAGTTGACAGGGTCCACACGCAGCTTGTGGGCGTGCAGGTCACTCAGAGCAGACAGGGCACCGGGCAGGTCATCCAGGTGTCCAACTGCGGTGGTCAGGGCATCGGCGACTTTCTTGCCGTGGGCCTTGACCTGGGCAGAGCCGTGGCTCACATCAAAGTGAGGGAAGTAGGTCTTGGTGGTGGGGTATACCACGAACATCCTGTGGGAAGAAGGTGGGGAGAGGAGTTGAGGTCACAGGAAAGCATAGTTAAGGGATGTCCTCTGTGCACCGTGTCTGCTTTGGATTCCATGGCCCTTCCAGAGCAGAGTTCTCACCTCTCTAGGGCCTCGGCGCCATATTCACCAGCGTGGCCGCCAATCTTGCCCCAGGCATTCTTGATGTTGGTCTTGTCGTCCCCAGAGAGCACCATGATGAATTCCTTCCTGTATCTGTCAGAATCAGAAGTGTGTTGAACTTGCAGCTGCTGCTCTTATATACCTGCTGTGCCTGGGACACGCCCTTGGGGCGGCCCTCATTGGCTGACTAAGGTGGTTCACTGCCGAGCAAGGCAGGCAGGGGGCGCCCGTGGTTGGGGAGATGGCAATAGGCTTCCACTGCCTGTAGGGAATCCTTATCACCCCTTGGGGTGCTCCTTGATAAGTTCCTTTGCCTTTAATGATGGGTTTTTGGGAAAGAGGTAAGAATCCCAAATCCTTGTGCAGAGAAGGCAGTTGCTCAGACCTGCTTGAGTAGTGCCCACCCCTCCATCTTGCTCTGGGTTCCAGCTTCTCACTCTCCTTCCTAACCCACACACTCCCTGCTCTGCCCCACACTCTTCTTCTGGGAAGAAGAAGAGTACATGCTGGGGTCCCACAGAGAAACCCTCTCCCTGTCTTTTCTCCCTCCTCCCTCTCGTCCCTTTGTCTACTCTCTCCTCTCCTGGCTCCTCCTGGCTTTTCTTTTCCCTCTCTCTCCTTTTCCTTTTTTTGTGTGAACAGGTTTTACTCTGATGACCAGGCTGACCTAGAATCCTCTGGCTCAAGTGAACCCCCTGGTCAGCCTTCTAAGTGCAGGGAACTGCAGGAGCAGGGCACCAGACTCTCTGACTTGCATCTCAGCTGCCCAGGGCTCCCACGGATGCAAAGGAAAGATACTGAGAGCTGACTTTGGTGTTGCACAAGAGGAACCTCGGGTCCTAGCAGGCTGAGGCAGGAGGCTTGCCTGAGCCCAGGAATTCAAGGTCAGTCTCTGCAAAGAGAGACCCCATCTTTCTAATATGAGCAAACAGTAGCAAAGAAACTGGGGTGTAATTGATGGCAGGATGTTTACCCAGTTTGAAGAAGGTTCTGGATTCAGTTCTAGCACTGCAGAAATAAATGTGTGATATCACAGACATGAAGCGGTAACCAACTGAAACTCCTGGGCTCAGTTCCAACTTTTTTGACTTGGGGTGAGGGTGACTTGAGCATAGGGACTGACTTCATACTAGAATAACAGAAAACTTGCTGTGAAGTCTTAATGGCTATCCATTTCTTCTTTCTTTTTTCTTACTCTTTCTGATCTTTTATCTTCCCCACTCCCTTTATTATTTCTGTATCTCTGTGTGTGAGTGTGTATGTGTTTCTTTCTTTCTTTCTTTTTTTTGTTTTTGTTTTTTTTTTTTTTTTCGAAACAGGGTTTCTATGTAGCTTTGGAGCCTGTCCTGGAACTAGCACTTGTAGACCAGGCTGGTCTTGAACTCACAGAGATCCGCCTGCTTCTGCCTCCCGAGTGCTGGGATTAAAGGCGTGTGCCACCACCGCCCGGCCTGTGTGTGTGTTTCTAAACTAGTGTTTTGTGGTGATCTTTGTTTTGTGGTTAGTTGGTATAGGTCTAATAATATTACAAAAAGGTGGCATGTATTATTAGGACTTCCTGGGGGCTGGAGAGATGGCTAGGAGGTTAAGAGAACTGACTGATATTCTGGAGGTCCTGAGTTCAATTCTCAGCAACAACATGATAGCTCACATCCATCTATAATGAGATCTGGTGCCCAGAACACTATATACATAATAAATAAATTTAAAAATAAATAAATAAACAAATCTTTAAAAAAAAGACTTCTTTCTCTGTCTCCTGAGAGGACTTCTTGAAGGCTAGTCTTCTCCTGGACATCTCTGCAACTCTTTCTCTTGCTATCCTCCCCCAGTGCAGGTAGAGAAAAATCCTGGGCGAAGGCACTAGGTTCATGCTCTCTGTCAACATGTCAGGGATACAAACAGCTCAAGTGTACACACCTCTTGTTCAGACAAAGACGTGCGGGTATGGACAGGCATGAGGGATGGTGCTGCAGCTCTGAGGGGTCCAGTGTTTGGAGGTCAGCACTGTACTCACAGGAGCAAATAGCTTGTTGGTGTTGCTGTCCGGACCCCAGCCTCAGATTCAGATGTTTCCTCCCCTTTCCTGCTCCCCCTCCCGTCCAGACAGGTGTCCGGAAAGATGCAGAGTCCCATTCCCTGGGGCGCAGAAGTTCAGCCTTTGGCAGAACTGCCCCCTGGCATTCCTCCCACTCTTTCCCAAGCTGCACAGCTTTGTCCTGGCTCTGAGGACAAGAAAGATAAGATGCTGGGGACTTAGAGGCATAAGTGATGCTTGACCCTGGATGGTGGGGTGCCCCTCTGTAGGTACCATTTCAGTCTCTCCTCCTTGAGATCCCCAAAGGTTAAGTCTTAGCCTTAGGGAGCATGGAAGGAGCCAAATTCCTCTGTTCTTTTCTCTTTTCTCCTCCTCCGCCCTTCTCCTCCTCTCATTTCCCTCCCCTCCCCTTCTTTCTTTACCTTTCCTCCCTTCTCCACCCCCTTCCTCCCTTCTCTCTTCTTTCCTTTCTTCATCCCTCCTTCCCTCCAAATGTGTCTTTGTTTAGACTTAATGAAGACAGTAGGCTCAGTCTCAGACTTTACTTCAGCCTTTCTCTGGGTGGAGCGATCCGACCTAGACTGTCTCCCATTGATAACACAGCAGGGTGTGAATGCTTTGATCGACTTTAGCTTATTTCCTAGGTGTTTTCCTACATATGAATAAAAATGAGGGCTGGAGAGATGGCTCAGCAGTGAAGAACACTGCCTGCTGCTCCAGAGGACCCAGGTTCAATTCCCAGCACCATCGTGGCAGCTCACAACTGTCTGTAATTTTACCAGGGAACCTGCCACCATCACACAGACAGACATATGGGCAAAACACTGATGCACATAAATTAATAATGAATGCATTAGTTTTAATAAAATTAAAACGAGTTGGCGGTGAGGGAATGGAGTCCACAGGGGAGAGGAAGAAAGAAGTCCCCAGGAGCAGTCCTTGTCCAGTAGACATTGCATGTGGTACCTGCCACCATCCTGATAGCTGTATCTAGTGCAACATGCACTGGCTCGTTCGAGGCAAGACCTGGCAACCTGGTCAAGTTCCAGAACACGGTAGCCAGGCAGGCTGTCATAGATGCCAGCCTGGAGCCAGTTGCCTCAGACCAATGGCAGGAGAGTTTCTGGTTGCTGCTAACAGCCAGGGAAGCAGAAGTAAGGGAAATTCCTCCAGGGAGGCTTCTGTAGGGAGACCAGTGCTCAGACTCCCTTCAGAGCAACTGCATCTGGCTGTGACTTGCTGCTTCGCTGGTCTCTCTGCTAGACCACAGCTACTCAGAGCATCCTTCCCCAGCCTGGGTTTGCACAGAGCAGGTCAAGGATGGAATACTTGAACATAAACTCAGTGTTCTCGCTTGACATGATTTTTTTCTTTGTTTGTTTTTGTTTTTCGAGACAGGTTTTCTCTGTCCTGGAACTAGCTCTTGTAGACCAGGCTGGCCTTGAACTGACAGAGATCTCTCTTCATTTGCTTGTGGAGTGCTTTGATTAAGACCATGTAACAGCACAGCAGTCCCACATGCTCGCTTTGCATAAGAGTTCTGTCTTGTTATTTGTTCCTGTATTGCTTTTTACTATATTTTAGAGGCTTATTTTTTTGTTTTACTTATTATTTTATGTGCATTGGTGTTTTTCTGTGTGTGTCAGGTTCCCTGGACCTGGAATTATAGAAAATTGTGTGCTGTCATGTGGCTGCTGGGAATTGATACCAGGTTCTGGAAGAGCAGTCAGTGCCCCCAACCACTGAGACCTCAACAGCCCCTAGAGATTTTTTTTTTAGTTTTTTGAGAGATTTATTTTTATTTAATTAAAAAATGTATATAGGCAAAGCTAGGCAATAGTGGCATATGCCTTTAATCCTAGCATTTGGGAGGAAAAGGTAGGTGAATCTCTGAGTTTGAGGCAAGCCTAATACAGAGTAAGCTCCAGGACAGGCTCCAAAGCTACACAGAGAAACCCTGTCTCGAAAAACCAAAAAGAAAAAAAAATGTATATAGCTGAGTGTGTTAGTTTGAATGTAATTGCCCCCCATAATCTCATAGGAAGTGGCACTCTTAGGAGGTGTGACTTTGTTGGAAGGGGCATGGCCTTATGTTGTGGAGGGAGTGTGTCTGTATAGGAGCAGGCTTTGAGGTGTCCTGTGTTCAGGATACTGCCTAGAGTCTCACTCCACTTCCTGTTACCATCTGGTCAGTTGTAACCAGCACCACATCTGCCTGCACACTGCCATACTCCCTGCCCGGATGATAATGGGCTGAACCTCTGAAGTGTAAGAAGGCCACCCCAAATAAAAAAAATTTTTTAAAGAGTTGCTTTGGTCATAGTGTCTCTTCACAGCAACAGAAAGCCTCAGATGGCCGAGGTGTGCTGGTGCAAGGTTTAAAGTTCAGCCCCCTGGAGGCAGAGGCAAGCAGATCTCAGTAAGTTCAAGGCCAGTCTACAAATTGAGTTCCAGGACAGCCAGGCAGTTACAGAGAGAAATCCTATCTTGTATATGAGGCTGGATATTTGACTCAGCTGTTTAGAGCAGTCCTTGCTCTTGCGGAGATCTTGGGTTCAGTTTCTAACACCTATACGGTGGCTCATAACCATCTGTAACTACAGATCCAGGGGATCTGATACCCTCTTCTACCATGGTCACCAGGCACAAAAATGGTACACAGATGTGTCTATGCAGGCAAAATATTCATACTCATAAAAACATTAAAGATATTTTGAAAGTTTTCTTTTCCTTGAGACTGGGTTTCTCGGTGTAACAGAGTTGACGGTACTAGAAATTATTTCAGGTTGGCCTGAAACTCAGAGAACGTCCTGCCTCAGCCTTCAAAGTGCTGGGATTAAAGGTATGTGCACCATCACCCAGCATTTAAATTATTTCTTTAATTATTTTTATTCCTGTATATATTTCTATGTGCCTGTGTGTAGTGTCCATGGAAGCCAAAGTCATCAGATCTCATTTTATCATTATTTATTTTTATTTCCTGTGCACTGGTGATTTTGCCTGCATGTATGTCTATATAAGGGTATTGCATCCCCCAGAATTGAAGTTACAGACAGATGTGAGCTGCCATGTGGTTCTGATTCCAGGTCCTCGGGAAGAGCAGCCAGTGCTCTTATCCACTGAGATATCTCTTTAACCCATCAAATCTCATTCCAATTAGGCTTTCAGGCTCTTGCGAGCTTCCTGATGTGGATACTGAGAATTTCTTGGGTCCTGGATCAGAGCAGAACATGTTCATAGTTGCGAACCCATCACTCCAGCCTTATTTGTTTGTTTCTCCCCTGACTTTGAATTTGGCAAGTCCTCACCATGAGCCCTCACTGACCTGTTGCCTACTTTGTAGAACAGGCTGGTTTTGAACTTGCAGAGATCCACCTGCCTCAGTCTCCAGAATGCTAAGGTTAAAAGTGTATTCTACTGTACATCACCCTGTGTATTTGTTTTTTTTTTTTTGTTTGTTTGTTTTTTGTTTAAAAATTTGTAATAGGCAGAGTTGCAGAGATAGCTCAGCATTTAGGAGAACTGACTGCAGAACTCACATAGCAGTTCACAGCCATCTGTAACTCCAGTTCCAGGAGATCCAAGCCCCTCTGTATGCTCCAAAAACACTGCATGCACATGATATACAATAGACAAACAAAACACCATACAAGTAAAAAACAAAACAAAACTCTATCTATCTATCTATCTATCTATCTATCTATCTATCTATCTATCTATCTATCTATCTATCTTTCTATCAATATATAGATATAGCTGGGCACAGAGGACCAAACCTCTAATTCTAGTGCTGGAAAACAGAGACAGGTGGGTCTCTAAGTCTGAAGCCAGCCTGGTCTATATAGTGAATTCCAGGTCAGCCAGAGCTAATTATAAGAAATAGGTAACACGGCGGGCGATGGTGGCGCACGCCTTTAATCCCAGCACTCGGGAGGCAGAGGCAGGCGGATCTCTGTGAGTTCGAGACCAGCCTGGTCTACAGAGCTAGTTCCAGGACAGGCTCCAAAGCCACAGAGAAACCCTGTCTCGAAAAACAANTCTGTGAGTTCGAGACCAGCCTGGTCTACAGAGCTAGTTCCAGGACAGGCTCCAAAGCCACAGAGAAACCCTGTCTCGAAAAACAAAAAAAAAAAACAAAAACAAAACAAAACAAAAAAAAAAAAAACAAAAAGAAAAAGAAAAAAGAAATAGGTAACAGTCTAAGTGTTTGTCTGCGCACATGTGAAAGCAGACGCCTATGGAGTTCAGAGGGGACATGGGGTCAGTGCCTTTGAACATGGAGTTATAGTTGGCTGTTGACCAGCTGATGTTCAATTCTGGGAGCTGAACCCAGGTCCGCAGCTGTCCATGCTCTTCACTGCTGAACTGACTCTCCAATGCCCTCTCCTGCTATATTGACTCCGTGAGTCTGTTTGTGCTGCAGACACAACTGTGTCTATGTGTAGATGAGTTCACATACTTGCTGACTTTAGATGAATGCGGTCGTAGTAATTCCCCACTGCTGGTTAGGAGTCTCAGTTAACTGTATGTTATTCACTAAACTGTGGGGTGTCCATCATTTGGGGAGTGCCGTGGTGCCATTCCAGTTCCTATGGATACTCTGTATTTCTATGTCCCTCAAAAAAGCACACTCCAGCCTTAGTGTCAGAAAATGGAAACAGTCACCTGGGTCCCGGTGCTGGGGACCCACAGCTCAAGAAATGCACCAAAATGGAAAGATACTGTGCTTTGAATTTCCCAGAAATACCCGGTGCTGAGGCCTAGCCTCTCTCTCCCAACAAGCTGCTCTACTCTCTGGGGGTTAGTGTACTGGCAGGTCCTGGACTTGTCTAGCAAAAAAGGGCAGGAATCAGAGTATTTCAGGCACTGTCTCTGTGTCTTCAGCATTCTAGTTTGTGGTTGTGAGCCTGGCCTAGGTAATGACTGAGCTAAATGTCCAGCCAACAGCCTATTTTTATGTTTTTAGTTTGCTTTTTGTTTGTTATTTCGTGTTACTAAAGATCAAACCTTTGCCTATCTAAGATAGGAGCCCCATTCCTGAGTTCTATCCCTAGGCTTGTCCGTGTGTGTGTGTGTGTGTGTGTGTGTGTGTGTGTGTGTATGTGTATGTGTACGTGTGTGTGTGTGTGTTTGTTTCTGTTTTAAAGGTGAGTGTGTATACAGCTCCGGGAGTTTTTGTACCTAAGATTTCCCTGACTCATGTTAGGAAGTAACTCGAATCCAGTGTTTTGATCTGTGGCTGTAGGTTTAGCTGGTACTGGTCAGTCTTGTTTCTTCACAGCATGGAAAGTCCTAGCATTTGCCACCTGTGACCTGGGTGGCCAGGAAATCTTCTGACAGGATCAATTCCATGTGAACCTGAAGGATCACGAACCAGGGGCCAACCATGTTCATATTGCCTCATGTCAGAGTGCCCAAGGCCATGGCACAAGATATGGAAGGGTTTCTGCTGCCCTGGTACCAGAGAGTTAGCAAGCACTGCCCTCCTTTACCGCCCCTACCTGTGTGTGTGTGTGTGTGTGTGTGTGTGTCTAATCCATCCTGTGTGTTGCAGATGTGAATCTTGTCTTAGAGTTTCCCATGGATACAAAGCCCATGAAAATCTTGGTTGGGGCAACGGGCAAAATGGCGTTACCTCCTGAATCATGTAGTTGCACTTAGCATTATAATTTTGGAATCTTCATTCAGATCTTTTTTGAGCATCTGGACACCTACTAGATAAAGTGTAAATATATGGAAAAATAAAAATGCCATAGGCTGAGGGAAAGCTTCAGTCCACCGAGGCTGGGACTCTTGAGGCTGCAAAGGCTCAAAGTGTCTCTGAGTCTTCATTTCAAGGACCCACACGAACCCACACATCTGTGCTGCAACATCCATGACACACAGATGTCCAGGTTAGGAAAATATGACCCTTTTCTCCTTCCTGGCCCCTGGTGGATGGGCGAGCTCCAGTATTGTGCTAGGAAGTGTCACTATGGGTGCCAGTTCAAATGCTTCCCAGACATTCAGTTCTTCCTCAGCCTCCTGCGTCTACCCGGCCCAGGCAGTCTCAGGTATGACTATTATATGTCCATGGTTTGTTCTTGATGTAATTCCACTGTCAGCATTTCCCCATGTCACAGAACGTGTGTCCTGCATGTGCTTTGGGAGATGAAGTCACTGTGTCTTCTGTTTGTTAATTCAGGAGTTTGCCTTATGTCGAATAAGAACTAAAAGACTGAGAGACTTAGAAAACCAGTGAAGGCCGGGTTGGAGGTCCCCAAGTCCCTTTTCTACATGACAGGCTTCAGTGCAATCACCTCATCCCAAGCAGTCGAGTCTTACACAGAATGCTTTAACCACAGCCTCCCTGATACCCGAAATTACACACCCACATACCCACACACTCTGGGCATGGCTGGGCTGAGCAGGCAGGAGTTCGTGACTGTGAGTTTCTCTGGCACAGTGCCCAGTGTGTCCTGGGCATCCATGCTCACCCTCATTGAGCAGCATCTGTAGCTGTGACATCCATGTATGGATCTAGGCAGGTGACTGCCTTGCAATAAGACTTGGCCCTGAGCAGAGTTTAAATAGACCAGAAGCCTAGGTGGAGGGCACAGTTTTTCTGTCCTGACTGCCACTCTCTGTCCTGGCCACTGTCTCCAAATTACCACACGGAAACTAATATTCCTTGTAAATGCTCGGCCAATAGCTCAGGTTGTTACAAGCTAACTCTTACATTTAGATCAACCTATGTCTACTAATCTATGTATTGTCACGTGGCTGGTGGCTTTACTTGTTCTCTAGCATGTCTTCTTTCTGGGCAGCTGGCTGGTGTCTCCTCACTCTGCCCTCCTTCTTCCCTACTTTCTCAGTCTGACTTTCCAGCCTGACTTCCTGCCCAGCCACCAGCCTGTCAGCTTTTTATTAGCAATGGCAATAGTACATAGCCATAGTGTAGAAAAGGATTCTTCCACAGCAACCAGGGGAGGGTGATGGCTGGGAAATAAGGTTACTTTGAACATTGTCCTTTATGCTGACCTGTGATCTTTGTACCTTTGAGACACAAAAGTGACCATTCTGCAACTGATGCAGCCAAGGCTAAAGGCATGCATTTGTGAGTAGGGGCCATAGATGCTCCAAGGTGGAGATGGCTTGAGGCTCCCCTGGTGCCTGGGGACATGTGGAGGTCCAGGCCCTCCAGCTGCAGGTGGTCTTCCTGCTACCACCCAGCTCTTTACTCTTTGCAGTGTGTTACACAGATCCTGTCTTCCTGCTCTAAAGATTGAATTCATCACTACCTGCCCATATTTTCTCTGGCAGCTGCAGAAAGCTATACTTTCTACAGCTTAGAGCACGTCTTCATGCAGGAGGCCCCTCTTCCCACCTCCAACACAGAACACAAAGGGTTAAATTAAAATGAAAAGAATCTCTGTGGAGCCAGGTGTGGTGGGGCAGGCATGCTTTGTAATCCATGTACTGGTGGGTGGGCATAGGGCAAGGGGTAGGTTGGAAATGGGACTGGAAACAGAAGGATCAGGAGTTCAAAACCAACCTAGTCTAAATTAGGGATCTGAGAGGCCAGGCTGGGTTACAGGAGACCATTAAACCTATCTCAAAACAAAACAAAACAAAACAAACAAACAAAAAAAAAAACCCCACAATACAAGGACCTGCCGCTTTAAAAGGAGGTCTATGACTCCAGCTTGACTGAAATTCCAGCCTCTTGGAACCTTGCTTTGGGATCCCAGGATACATCCTCAGCGGTATTTGGAGACCAGTGCCAAAGTCACAAGGCCCAGGAACTTGTCTAGGGAGGCGTGCATCATTGGGCTGAAGTCTCCAGGATAGTGTCGGGCAAGAGTCACCAGCAGACAGTGGCTGAAGAACTGGATTAGAGAAAGAATCGCCCCGCCTTGCTGTTATCTCTCCCTGACACCCAGACTTGAAGGAACCCTCTCTGCAGCAGCCACCAGAGCAGCTCAGTCCCAGAACCCACCTGAAAGTTGGCGGGGTCTACTCGGAGCTTGTGAGCATGCAGGTCGCTGAGAGCAGAGAGAGAACCAGGCAGGTCGTCCAGGTGGTGGGCAGCGAGAGTCAGAGCATCGGCCACCTTTTGGCCATGGGCTTTAACCTGCCTAGAGCCGGGACTCAGGTCGAAGTGTGGGAAGTAGGTTTTGGTGGCAGGGAAAGCCATGAAGGTCCTGTGGGAAAACTGAGTTGGGTGCATCCTGGCCGGGAGGTGTAGAGAGCCCTCCTTTGCCCGGCCGTCCATTGGAAGGTGAGCCCGAGGGCGCCCGAGGGGGTCCTTACCTCTCCAAGGCCTCGGTCGTGTAGATTCCAACATTGGTGCTCATCTTTTTCCATAGCGCGAGAACCAGAGCGCGCTCAGTCTGGGACAGAGCCGTCTTCACTGAGCTGTGTCCTCGCTCCTGGCTTCCCGGCTCTGGGCAAGGATTCCCGGAAACCCAGGGTGCCGCCAGGGGGCGCCGCTGCGTTCCTGCTCGCCTAGGTGCTGGGTTTATCTAGGTGCTGTAAGCCGTGTGTCCCTCTGAGCCCCAAAGCTCTATGGACAAAAGTATCTAATATGTACTACCGTATTACATTTATCCTGCCTCCCGAGTCCTTAGGCTATTTCATAGGTGTCCGTCCCTTTCTCATTCAGTAGTGAAAAGGATTTCTTCTTGGTGTAACTTTCCCTCGAGTAGTCCCATAGCCTGACTTGTCTATCTTAGTTTTCCCCTGGAGCACGTCTCTTTTTATTAAATTTCACGTAGTTCAATCTACATTTAAAGGGGCTGGAGAGACGTCTCAGCAGTTGAGAGCACTGGCCGTTTTCCCAGAGGACCTGGGTTTGATATCTACCACCTACAGGGCAGGTCACAGTTGTGTGTAACTCCAGATCCAGCGGATATGAAGCCTCTTTCTGTCCTCCGCGGGCTGCAAGTGGTGCGCACACATTCATGTAGTCAAAACACCCATGCGGATAAATATAGAATATAACAAATTCAAATCTACCTTAAAAAGCTCTTTAAACCTGGTGTGGTGGCGGAGGCACAGGTGAATCCCAGCACCCAGGAGTGAGAGGCAAAGGGATCTCTGTGAGTTCAAGACCATCCCCGGCTACATAGGCATTTCAGACCAGCCGGAACTACATAATGAGATCCTGGCTCTACACTCCCTCCCGCCCCCCCAATGCAATCCCTTTTAATAAATTCCAAATTTATTAAAATATAAAAATATATGCCTATATATAGTGTCAATGATGATAGCAAGGGTAGTGGCTCACTCGGTGCTCTGTGTCAGTCTACACTAAATGTGTGTGTCTACGTGCGGATATGCTCTGGGATTGCAAGTTCTGGGATTGCAGGCACGTGCCACAAAGCCCCGTGTATTCTAGCTGTCTTTGATGTGTACAAGTCAGTGATCTTACGTTCATTTGCAATTTTATGCAGTCATCCCTTATACCCATTTCCTGAATTTTTCCTCACCTAAATAGAGCCTCCAGCCCCCTAGCGTTAGTTATCCAACCCTTCCTAAAGCCCCTGCTAACCGGGAGGGTGCTTGCTGTCCCTATAGATTTGCTCACTTTGATATTTTACAAACATAAAATCATGTGCTGTGTGGTCTTTGCCCCATTGCTTCTTCTGCTCAACATTTTTTTTTTTAGCTCATTCACATAATATACAAAATTTACTCTTTGGTGTCCATGGCTGAAAAATATTCTGTTGTGAGGTACAGACATAGCTCTGTTGATAGAATGTTTGTGCAATACGTGTATATACACATACATGTGCATGAATGTGTGTATATAGTATCGCATATATGAACTTATCCAGCCCTGAGTTCAGTGCCCAAGCACTGCACAGACTGGACATGAAGGCACACATTTTAAATCTCAGCACTCAGGAGTTAGAAGTAAGAGGGTCAGGAGCTCAAGGTCATCCGTGGCTACATAAGATATTTTAGTCCAGCCTGGGTTACATGAAGCCCTACAAAGAGAAAAAAGAAACCGAAGGAAGGATAGGAGGAAGCAAGCAATGAAGAAAAGGAGAGCAGACATTTTTGGGTGTAGGCCACCTGTTGCCTACCGTCACGGTCGTGGGAGGGCGCTCCATTTTTAGCTGTTGTCTAGTAGGGCCCACCCTGATGTACAAGAGGTATTAAGGACATCACTACCTGAGAGGGCCTGAGATAGGAATTCCTAAAACATGATTCCTTGATTCAGAGAGAAAAGCCAGAGCTGTCAGCAGAGGGCTTGGATGGACTGCTGCCAAGCCTGCTGCTGCTCCAGTCTCAGAGCCTGCTCTGTAGGAGAAGGCTTGTGTGTGTGGACACACTCGCTTCTGCTCCATTGCCTCTGAACCTTGTCTCTACTGTGGAGAGGGGCGTCAGGGCGGGGCTGGGAAACGACACCAAGCCTGTCCCAATGATTAAGTTTTCACCTCTTTATGGTCCTCAGACATGACTGTCCAAAGTGTGGGCATGAGGTGTGGCACCTACACAGACTTGTGCCTGCAGTGGCACCATTCAAACCCCCAGTTTCATTCTTGTTTCTGGTCTTCAAAGGGAGTCTAAGGGGTGGGTGAATGAGGATTCAATATCACTCCGTAAAAAGGGAGGACTGGAGCAGTCACCTGATGGGGAAACCTGGAAATTCTGGTCGTGTGTGTGTGTGTGTGTGTGTGTGTGTGTGTCTGTCTGTCTGTCTGTGTCTGTGTGTCATGAAAGGTAGCAGTAGGGAGGACACCGTAGTCCAGCAAATTCATGTTGAACCCGGTGGGAAACCCAGGGTAAGAGTAACCCAGCCAGGGACTGCAGAACAAGGGGTTGTCCAGAGACCCTGGGCAGGAGACTCTGCTTGCCCCTCTTCTCTCCACTTCTTCTTTTTCCTCCCTACTCTAGTCTGGCATTCTGCCTCAGCACAGGGGACCTGAGTCCCAGGCTGGGCATATGACCTCCCCCAGGCTTCCCCGTGTCAGTCGGGCACCTGTGCAGATGCAGACCACCCAGGCACACAGGCTTTTTCCTACTTAGGCTTTATTCAAAGACCAAGAGGTACAGGTGCAAGGGAGGAGAGACTGCCTGTCCAGAAGGCAAGCCTGGCAGGAGACGCCCTGAAGCTCCAGTTTAACGGTACTTGGAGGTCAGCACGGTGCTCACAGAGGCAAGGAATTTGTCCAGAGAGGCATGCACTGCAGGGGTGAAGTCGGCAGGAATGTGGTTGGCCAGGGTCACCAGCAGGCAGTGGCTCAGGAGCTGTGGAGACAGGAAGTTTCAGACCATGGAGTAGACACCTAGTCCCCTTGTCTTGAGGGGCCCCATGACCTCCTTTGCTTGTCCCAGATGCTGCCCCCCACCTCCTATCAGCCACCGCTCCCCCCATTGCTGCCACCATTCAGCCCCAGCCCATACCTTGAAGTTGACAGGGTCCACACGCAGCTTGTGGGCGTGCAGGTCACTCAGAGCAGACAGGGCACCGGGCAGGTCATCCAGGTGTCCAACTGCGGTGGTCAGGGCATCGGCGACTTTCTTGCCGTGGGCCTTGACCTGGGCAGAGCCGTGGCTCACATCAAAGTGAGGGAAGTAGGTCTTGGTGGTGGGGTATACCACGAACATCCTGTGGGAAGAAGGTGGGGAGAGGAGTTGAGGTCACAGGAAAGCATAGTTAAGGGATGTCCTCTGTGCACCGTGTCTGCTTTGGATTCCATGGCCCTTCCAGAGCAGAGTTCTCACCTCTCTAGGGCCTCGGCGCCATATTCACCAGCATGGCCGCCAATCTTGCCCCAGGCATTCTTGATGTTGGTCTTGTCGTCCCCAGAGAGCACCATGGTGATTCCTTCCTGAGTCTGTCAGAATCAGAAGTGTGTTGGGCCTGCAACAAGCAGCTCTTATATACCTGCTGTGCCTGGGACACGCCCTTGGGGCAGCCCTCATTGGCTGACTAGGGTGGTTCACTGCAGAGCGAGGCAGGCAGGGGGCGCCCGTGGTTGGGGAGATGGCAATAGGCTTCCACTGCCTGTTGGAAATCCTTATCACCCTCTGCGGTGCTTCTTGATCATTTTCTTTGTCTTCAAAGATGTGTGTTTAAGAAAGAATTAGGGTCCCAAAGCCTTGTGCAGAGAAGGCAGTTGCTCAGACCTGCCTGAGTAGTGCCCACCCTCCACCTTGCTCTGGGTCCCAGCTTCTCACTCTCTTTTCTAACCCAGACACTCCCTGCTCTGCCCCACACTCTTCTTCTGGGAACAAGAAGGGTAGATAGATCCTGGGCACCCACAGAGGAGCCCTTTCTCCCTGTATTTTCTCCCTCCTCTCTCTCGTCCCTTTGTCTACTCTCTCCTCTCCTGGCTCCTCCTTTCTTTTCTTTTCCCTCTCTCTCATTTTTCTCGTTTTGTGTGAACAGATTTTGCTCTGATGACCAGGCTGACCTAGAATCCTCTGGCTCAAGCGAACCCCCTGGTCAGCCTTCTAAGTGCAGGGAACTGCAGGAGCAGGGCACCAGACTCTCTGACTTGTATCTCAGCTGCCCAGGGCTCCCATGGATGCAAAGGAAAGATACTGAGAGCTGACTTTGGTGTTGCACATGGGGAACCTCGGGTCCTAGCAGGCTGAGGCAGGAGGCTTGCCTGAGCCCAGGAATTCAAGGTCAGTCTCTGCAAAGAGAGACCCCATCTTTCTAATATGAGCAAACAGTAGCAAAGAAACTGGGGTGTAATTGATGGCAGAATGTTTACCCAGTTTGAAGAAGGTTCTGGATTCAGTTCTAGCAGTGCAAAAATAATTGGACACAGAGCATGAGGGTGTGTCCAGTTGAAAATCCTGGGCTCAGTTCCAACTTCTTTTACTTGGGGTGAGGATGGCTGAGCAGAGGGACTTCCTACTGGAATAACACAGAAGTGTCTGTGAAGTCTAAATGGCTGTTCATGTCTCCTCTGCTCTCCTCTCCTCCCCTCCCCTCCTCTCGCCTCTCCTCTCTTCTCTTTTCTCCTTCTCTCTCTTTCTTCCTTGCCTTCTTTCTTGCTCTCATTTCTTTCCTCTCCTTTTCCCTTTTCTATTTTTCCCTTCTGACTTGAGACAGGTGGCCATGCAGCCCACTGGCCTTCATAGCTCACACAGATTGCTGAGACCGGATGAGCACTTTTCTTTTCTGTGCTTCCATTGATCTTGAATGTATGACCTTCCTGCTTGCACCTCTCAAATTTTGGGGTTACAGTTTGCACCAAAACACCTAGCTTAGTTTTTTTTTTCAAGCTGAGCCTGTCCTTGAGTTAGTTATTCCCCTACCTCAGTCTCCGCAGTAGCTGGGACCACTACCCTAACGATGTGTTCTGCTGTGATCTGTGTTGCCTGTTCAGCTGCTATTGGTCAGTGACATTTCCAGGGAGAAAGCACATCTCAGAACCTTCCTTCTCAGTCCCCCGAGACAACCACCCTCGGAAGGCTGGCTTTTTCCAGGCTTTGGGAACCATTCCAGGGCCCTTCTCTCTGGATGCTCACACTGGCTCCCCTCCCCCACTGCTTCAGAAAAGTCCTTGGGCCAAGACAGTAGAAGCACGGCCGCTGCTGACATGTCCGTGACAGAGAGAACCCGGACACATAGGTTGCCACTCAGACTGATTTTATTCGGACCAGGGCATGCAGGTGTGGAATGGAAGGAGAGCGAAGAGAACAGGGGTCGGTCCCCAAGGTTCTGATTTAACCATATCTGGAGGCTTGTTCCTGGCTACAAGTCTCAAAAGCTGTCCAGAACAAAGAGCCACCTCAAGAGTGATTTTAGCTAGGTGGAGGCTGGTGTCATCGGATGCAATGGAAAGAGCTACCATCGATCATCTGTCATCGAGGCCGTGGAGAGCCCCCAACTTCATTCCCTGGAACCTTTGGGGTTGGTTTCATGTACTGAGACCTCTGCCCCTTTATCTTTCTGAGCCCTGCCTGCTTGCTGACTCTGAAGTTGGCCTGGGACACACAGCTCAGTCCACTCAGGACTGCCAGGAGCCCGGAGAAGTTGTTCACTCGGTCCTCTGCATGTCTCAGCACATGGGCTCGCTTCTTGTCTCGGGTCTTGACCGGGACAGAGTCAGGGTTCTGGGTGTAGTCAGGGAAGTAGGTCTTGAGGGAGTTATTGAGCAGCCTGTGAAGAGAAGCAGTGGTAGAGGGTAAAGGGGCTTGGGAACGGCTGGGGAAAGTTCAGTTAGAGACTGTGAATAGGACTGAGGGGTGGCTTTCGCTGTTCAACCTAGAAGTTAGAACCGGGGAGAGGGTAGGAGAGTCCTCATCTCTCCAGGGTCTCCTAATGATAATCCACCTTATGCTTTTTAACCTTGACCCAGATATCCCCCTATCATCAACAAAGAGAACCATGGTGGGTTCTTTCTGAGAACTGCTGGGTCTGGCGAGCCCTGTGCATTTGTGTGGTGTTGAGGAGACTGTGGAAGGGTGTGGGTGCAGCCAGGCTCTGCGGTGAGCTTATTCATCTGAGGAGGCTCTTTTCTGGGAAAATGCAGATGGGAGGGGCTAGGGCTCTGCTCTCAGGGCTGCTTTAAGCCTTGCAGTACTGTATAGGCAGAGACCAGGCTCTACGTGCTGTAAATCGTGTCTCATGGTTCTTGCACAGTTTCTAGAAGCTGCTAAATGCACAGCCCATCTTTTATGGGGCCCAGACTGAGGCTGGTTTGGGAAGAGGAGTCCAATATTTACAGTTTTAAATTACATTTATGTATTTGTTTATTTACTGTGTGTGTACGTGCACATGTGCCATGACACACGTGTGGAAGTCAGAGAACAACTCGTGCGAGTCATCCTTTCCTTCCACCACTGGGTCTTGGGGATTTAATGTGGGTCCTCAGGCTTCGTGGCAAGTGCCTCGACTGGCTGATCCTGTCCCCGGTTGGGCAATCTTCTATGCTATCTTCTATCATGTTTTCCTAAAGACTAAAGCTGTTCCATGTTCGTGTAGCAGTGGGGAGGAGGATGTTAACTTCCCCTCCTCTCTTTGTTCAACTAGTGCTTAGGCAATTTGGGGCACCAAACAGGCCCTCAGCACCAGCTACTGGAGGAGTTCAAGCAACCATGGATAGAGCTTTCCTTTTCAGATCTGGCATTGTGCTGGACCAGGTCGAGTGCTCCCCACACTAGGGGATATCATCCTGGAGACGGCACGCGTTCAGTGTTTACAAAGCTCCGGAATTGCCAGGCAGTGGTGGCACAGGCCTTTAATCCCAGCACTTGGGAGGCAGAGATAGGCGGATCTCTGTGAGTTTGAGACCAGCCTGGTCCACAGAGTGAGTTCCAGGACAGCCTCCAAAACTACAGAGAAACCCTGTCTCGAAAAACAAACAAACAAACAAAAAACTCCAAGAAACCCCAACCCCAAAGCTCCAGAATCTTGCTCTCTTTAACTTTTCTTCTTTGCCAGCAAACCAAAGAAGCCCCGTGATCTTTGCCCCCCCCCCCCAACATGGGAATGTTGAAGCAGCTTGTGGAAAGGAGCCATGAAGTTTAAGTACCCCAGATGGGGTGGGGAGCTACTGTTCTGTGTCCCGCCGTGTGCTGTGATCTCAAAATAATTTGAAAAACCTAGTAAGTTCCTGGTTGTCCGCCTGATAGCTCAGGCATGCACAGACTCAACCAGCTTGTCGATGTGATCTCTCTCTGCCACATTGTGGCCACCAACGATCACACTATGAAGTTCAGAGAAGGAGGTCACCTGTTCCGGGTCTAGGACTGCAGCAGGGAGAGCATGCTCAGAAGGAGCCCGAGTGGAAGGGGACAGAAGTGAAACCTGGGCCAGTCCGGCTTTACCAGGGATCAGGTTATGACTTGATCTCAGGGGCTTGGCTCTGTTTGTTGGTATTTGTTTGCAAAAGACCAGGGGATTTGCTGCTGGAAGTACCAACAAAGGAGGAGACGAAAGAGGAATGAATCTGTGAGAAAATGCAGATCTGCTTTGGGAACGGTGAGACTAGCTTTGGTGCCAGATTTGACTTGGGAAAGAATATACTCCCCTGCCCACTTCCAAACTCTCTCTCTCTCTCTCTCTCTCTCTCTCTCTCTCTCTCTCTCTCTCTGCCCAAAGTGGAATGGATATTTAAGAATTCTAGGAGACTCTCTCTGTGAGGGATGCTGAACTTCTTTGTCCTGTAACAGAGGTGTAACCAGTCTAGTTCTCAAAAATGTCACAAGGCATTCTGAAGTCTCTCTTAGTAAATATTTCCAGCGACTTATATGGTGAACTCACCCTGCAGATGGGAGGCCGGTACCACCTTCAAACACTGAATTAGCCATTCAGCCATAGTAACTCCTGTTGAACACACCCAGCTGTGCCCTGGACCCTTAGATAGGCCAGATTAGCTAATAAATTGATAGAGTCCACTGGAAGCGCCAGATCTGCGCACGGGTGGTCCAGACAGTGCAGAGTACTAACAGCGAGCATGCGCAGCCTGAGACTTAGCACCCATCTGACAGGCATTTAGTTGTGGGGAAGTCTTGGTGTTGGGGTACAATCTGAATAGCCGGCCTCAGCAGGTCCTGAGCAGACAGGGCAACCCATGTGGTTCCCACTAACCCCAGCACTGTTCAGCACCCCCGGGAAACCTCAGGTGAGCCCTGTGCCTCACATCCCTGACATGGTAAAGCAGAGGGATAAGATCTAACCAAAGACCTGTGTGGGCCGTCTCTTCATCAGAGCCTCCCTACCCAGCTGGCCCTGATCCGCTAAGCTCAGCAGGAACGCAGACCCTCTTTGCCTATCCATAGAAACAAGCCCAGAGCGAGCAAAGCCTGCGGATGGGCTTCTGGCTCGGTTCACTCCTGTGTCTGTCTGTACCTTTGTTTCAAACTCGCAGAACCTGTAATTTACTCCTATGAAAGGCAGTTACTGCTCTTGTTAGGAGGGAGCCAAAAAGAATCTGGCCAGGAAGTCCTCTGCTTCTTTAAGGACAGGGACACCCCCTCCCCCAGCTGCTAGGGTGGCGGGAGCTGTGATGTCGGACTTTGGGGAATTCCTGACACCTACCCACCACTCTGTGCGCAGCGGTTTAGGAAGGCGAGGAGAAGCCCAGCTGTGCATCTGACCGAGGGCCTGCATAAGCTGGCCCTTGGAAGCTCTGCTTCCTGCGTGCTGTGACTCTGGGGGTTCTCAAGCGCAAGACCCTCCCCCAACCACCTAGCAATGTCCTCCAGGCCGTGTGTGGCATTAGGATCCACAATGTTCCTGAAAAGCCCCCGTGTATACTATAGTGTCCCCATCCCCATTTTCCTCCAAGACTGAGAACACAGGACCAGTTATTTCCGTCTTCAACCATTTATTGGGGGCTACGGGAAAGACCTCGGGGGGGGGGGAGTCATTGAAGGGTAGGAGAGGGGTCGTAGCCCGTCTGGGAGGCGTGACAGTGGCGCTTAGCGGTACTTCTCAGTCAGGACGGAAGACAGGATAGACATGAACTTGTCCCAGGCTTCATGGACCTCAGCGGTGAAGTCGGCGGGGAAGTGTGCGGCCAGGGTGACCAGCAGACAGTGGGACAGGAGCTGCGGAGGCAAAAGGGAGGTTCAGTGCACAGTGCAGCGGAGACCCTGCTTGCTTTCCTCCCTTGTGTCCTTCCCTCCTGAGGTCCCCCTCCATTCTCACAAGCCCACCTTAAAGTTGACCGGGTCCACACGCAGGATGTAGGCGTGCAGCTCACTCAGCTTGGTCAGAGCACCCGAGAGGTTGTCGATGTTCTTAACCGCGTCACCTATGGCAGCCAAGATCTTGGAGCCGTGGGCACGCAGCTGCTGGGACCCGTGGTGCAGGTCGAAGTGCGGGAAGTAGGTCTTCGTCTGGGGGTAGCTGCAGAAGAGCCTGGGGGTCGGGAGAAAGCATTAGTTTTGGGAGTGGTCGTTAGGCGGACGACTCTTCTTGCCTTAAATTTTGGGTTCAAAATTTAAGGGGTCCTAAAGACTTACCAGACGGAAAAACAAAACAGTATTTTACCGCAGTATTCAAAGAAATAAAATTAGCAGCTGGAGAGATGTCTCAGCAGTTAAGAGCACTGACTGATTTTCCAGAGGACCCAGGTTCAATTCCCAACACCCTTATGGTAGCTCACAACTGCCTGTAACTACAGTTCCAGGGCTTTTGACACCCTTACACTCATATACTTGCAAGCAAAACACTAATGAACACAAAATAAAAATAAATTATATATTTAAATAAAGAAATTAAATGCAAAAAAAAAGCACATTGAATAGTGCAAAACACAAAACAAAACCCAGGTCTAGAGAGATGGCTCAGTGGTTGAGAGTACTGACCCCCCTTGAAGAGAACTTCTAACCTCCAGTAACTAAGGTGCAAGGGCATCTCGTGCCTCTGGCTTCCAGCGGCACCTGTTCTCACAGGCAGGCAGGCAGGCAGGCATGCACGCACACACAATAAAAATAAAAATAATAATAATAATAGTAATAATACTCTTTTAAAAAAGTAGCCCAAGATAGATATTACCATTTCCTGTTGCCCCAGGCCCCACTGCACCTCCTTACTGCCTGTCCCTCGCTCATTCATCCATTCCTACTCATTCAATAAAGACTTGTGGAGCCACGTGGAGGACTTGGCGAGGACCGTGACTGCCAGTTCACCTCCTCTAGCGGCTCATCCGTCCTCCTGGACCACCTCCTTACAAGCACCGCTCTCTCTGTCCCCTTCATCACCCTGTCTTCCCCCTCATGGCCTCTTCTCAGCGGCTTCTCCTTGTCACTCCCTTCCTGCTGACCCCTGGCTTCTGACTCGGTGACTCAAGCCACCGTGCCTGGACTTACCTCTCCAGAGTCTCAGTGCCGATGGCCTCAGCCTGTGAAGCCATCTTGTCCCACATGGACATGATGATAGCTCGCTCGTTCTTCAGCAGAGACATGGCGGTGGTGGTTTGGGCTGGAGGCTGTGCTGGAGCTGAATGCACTCAGAGCTGGCCTGATGCTGCTTGTCCCCAGTGTCCCCTTATATATACAAAGTCAGGGGCCCTGGCAGGCTACGACCACTGGTTGGTAGAGGGGAGGGGGCTTGTTGGGTGGGGCTTGTTATCAGACACAGTGACCAGTAATGGGAATCAGGGCCTGGTAGGCCTGAGGGGGTCTAGAGCTATCGCTCCTGCCCATTCCCCTTGGTCTAAGGGGGGCGGGGTGCTGGTCACAGTCCTGCACTGAATCCAGGAGAGATAGGGGCCCAGCCATGTCAGGAGGTCATCTCTGTGTCCAGAGCTACACTGCCTTTCCTCATTTCAGAATCACAAAATTGTCTGTGCCATCTCTGCTACTTAGTTTCTGTGACTCTTGAGTTTCCGCCAAGGAAGCAGGAGTCCCTCTCACTTGGCACTGAGGGAAGAGTATGGAAGTCTGCTCCCACCGGGAGGTGACAGGTTAGCCAAAAAAAAAAAATAAATAAATAAAATAAATAAATAAATAAATAAATAAATAAAATCAATAATTTGCACCATAGCCCTATGGAGAAACACATAGTTTTTTTTTTTTTTTTAAATGAAGCACACAATTCTTCTAGCTTAATTTAACATGCAGTGAAGTTGATTTGTTCATTGTCCTCTGAACTGGCACTTATATAGGCTTATGTATCCTAGTCACAATTAGGACATAGAATAGCTCCGCCATCCCAGAAACCCCCACGGTCACCCATTTGCTGCCTCATCATCCTCTTGCTAATCCGTCATTTTAAAAAATGTGTGTGGCTGGGGTCATACAGCATTGTATCTTTTATGGCGGGCTTCTTTCACCTGTCTACTGTCCTGTGGATTCATCTACAGTATCAGCAGTTGGCTACATCTCATTTTAGGATGTGACTATGCCTTGCAGTCCCTGAAGGACTCTTGCGGTTTCTAGTGTGGGGTTATTACAAACAGACACGTTGACCATGCATGGAGGAGGCTCTGCATGAACACAGCCTTCTATTTCTCTGTCTCCATGTCTGTAGATATCTATACCTAGGAGTAGAATTGCTGGCATATGCAGAGGGCAGATTTAGCCTCATAAGGAAGGCCAAGCTTTTCATGAGCATCTTTGCTGTTCCGTATTTCCGTATTCTGATGTATATCTTTGCCAGAGATTTTGAATCTTAGCTGTTTTGACAGGTAAATAGTGATGTAGCATTGTGGCCACCATTTCTCCGGTGGCCAGTGATGTGGAAGATCACGCCATGAGGCTATTTATTATCCATACGCTATCTTCGGTAGCCTCTTTGCCTAAGTACTTTGTCCCCTTTTAAGCTGGGCTATTCTCTTACTGGTGGCTTATGGGCATTCTGTATTATCTGGGTACAGTTGTTTGCAAATACTTTCTATTAGATTTTTTTTTCTTTCTTTCTTTTTTTTTTTTTTTTTTTTTTGTTTTTTTTTTTTTTTTTTCTTTTTTTTTTTTTTTTTTTTTTGATTTTCGAGACAGGGTTTCTTCGTAGCTTTTTGGTTCCTGTCCTGGAACTAGCTCTTGTAGACCAGGCTGGTCTCGAACTCACAGAGATCCGCTGCCTCCCGAGTGCTGGGATTAAAGGCGTGCGCCACCACCGCCCGGCAGATTTTTTTTCTTTTTGAGACAAGAGTCTCACTGTGTAGCTTTGGCAGACCAGGCTCACAGAGACCCACCTACCTCTATCTCCCTAGTGCTGGGATCAAAGATGTAAGAATTCTTAAGAATTCACTACCTAACTACAAAACACAAAGGTGTTATTATCTACATTTTCTTTTAAAAGTTTCATAGTTTGTTTTATGTTTGTATTGGTGATTCATTTTTAAAGAAATTTTGTTTGTGGTTTGTGTATGTTAGGGCTATGCTAATATTTTTGATCATGGACATCTGCTCCCACAGTTAACTGTCGCAAAGCCTCTAAGCCCTCTATTAAATTCACTTCTCACACTGATTAATAAAAGCTTGACTGGCTAGGCTGGGTATATGTGCTTGCCTAGCTTGTGCGAGGCTCTGGATTCAACCCTCAGGCTTATATCCCCACCCCATGCTAATTAGCTCTCCTTCTCTGCATCCTGGCTGAGACAGAGTGTAAGCATTAGTTAGCCGCATTTTCATTACTTTTCATTTACTTATTGGGTGTGCAAGAGCCAAGGCTGGAGACCAGAGGACAACTTTGAGAGCCAGTTCTTGTCTTCCTCCATCTGGATCCTAGGGATGGAACTCAGGTCCTCAGGCTTGGTGGCAAGTGCCTTTACCCAGTGAGTCATCTTGATGGCCCAAATTAATCTTTGTGTGTGTGTGTGTGTGTGTTTGAAACAAGGTTTCTTTGTAGCTTTGGAACCTGTCCTGGAACTAACTCTAGTAGACCAGGCTAGCCTCGAACTCACAGAGCCCCACCTGCCTCTGTCTTCCAAGTGCAGGGATTAAAGGCATGTGCCACCACCGCCTGGTGAGAAAAATAATCTTTATTTACTAATTGATTTTTAGTTTTTAAAAATTTAACTTTAATTTTTTGATGATTCAAGACAGAGTTTCTCTGTGTAGCCCTGGAACTTGCTCTGTAGACCAGGCTGGCCTCAAACTCAGTGGTCTGCCTGCCTCTGCCTCCCAAGTGCTGGGACTAAAGGTGTATGCCATCACTACCAAGCTATTTTTTTTTGAGAGAGAGAGAGAGGAACCTGTTATGTAGTTTATGCTGGTTTGTGATCCTCCTACCTCCATTTCCCAAGTGCTGGGATTACAGATGCGTGCCACATGCCTGGTAAAACAATATTTGACAATCATATATCTAAGAAAGAACTTGTCTAAACTAAGGGACTTGGGTATAGCTCAGTAATAGAGCCCATACTTAGTTTAGCATGAACAGGTCATGAGTTTAGTTCTTATACCAAAGCTAAAGCAAAACCAAAATTTGAGGCTGGGCTACATAGTGAGTTCTTCAAGCTAGCCTGAACTACAATGTGCGACATTGTATCAAAAACAAGCAGACAGCCGGGCGGTGGTGGCGCTCGCCTTTAATCCCAGCACTCGGGAGGCAGAGGCAGGCGGATCTCTGTGAGTTCGAGACCAGCCTGGTCTACAAGAGCTAGTTCCAGGATAGGCTCCAAAACCACAGTGAAACCCTGTCTCGAAAAACCAAAAAAAAAAAAAAAAAAAAAAACCAAAAAAAAAAACAAGCAGACAAACAAACATTGTAGAGGCACCACTTCATAGTTACTAGGACGGCCATAATTAAAATGACAAAATAAAGCCAGTGTGGTGGCACAGGATTTTAGTCCCACAACTCAGGAGGCAGAGATAAGCAGATCTCTGAGGAGTTCCAGGTCAGCCTGGTCTACAGAGCAAGTTCCAGGACAGTCAAGGCTACCCACAGAAACCCCGCCTCAAAAAAACATAAACCAAAAAAATAGGTAGATTTATTAAAAAATAATTTAAACTTGGAAGTGATGGCGCATGCCCTTAATCCCAGATCTCTGTGAATTCGAGGCCAACCTGGTCTACAAGAGAAAGTTCTAGGATAGCCAGGGCTACACAGAGAAATCCTGCCTTGAAAACAAACAAACAAGCAAAAATATAGAAAATAAAAATGCTCGTGGAGATGTAAAGAAATTGGAATCTTGATAAAACGGAACAGGGAGCGATAGGACAGTGCACACTGGAAAGTAGTTTGGCAGTTTCTCAAAGAGTTAAGGCAGCTGGCTGGTGGCGGTGCACGCCTTTAATCCAGCAGAAGCAGAAAGATCCCTGCTGGTTTGAGGCCAACCTGATCTACAAAGGGAGTTCCAGGGCAGCCTGGGCAACACAGAGAGATCCTGTTTGAAAAACAAACAAACAAACAAAAATACAAGTTAAAGGTAGTGTTGCCATATGGTCTTGCTGTTCCATTACTGCATATACACGCAAGAGAAAGGAAGCATATGTCTAAAATAACAATGGGAGTATGTTCATAGCAACAACATCACTTTTTATTTTCGTGAACTGTGAGTTGTTTCACTCAAACATGATAGTCATTCTCTTTGGATTTTTCTCTTTCTGAGACAAGGTTTCTCTATGTAACAGTTCTAACTGTCCTACAACTTGCTCTGTAGACCAGGCTGGCTTTGAATTCACAGAGATCCATCTGCCTCTGCCTCCCGAGTGCTGAGATTAGGCCTCTCTTGAGTTTAGAACAGCCAACAACTCATAAGAAGACAGCTCATTAGGCCTCCCTTAAACCAACTGCTGATCTCCAGTCAGGGCCTTCATAACATTATTATTGATGATAATCTGAAGTGGAAACAACCCAAACGCTTCTTTTCTTCCCTCCCTGATTTCTCCACGACGACTCCCACAGGATCTCACGTAGGTAGCCATGGATGACCTCTGAATTATCTCCTGAGTGCTGGGATTACGGGCACGTGCTACCACACCCAGTTTCCATGGTGCTGGGGATTGAACCCAGGACTTCCTGCGTGCTAGGCAAGCGCTCTGTCAACTGAGCTACACCCTAGCTCTGGCGCATGGACTTCCAAAGTTACGAAAAGAACACCGGGCTGTTCCAAATAACTGGCTAATTTATATTTCCCCTGGTGATGTGAGTTTCCCTCCCAAATAGCTAACACTGTAGGTATTCTAGTCTCTTTTGATTTAGGCTTTCTGGTCAGGAGTGCGGTGATGTCTGTTGTGGGTTTCCTGGTAGTGAGTGAGGTTGAGCCTTTTCACACCTTCACTGGCTGCGGGATTTCCTCTTCCTGAAGTATCCTGATGCTCATTTTTCTGTTATGCTGGTCTCACTGATATGTCAGAATTTGGAAAGTATATGAAATTACATATGGATTATATATTGGAAAATACATATGGATATAATTTCTTCATCAGTTTTGCATGCATTCTATCTCCCCTGCTCTGTAGTTTGTAGCACCCCTCCTGGAACCGCACATCAAGCTTCGGGCCTTGCCCATGCTGGGTGGGTGCTCTGCACTGAGATACATCTCCAGCCCTACCTCATTCTGATGAGTAATGATGACATGTTCCTCATCTTAAACAGTGGGTGGTGGCACACAGTTGTAACACCAAGCATTGCAGAGGCTGAAGCAGGAGGATTGTTTTGAGTCTGAGGTCAGACTGAGCTCTATAGTGTGTTCCAGGAGAGAGAGCTTGTCTCCAAGAAGAAGAAGGTGAAAATTTGTGTAATTTTTTTTAAAAAGTTTTTCAAGACAGGGTTTCTCTGTGTAGCCCTTACTGTCCTGAAACTTGATTTGTAGACCAGGCTGGCCTTGAACTCACAGAGATCTGCCTGCCTCTGCCTCCCAAGTGCTGGGATTAAAATTGTGCCACCACCGACTGGCCATAAGTTTGTAATTTTGATGAAGTAAATTTGTGAATTTGATGACCTATTGGCGAATGTCACATATTACTATCTGAAATACCCTGAGGCCAGAAACACCTTACTTACCCATCAATGTATGACAAACAAATTATAATTATGATATTTCCATTCAATGAGACACTGTTCAGCCATAAAAATGAAGTGGTGATATACACATGGTAACATGGATAAAATTTGGAAACATCATCAAAAGTGAGAGAAACAGATTCAGAAAGTTATGCCTTGTGATTCCTCGTCCAGCAACTGTCTGGAACAGGCAGATCCATACAGAGTAGATTATCGTTATCAGGCCTGGGGAGGGGGGAGAGGAAATGGGCGCTTATAGGAAGATTCTTTTTGGGGGTGATGACAATATTATAGCACTAGAGAGGGGTGATGGACGTACACTATCAGGAATGCACAAAATGGTACTGACTATTAAATGCTACTACATTTAAAATGTCATATTTTAATTTTTATATTTAAAAAATAAATTCTATCTTATTTACTGTTTTTTGGGGGGAGGAGGGGTATTGTTGCACGGCATGTGTGGAGATCAGAGGACAGCTTGTGGGTACTGGCTCCTTCTACCAAGTTGCTCCCTGGGATTGAGCTCAGGTTGTCAGACATGGTGGCAAGTCCTTGACCTACGAAGCTAGCTCACTGACCCTGTTTCTGTGGTTTGATTTTTTCCCCCCCTGGCTTTTTGAGTTGAGGTCTTGCTATATAAACCTGACTCCCCGGGAACTTGCTATGCAGCTCACAATGGTGTTGAACTTGCAGCGATCCTCCTGTCTTTGCCTCTGAGTGTTATAGGCATGATACTACCCAGCCTGGCTTTTTTTAAATTTATTTTATTTTTATTTTTTGAGACAGATCCTCACTGTCTACTCCAGTCTAGCTCAGAACTCACTATGAAGCCAAAATCATCACTTCCTGCTTTGACTGCTGGGATGCTGAGGTTGCTGAGATGTGCGCCCTGACCGCTGGGATGCTGGGGTTGCTGAGATGTGCGCCCTGACCTCTGGGATGCTGGGGTTGCTGAGATGTGCGCCCTGACCTCTGGGATGCTGGGGTTGCTGAGATG
>NW_026067891.1:2603307-2604523 GCF_014885135.2 Alexandromys fortis | reverse complement strand
CTTGCCCCTGCTGTAGAATTCAAAAAGAGCTCTACGTAGCTATGATCGTAAGCTCCTCCGCTTGTCCCTGCAGTAGAATTCAAGAAGAGCTCCACATATCTGTGTTGCATATTAGCTTTATCTTTTGCCATAGCTGCCACGGCATCTTCATGAGTAGCAAACTCAACATCTGCCTCACCTGTAACTCTGCCATCAGGTCCTATTTCAATGTGTACTCTCATGGGATTGAGAGGTGAGAAGAAATTGTAAATATCATTCTCTGTGGCTCTGTATGGTAACCCCCTCATGTGTACACAGTGCCCTGTGGTGCTCTGGAAACTGGACCCACCATCTCCTTATCTATGATCAGACATTCCTGAGAAACAGTAGTTTAGGTCTCTTCCAAATCTATCAGACCCAAAGCCATACCCGTCATTATACCCTCCATAGTCATCATAGCCTTCATACCCTCCACCATAGGCACCCCGCCTCATTCTTTCGAACCCATCTCCTCTGCCAATGCTATTATACCCTCTTCCTGCCCCTGGCCTATCATAAGGACCCAGGCGCTGCATAGTCATGAGCTTTCGAGGCGGATCATAGTGGGTCCGGACTTTAGCTCTGCTACTCTTGAAGATCTCAATGTACCTGTGCCCTATTCTTTCCTTGTGTTTCTTTAAGGCCTTTTCAGCTATCTCCTGTGAAGCAAACTGCACTAAGGCCTCCCCTGTGCTGCGCCCCTGAAAGTCCACCGGCAGTGTCATCCCATTTTGCACAATTTCCAGCCCCGAAAAGAACTGAACAATTTCTTCTTTGCTACAGCCAAATGGGAGTCCTCTAAGCCTTACAAAGCCATCATTGGCAGTATCAGGACTATTTGGACCTGTATGCTTTAACACCCAATCCATTTCAACACTGTTGGACTTGAATACTTCAACATATCTGTGTCCCATGGTTTCTCTGTCTTTCTTTAAAGCCAATTTCACTCATCTTCAGATTCAAGTTCGACAAACGCTCCACCACTTGGTCTGCCTTCTCTGGTGTAGATGAAACAAACACCTGATGTGCCATTTTGGATTTTGCAATCAGAGAAGAAGCGCATCACTTCCTCGGCTGAGCAGGACCAGGGGAGGCCCCTGACCTTCACCACGAACCCCTCCCGGCCCTCTGTGCTCAGCATCATGGTGACTGTTGGGCTCTTGGTGGCAAGCTTGGCTCAACACAATTTCAATGTGGC
>NW_026067891.1:2455875-2598368 GCF_014885135.2 Alexandromys fortis | reverse complement strand
CTCCTCTGCCAATGCTATTATACCCTCTTCCTGCCCCTGGCCTATCATAAGGACCCAGGCGCTGCATAGTCATGAGCTTTCGAGGCGGATCATAGTGGGTCCGGACTTAAGCTCTGCTACTCTTGAAGATCTCAATGTACCTGTGCCCTATTCTTTCCTTGTGTTTCTTTAAGGCCTTTTCAGCTATCTCCTGTGAAGCAAACTGCACAAAGGCCTCCCCTGTGCTGCGCCCCTGAAAGTCCACCGGCAGTGTCATCCCATTTGGCACAATTTCCAGCCCCGAAAAGAACTGAACAATTTCTTCTTTGCTACAGCCAAATGGGAGTCCTCTAAGCCATACAAAGCCATCATTGGCAGTATCAGGACTATTTGGACCTGTATGCTTTAACACCCAATCCATTTCAACACTGTTGGACTTGAATACTTCAACATATCTGTGTCCCATGGTTTCTCTGTCTTTCTTTAAAGCCAATTTCACTCATCTTCAGATTCAAGTTCGACAAACGCTTCACCACTTGGTCTGCCTTCTCTGGTGTAGATGAAACAAACACCTGATGTGCCATTTTGGATTTTGCAATCAGAGAAGAAGCGCATCACTTCCTCGGCTGAGCAGGACCAGGGGAGGCCCCTGACCTTCACCACGAACCCCTCCCGGCCCTCTGTGCTCAGCATCATGGTGACTGTTGGGCTCTTGGTGGCAAGCTTGGCTCAACACAATTTCAATGTGGCCTTTGACCCTGCTAGAGTTTCTTCCAGGAATCTGGTCGACAGAAATACTTAAGGATGTTTGCTGTGGCACTCCAAGGAGACCGGGGGATTTTCCTCCTTCTTCCCTCAAACAGCTATAGCGAGGCGATAGACGACGACCAGAACTACCTGTTATTATTATTTTTTTTAATCTACTCACTTTTACTTTTGTTTTTGGGCAGGCAGTGTTTTGTGTGTCTAGAACTGGCCTCAAACTTACTATATACCCAAGGACGGTCTTGAATTTTTTTATTTATTTTTTTATGCGTTGATGTGTAAACTGCGTATCTGTGTGAGGGTGTTGGAGCCACTGGAACTTGAGTTACAGACAGTTGTGAGCTGCCATGTTTGTGCTGGGAATTGAATCCGGGTCAATGCTCTTAATCGCTGAGCCATCTCTTCAGCCAGCCTTGAAGTTCTGAGTCTCAGGTATCAAAGCAAATCAGACTATAAAATACATAAAATAAAAGTAAATAAAGAGTAGTTGAGTTTGGCACACACTGTTCATCCCAGCACTCAGGAGGCAGATCTCCGTGAGTTCAACTGGCCAGCCTGATCTACTCAGTCCAGGACAACCAAAACTATGTAGAGAGACCCTGTTTCAAAACAAATCAGACAAACAAAACAAAAGAATAAAAGAATGTCCAAATATCAGGATTAAGAGAGATTCTAAGTGGGTTAGAGAGATGGCTCAGGGGTTAAAAGCACTGGCTTCTCTTCCAGAGGGCCTGAGTTCAACTCCCAGCACCCACATGGTGGCTCACAACTGCTTATAACTCCAGTTCCAGGTGTCTGGCACCCTCACAGGCAAAACACCAATACACATAAAAATAAATAAATCATAAAAAAGAGATATTCTAAGCACATTTTTTTAAAGCCTCCCAATGCTATCGTATGTATTTGGCAGCAGGTTTATACTGGATTGCTTTTGTGTGACCTAGGATCAGTGACATTTATCAAGTGCTTTCCAAGTTCTTCACACCAAACTCTCTCTGTAAGGGCAGTTCTATCATCACTGGGGTTTTTAAGGTGAGGAAATAGAAGCTTAGAGGGATTTAAATGTGCCCATGATTCCAGCGGAGGAGGGACCCAGCTGTATGGTGGTGTAGGCTGGGGTGCTGCCTGGAGAAAAGCCAGTCTTGGTTTCTCCACCTGTGAACACAAAGAGCCCAGACCTGTGCAGAGTCCAGGATGCTGAAACTGCTGATCTGCAGTCAGAATTGCAAGCTCCAGGTACATCCCGAGCTTGAGTAACTAGGCTGAGATGTCTGTTGGGTCAATCAAGTAGAAGACCAGGCTGGGGGATCTGTAGAAGCCCCCAAGAAAGGTGACTGTGTTGGGAGGGTAAATTAGCTTTGTGAGTTCAGTTTCATTGTTTAAACCTCTACGATGGAGTAGGCTTAACGTCCACTTCAGTGCAATGAAGGGTCGCCTCTAGTGACAGGAATTCAGGACTGGCATTTAAAACTATCCTTTTGCAATTCTGGGCAAGTGGCTCTTTCTTGGAGAGGCAGGAACACCCAGTGGAGAAGGTGGCTCCCAGATAGTGTCTGTGAGCCCCACCCAGCCCTCTGGTTGACCAAGTGACAGGATTGATAAGGCCTGGCATCCCTATGGCCTCCTACTCGGCACAAGGGAGACCCTGGGGGCTGGGGAGTAAGGTTCCAAAGTTCAAGTTTCCAAAAGTCTACTTCTTCTATAAAGAAGGTTATGAAAGCACATTGCTTAAATTTGAAATGAGGGCTCATGGGGACTGGAGGGATGGCTTACTATTGGCCATTCTTCCAGAGGACCCAGGTTCAATTCCCAGCACCCACATGGCAGCTCACAACTGTCTGTAATTCAGGTTCCATTGGTTCCAACTCCCTCACACAGACATGCAGGCCAAAGACCAAAGTACATTAAAAAAAAAAAAAAAAAGAGGACACACTTCTATGGGACTTAACTCAGCGGAATCTGAGGCTGGCCCTGGTGCTTCACTGAAAAGTTTCCAGTCCTACTCCTGGTGAGAGAACCGGGGTCCACAGTGGTGTTCATGGATCCACAGACCACAGTGTGACCATAGTTCTGATTTCTGTAATAGCAGATGGGGTTTCTTAGCAATGATGCAGACAGCTGGGGGGGGGGGGGGCTGAGATGCTGCACCTTGAGATGATGCCCCTGAGGCGGTCCTGGGCTCTCCGCTCCCTGCTGTCAGTACTGGGTGAGGCTGCCTGGGAAGGAAGTACACCAGACTGCTGCAGTGGTCTGGTCCTTCCCCTGCACGCAGCACCAGTTGTTTCCACCGCTATTTTAGAGTTAGCGGTGGTAGAAAAGATTGAGCCCAGGGCTTGGTGCGTGATGGCCACGTGCTAACCACTAAGCAACACCTGCAGCCTTCTCTGTCCCCGAGAAGGTTTCACGGAGTTGCCCAGGCTAGCTTTAACTTCCCCCCTACGTTGGTCTCCCTTGTAGCTAGAAACACAGGTCTCCACCACTAAGCCTGGCTGTCACTAGTAATTACACAGAAGAGTAAACCGCGAAAGCTCCCGTGAAAGTTGCTGGCAAAAAGCGGGTCCTAAGGTAGGAACAGTGGAAACCCTGGGCTCCTTCATTAAGGCCCTTCCTATCCCAGAGATGACCATTGGAGTCCCAAGGCCCTGGCAAACGGAGGAAAGCCTGGACCACAGCCCTTCCTGGCCCAAGCGCCTGGACACCTACTCTTGCCGTCTTGGTGGGAAGGTCCCACGACGTCTTTTAACTGTCCCCAGGAACCCAGTCCCATATTCCCATCTGCTTCCCTCCCAACCTCACTGCCCCTTCCTACTCCCCTGACTCCTAACTTCCATTCTAGGGACCCCTGGTGGGTAATTTGGGAGACCTCAGTAACAGACAATTCAACAAGACTGGAATAAAGGCTTGCAAAGCGAGCAAAAACATCCCTTTCACACCACACATCCAAACCATCAAAGGGCAAACGTAAGCGCAATTCTCAGACACTGGCAAATAATCAGATATCTTCTCTCTGAGTAATAGTTGAAAAAAAATGTAATAAGACTACTTTTTGTCTTAATAAATTTTAGGAAACAAATAAAATAAATGAATGCGTCTTTGTTATGTGATACCCAGATTGATATGAGCCCGACCCCCCCCCTCTCTCTCTCTATATATATATATAGTTTGTTTATTTGTATGTATGTATTTGTTTGTTTGGTTTTTCGAGACAGCTTCTCTGCATAGTCCCGGTTTCTTCTTGTACTTTTAAGTTTATACGCTCTGGTCAAATCAAGCATATGAACTACAGACACTTCTTAGGAGAGCCCCAGCAGCTCAGAGAAGCCTGCGCTTCCGGCCGTCTACGCCTGCGCAGAGGCCCTGACTGCAGGCCGTCTCCGGCTCTGTTCTCCGGCACTTTTCCCCGGCACCGGGGAAGTCTCGCGAGAGTGAGGACGCGCGCGCGTTTGGGTCCCGGCTGTGGCGCCGGCTTCCTCTGTGTAGGTGTGGGGCCGGTTCCTGGCTCCGGCTCCTACCCTCAGTGTTCCCCTCAGGCCCCCGCCCCGGCCCCCGCAGCATGGGGGACAACACCAGTCCCATCAGCGTGATCCTGGTGAGCTCGGGCAGCAGGGGCAATAAGCTGCTCTTCAGGTACCCCTTCCAGAGGAGCCAGGAGCACCCCGCGTCCCAGACAAGTAAGTGGCGCCCGGCGGCCACCCGCCCTGCCCGCACGGCAGGGCCCCGTGCCGAGGAGGAGGAGGAAAAGGGCCACGGCACGACTCCGGAGTCTCCAGTCTATGAAACAGTTTATAAATACCTAAGAATTGCAGGCGCTAGCCGTGGTGCACGCGTGTAATCCCAGCTCTCAGGAGGCCGAGGCGGGAGTATTGCCATGAGTTCAAGGCCAACCTCTTCTCCGAATAGAAACAAAGACACAAGATTTTACACACAAACACGAATTTATTATTTTACAATAATTAATATATAAAAAATATAAATCATTGTAAGGTCTGAAGTTGCCCTTGAGCTCTGCTCCTTACCTACTGCGGGGACAACCGCTCACCGTTTTGATAATCACCCCCCCCCACATAAATTCCAAAAGTGAGCCCACCGAACAGTGAAATACTGCGTCGCCCCCCGAAACCCCCAGCAAATCTCAGGATGCTCGTTTTTGTGCGTCCTCTGCCTTGAATCCGCTTCCATCTGTTGAACACATCCTTAGTGGTAGTGCACCTCTGTATGACAATGTAGGCTTCCTCTGGGTGAATGTTATTTTTAAAACTTGGTAATGTGATACAGAGGTGCTAAACTACAACAACAAAGTTGGTATGTTCTCAGGACCCCCTCCCATAGCCCCTGAAGGGGGTACCACCTTTACCATTCTCCAGAACCTTCTGGGAAACAAGCATAAGCACACAGTATGTTCTAAGTAGAAGTGAAACTACACTCTTCATTTTTATTTGTACTTTGTATCTTGAACACAGGATCAACCTTTGTAGAGGCCTTGTTCTTTAATGACTGCAGCGGATTCCTCAAGATGAGCAGTCTATGAATTGTTCATCTGGTCCTCCGTTACAGTTTTTTCAGTCTTTTGGAGGCTGGACAGGTGATTCAGTGGGTAAGAACACTTGCTCTCCAAGAATGAGGATGTCACTTTAAACCCCCAGCATCGATATAAAAAACGCTGGCATGGCTGTGGTGCCTGTAATGTCCCATTGACAAATGGGCTGATCCCGAGAGCTCCCTGGCCAGTCAGCCTAGCCTGCAGGGTCATGTTCTGATTCAGTGAGAGACCCCATCTCAAGGCAGTAAGATGCCAATAAAGGAAGACACTTCACAGTTTGTTCTGGCCTCCGCCTGTGCTTTTAGGTCGCACACCATGCCCACCACCACCACCATCATCAACAAAGCCTCGGCAAACTGTGCTTGTCCGTCTGGATGTTATTCTTCTGTAGAATATCTGTGCGAACAAGTCTCGAGTCACATGGTTGAGTCTGAGGGCTAATGGTCATGTCCTAAACAGGTTCATTTTCAGTCTCTTAGTCAGCTGCATCTGATAGTGTTGGTTTTGGTTTGGTTTTTAGAGACAGGGTTTCTCGGCTTAGCTCTGACTGCCCTGGAACCCACTCTGTAGATCAGGTTGACTTCTAACTCACGGAGATCCTCCTACCTCTATCTCATGAGTGCTGGGATTAAAGGCGTGCGCCTCCACCGCCTTCCTGTATCTGATAGTTTTATTGTGCATTTGTCTTATTGAGAACAAGCATGTTTTCCTGTTTTCAGAGCCATTTGAATTTACTTTTCAGAGAATTCATATCCCGTGCCTGATTTTCCTCTTGAATACTTAGTTTTTCCTTATAGACTTGAGTTATTTATATATTTGAGTAAAAGTAAGAATTTTGCTGGGCTGTGGTGGCGCACGCCTTTAATTCCAGCACTTGGGAGGCAGAGGCAGGCGGGTCTCTATGAGTTCGAGGCAGCCTCCGCTACAGAGTGAGTTCCAGAACAGCCAGGACTACATAGAGAAACCTTGTCTTGAAAAACAAAACAAAGCAAAGTAAGACTTTTGGATCAGGAGTGGTGGTGCATGCCATGAATTTCAGCGCTGGAGATGCAGAGATGGCCGATATCTCTGAGTCCCAGGCCAGCCTGGTCTATACAGTGAGGTTCTGATTAGTCAGAGCTACAAGGTAAGATCCTGTCTCAGAAACACAAAAAGGAATTTTTTTTTTAATAATCACAGTAAGTAGCTAGTTTACTTTTTCAGTGTAGTTTTCCAGAATTTTGATTTTTACAGATCAGGTTTTCAATCTAGTCCCTTGTGGTTTCTGAGTTTTGCTATCTCTAAGGCCTTCTGCTCTGCTTGAGGAGGGTGATGTCAGTTTGTTTCGAGTCAGGGCTTAACTCTGTATTCCAGGCTGGCTTGGAATTTACTGTGTACCCTTCCTCTCTGGTTCTAGGGTGCTAGGTTTGCAAGTGAGCATTTCAAGATTATTATTATTATTATTTTGATTTTTTTGAGACAGGGTTTCTCTAGCTTTGGAGCCTATCCTGAAACTAGCTCTTGTAGACCAGGCTGACCTCGAACTCACAGAGATCTGCCTGCCTCTGCCTCCGAGTGCTGGGATTCTGTGCGACACCACCGCCCACAAAATTATTTTTGCATTTCAAGATTATTAATAGGAGAAAGCGCTCCTGAGTTTTTCTTTAGGACATTTGTTGTCTTGCTTTAAAATGAATTCATTTCCTTACTTAAGATAGGGTCCTGCTGTGTATCCCTGGCTGCCTGGAGTTAGACCAGACTGGTCTTGAATTTATAGAGATCTTCATACTTCTGCCTCCTGAATGCTAGGATTAAAGGTGTGAACCACCACTCTTGGTCTTAAAATTTATTTATCTTGATCTAAGGTAGAGGCTCCTAAGAGCTGTTAGAGTTTGGGCACTTGCTGAGAGTTAAGCGTATGCTGCTTGCTTGTCTCTAGATCCCTATGGAAGGAAAACGGAGACAGGCCAGAATGTGGCCATATGGTTGCTGGATTTCCTTGGATGTTGGTCCTAAAAAACCAACATAATTCAATTTTCTATATGGCTATATCATCTTATTGAGTAATTCACCTCACCTCTACCATACGCTAAATTCCAGTGTTTATTTTTTCATTTTATTCTTTGACACAAAGTCTCATGTAGCTGAGGATGACTTCCATGCATCTAAGGTTGACCTCTAGCTCTCACCTCCGGAGTGCTGTGATTACAGGCGTGTACCATAACTTGCTTTTATATGGTCCTAGGGCTTCGTACATGCTAAGCAAGTACCGTACCAACTGACTACATTCCTAGCTCCTTTCTTCTCTCTTTAATGGCCTCTTTACATGTGAGTCACCGTTTTGTTTTCTGTTTACTACAGATACTGCCTTTTCTGCTTCAGTATTATCCTGGGAAATTTTGACTATTTTTCACCAGAAACTTTAGTATCAATTGTGTTAGCCTCTACCTTCAAATGGTTGGTGTTTTGTTGGAGGTGGAAGTAGAGGCAGCTTTCTTCCCACCTAGTTTTTAGAGCTAGAACATTATTATAAGACAGTTGAAATTCGTAGTGTGAGCCGGATGCTGGGATGCTGCTGTAGCCCCTTCTTGGGTTGAGATGTTGCTCCTTCACAAAATTCAATCCTGAATCTGCAATAGATACTTTGTATTTTTTTTTTTTTTGACACAGGGACTTCTTCCTGGCCCAGAAGCCCTATGTACATCAGGCTGGCCTCAAGAGAGATATGCCTACCTCTGCCTTCCAAGTGGTGGAGTAAAGGCACAAGCCACCATGCCTGGCTGCTTCGTTTGCCCAGTACTGGCTATGTTTTGTCTCTTAGTCTTGGCACTCTAGTAGACTTTCACTTGTGCTTGGTAGGGTAGGCATGTTCGCCACAGGCTAACTTCTTGAGGTGGTAGGCCTCAGAAGGCAGCACAATATCTGTGTAACAATGTTTGCAAACACTGACAGTTCTTTCAACCTCTTGCTTCTGCCTCTGAGATCAAAGAGCAGAAGTAGCTTTTTGAAATGTTCTGATCAATAGGGTAGGAAAAAAAAACCTTTCTGTTGGATATTCCCATTCAATAAAATAGCATAGCCGGGTGATGGTGGCCCACGCCTTTAATCCCAGCACTCGGGAGGCAGAGGCAGGTGGATCTCTGTGAGTTCGAGACCAGCCTGGTCTACAGCAGCGCTAGTTCCAGGACAGGCTCCAAAACCACAGAGAAACCCTGTCTCAAAAAAACAAAACAAAGGGCTGGAGAGATGGCTCAGAGGTTAAGAGCATTGCCTGCTCTTCCAAAGGTCCTGAGTTCAATTCCCAGCAACCACATGGTGGCTCACAACCATCTGTAATGGGGTCTGATGCCCTCTTCTGCCTTGCAGGTATACACACAGACAGAATATTGTACACAAAATAAACAAATAAATATTAAAAAAAGAAAAAAAAGAAACTTAAAAAAACAAAACAAAACAAAAAAATAGCATATTTTCTATTCTTTCACCCAATTTTTCTTTCAGTGGTGACATGGGACCCAGGGCCTTGTAAGTGTTTCAACATTGGACTGCATCCTAACTATTCTGTTCATTCTTCTCTCCCTTACTAGCATATGACTCTCTTTAGAGTCCCTCTCTCTTCTGTGTGTGTGTGTGTGTGTGCGCGTGCGCGCGCGTGCATGTATATATATATATGTGTGTGTGTGTGTGTGTATGTATGTATGTATGTATGTATGTATGTATGTATGTATGTATATTCTTTGAGACGTGATTTCTCTGTATAGCCCTGACTGTCCTGGACCTCCCTCTGTAGACTAGACTGGCTTCAGGCTCAGAGATCTGCCTTCTTCTGCCTCCTGAGTGCTGGGATTAAAGATACTCACCTCCGCCACCCTGCTCTATTTATTTATTTTTATTTTAAAAGTGTATTTATTTTATTTTATGTGTCTGGACTTTTTGCTTGCACGTGTGCTTGTGTATCACATGTGTGCAGTGCCCATGTGGCCAGAGAGTTCATCACTTAGAACTGGAGTTACAGGCAGTTGTGAGCCACTTTATAGGTGCTCGGAATCTAAGACAAGTCCTAAGCAGTCAGTACTCTTAACAGCTAAACTGTTTCTCCAACCTCTATTTGTTGTTTTTATTATTTTTATTTTTGAGACAATGTCTCTCTATATTTTGTTTGGCCTAGAACTCAGTGTGTAAATCAGATTGGCTTCAGACACATGTAGATCTTTCTGCCTCTGCCTCCTAAAAATTGATATCAGAAAAAGGCATATTCAAACCAGACAGGGTGGCACATGGCCTTTAATCCCAGGATTTAGGAGGCAGAGGCAGGTGGGTCTCAAGTGAGTTTGAGGCCAGCCTGGTCTATAAAAGCAAATTCCAGGACAGCAAGAGATGTTACATAGAGAAACCTTGTTTTGAAAGGGAAAAGAGAGAGAAGAAAGGCACATTCCACCTGCCTATTTTTAATTTATATATAATTATATATGTTAATTTATATATAATTATATATATTTATTTTTATATATAAGCATGTGTGTATGTGCATATGTGTTCATACTTTGGCATCTGTAGAGGCCAGAGGTTGACACTGGGATGTCTTTCCCAATCCCTTCTTAGTTTATTTTTTTAATAGGATCACACTGAATCTTGAGATTAATGTCTTAGCTTGACTGGAGCCCTGCAGTTCACCTGTCTGCATCCCTAACACAAGGCTATGGACACAATGTTGCCATTTCACACTAGCATAACAGGCGCTGCCCACAGAGATGTCTCACATGCACCATCACCCCTGATTTTTCATATGGGTTTTAAACCAAGTTTTTAAACCATAGTGTTCTAGTAAAGAATTGTTTATGTGTATCGTATGAAGGCTATGGTATGTACTTTTAAAAATTCTTTTCTTGCCGGGTGGTGGTGGCGCACACCTTTAATCCCAGCACTCAGGAGGCAGAAGCAGGCGGATCTCTGTGAGTTCGAGGCCAGCCTGAGCTAGTTCTAGGACAGATTCCAACAGCTACAGAGAAACCCTGTCTCGAAAAACCAAAACAAAAAAAATTCTTTTCTCTTTCCTATCTAATCACTATTTCACATTTAGGATGTTTAAATGTATATTTGCCATGCATATAATTATGTTTATATAAATTTTTATGTAAGAAAATTAAGGGCCATATCTGGGCATGACAGTCCACATTTGTAATCCCAACACTGTAATATTCAAAATTTAGGAGCTAGTTTAGGAGTTCAAGTCCAGCCTTAGCTGTATAGAGATTGAGGCTGACCCTGGCTGCATAGTAAGATCCTGTCTCAGTTCCCTCCTCCAAAGAGCAGCAAAGCCATTTTCTCACATTGTCATCACTTCTTGGAAACCTTCTTACAATCTTTTCTGTTCTCCAGATGGGCCCTGGTCTCGCATGCTGATTAAGCGCTATCACTGAGCTACATGCATCCCTAACCCTGAACGTTTTTTATTATAACGCAAGTCTTGCCATTTAAACCACGTTAAGTACGTGATTTCAGTAGCATTAACTGCATTATTTCCATTGTGAAACTGTCACCATTATGCATTTCCAAAGGTTTCATGATTTAAAGTGAAGTTCTGTAATGATAAGTAATAATTCATTTTCCCTTGTTCCCAGCCCTTGCTAATGTCCAGTTGCCTTTGTATCCCTGTGAATTTGCTTATTATAGAATTTTCATATTAAGTAATGTTTGGCATTGTGTATCAGACTTATTTCATTCAACCTACTATTTTCAGGATGTATGAGTTTGTTCCTCTTTGTAGCTGAATAATAATTGTGTAGACAGCGGAAGCCGTGGGTTTTAATAGCCCCCACAATCCTGTGTGTGGAGAGATCCTACTTTCTTAGCCTTTCTTCTTTTGCCCTCACTCAGATAAACCACGCAGCAGATACGCTGTCAACAATACGGGTGAACATGTTGATGACCAGGATGGTGACTCCAGGTAAGGGCTCACCAGTCATTCTGGGCAGCAGGCCTGGCCAGAGCTCCACCCTCCTGTTGACCCAGATGTTTGTCCCTCTGAGAAATCTGGTGCCCTTCTCTTCCATGTAGTGAATGCTTTTAGTTAGTGAAAAGCGGGTTGTACTGCCCGTCTCTGACTTATAGATTTCAGCCCAGTGGCAACTGTGGCTGGTAAAGGAGTCAGAAGATGGACGAGGTATGTCCACCGGTTACATTGTTTCCAGTGAGAGGCTCTGAGAGGAAGGCAGATCCCTTCGCAGTCCTCAGCCTGATTCCTTAGCCTGGGCACATTCTCTCTCAGGTGACAGTGGCAGCTGGGGCTGCCATGACTGACACTCCTTCAGGCCTGGGGGAAAGGCCAGTCCTTCCCCCTGTGTTCGCTCTTTCTCTGTGTCTAGGAGGACTGTCAGGTCTACATTGTGAGCAACCGCTTTGCCTTTCTTTTTTTTTAATTTATTTTATTAAAGATGTTTTGCTTGCATGAATGTTTGTGTGAGAGTGTCAAATCCCCTGGAACTGGAGTTACTACAGTTGTGAGCAGCCATGTGGGTGCTGGAAATTGAACATGGGTCCTCAGGAAGAGCAGCCAGTGCTCTTAACCACTGGGTCACCTCTACAGGCCCTTTCTGCTTTCTTAGGTGCACTTTAAAGGTTAGTAAGAGAGAACATAAGTCTAGGAAACAGAGAAGATTGTGACTTACTTGCCCTGGATCCCCTGAAACATAGACAAGGCCTGTGGGGAAAAGGATAGGGCTTCCGCTGTCCCAGGAAAACATAGCTGAGACTCCCACGCTGGGTCTTTGGGATGTAGTGAGTCAGTGCTGTTTTCTGTCAGATCTTTGAGGAGGCACCATATTCACCTCTGTGATTGCAGTACCCAAAGTATGTGGGCTTTTGTTTTTTTGTTTTTATCTTATTTTATCTCACTTTTAGTTTTTGTGGCAAGGTTTCACGCTGACCTCTGTGTAGCTGAGGATGATCTTGAACTTCTGATCTTCCTGCTCCTACCTCTCAAGCAGAGTGACAACTCACCTGGGGTGACAGGCATGTGACACTATATTTAGTTTAATGTGGTTCTGGGGATGAGACCCAGGGCTTCATGCGTGCTAGGCATGAACAACACAGGAACAGTGTTGATCTATGAGCCACATCTTCAGCGCCCCAAGTGTGGTTTGTATTCTCTCCTGTGCTCATGGTAGGAGTGTGTGTGGGGGGCAGGTTGGGGTGGCTGGGGATAGAAAATTGCTGGTTTTTTTTAGAGGACATTTTTTGATAGACAGGCCTATGGGATTCCCCTGCTTAAGGATGGTGGTTTGAAATAAATGTGTCATAGGCACACAGCTTTTGCTTCAGCTGACTGTGGTGATACCTGCCTGGGACAATAGCACTTGGAAAGGTGGATGCAAGGAGGATCAAGAATTTAAGGCCAGCCTCAAATCCTTAGTAAGTTTTGAGGCTACCCTGGCCTACATGAGACTATCTCAAAACAACAAAACCAAACAAAACCCTTTTGCCCCCGCATACTGCGTAGGTGTGTCTTGTTTTTCATGGGTGCTGCAGACTGCTGTGGAGCAGGACTGTCCTCACGGTCACCTCCCCCCAAGTTCACTGGAGAGGAGACTTTCAACAGCCTCATTTGCTTTTTTTTTTTTCTTTTTTTTCCTGGGTTTTTCAAGACAGGGTGTCTCTGTGTAACCCTGACTGTCTTGTAATCTCTGTAGACCAGGCTGGTCTCGAACTCACAGAGATCCATCTCCCTCTGCTTCTGCCTCTAGATACTGGCATCAAAGGACAGCATGCTACTATGCCTGGCTTTGAACAGTCTTTCATAGCGAAATTTCCTAGGGATGACAACAGCATCTAATTCCTGCAAGTGAATTTCAGAGATTTACAAAGATGTTTTCTAGGGACTCATATGAGTATTTAGCATGATTCAAAAGAGACAACCATGGGAGGAGAGGGCTTTTGTCTGAATTCTTCAATGAACTTGAGAATTGCTTCATTTGGTAATTTTAACTTTATTGTATCTGCTGGTCCTTGTCTCCATGATTACAAGATGCAGATTAATTCCCTTTGGGGTCCAGTTCTCTGCCAGGCACAAGATCCCCCCCCAACTCTCTAGCTTCCTTTGAAGCAGTGCTACAGCAAAGCCATTCTCTGTCCCCTGGCTCTTCCCAGACGTGCTCTCCTTTTCGGACCTACAGGATATTTCTGCAGTCAGCTTTCCAGGTGCCAACAGCCAGTGGGGCTGTCTGCCTTTGTAACCAAGGACCAGAACTGTGCTGTTCAGTCAGGATCATGGGCACAGGCCAGTGGGGCTGGATTCCCAACACTTCATAAACTGGGCCTGGTGGTGAGTTCCTGTAATCCCAGAATTTAAGAGGTAGAGGCAAGTGGATCAGAAGGTCAGGGTCATCCTTGACTTTATAGTGGATTTGAGGTTAATTTGGGATATGGGAGACCCTGTCTCAAAACAAAACAAGTAAACAAAACCAATCAGTCAATAAACTAACAACTGTAAAATTAAAGAAAAATAAAAGAGTCCAGCTCCTAGCGTCCTGTCCCCTGTGTCATTCCCCTGCCCCCACTTCAGGAATCCAGTGGCTAGCAAATTATAGATGCATGCTTGGAATGTATCGCTGCTGTAAAAAGTTCTGTCGGATATCCCATTGTGACTTGTCTAGTTTTAGGCGATAAAGCTGAGTGAGGCTTGAGCTGCTAGGATTCTGGGTGAAGTCTATTAGACATCTCACCCTCAGCGCTATCTAATCTGATGAACTTAAGTTTGAAACTGCTAGGAAAGGGCTTCTTTGATATCCATTTCTCTTATGTGGGTGTTTAGCCATCCAGCAGACTGGACTGGGAGCCACAATGGGTGGTCCAGGTAGGGCCCTTATGTAGCTTTCCATGGTTGCTTGGAACACAGCATGTTCTAGAATAAAGTGTTCCTCATAGGAACATGAAATATTAAACTCCTAAAGACCAGGTCAGATAGTACAGAACCCCCAGTTTTCTGACAAAAGCATGCTTGCTTGATTCTACTGTGACCTCCTTACCAGCTGGGGTAGAGGCTCGGGGAGGTCAATATGCAGTTGTCCACAGTGTTTCAGGAACTGGGGCTGGACCATACTCATGACACCCCAGTTTGGAAGACTTTTCTGTCTGGGCATCTTATTTGGTCTTTTAGAAAGATCAGATACTTGTCCCCAGCTGTCCAGTTGAGTCTGTGGCACTAGGGTCTAGCCTGCTGATGTTGTCCTGGGTTCTGAACAGTGACTCTCATTCTCTCCTGGCCTGGATTTGTTTGTGAGAATTTGAGCTTTAGTGAGAAAAATCCCACGTAAGTGTTCATCTGGGGTATGTATGTCTTCTTTCTCATCTGGTAAGTCGCTTAATTCAGCTGATACTTTGTAATGGTGCTTCTGCTAGACTTTAGTACTGTTTTTATAAAACAGCCTTGTAACATAACTTGGTGGTTTTGAAGAAACAATGTTTTGTTTGGTCTTGATGGTCCTGTTCCCATTTCAGCAAGCCATGTCCTCCAACCGATGAGCAATTGGTTGCAGGGTAAGACCAAGATCTCGCCTCCCTTTTTCTGTCTTGATTCCGGCTGCCTTCTCTTCTTGTAATTGTGCTTACTGCCTAATTTCTCCCAGTGTTGAAGAATGACTAACGAGGTGCATAGGCCCTAGCTTGGAACCCTCCCTGCCTCTCAAAAGCCCAGATTTTCCCACAGCCTCTGCCCTTTTCCCACCCAGAATTAGTTAGCTATTTCACATCCCCCGAGAACCTAAAGCATGGTTGGCTGGCACCAGAGAGACTTCTGGACCAGGTGTACTGTGCAAGCCTCCTCCCCAAATAGGAGCTAGTAGCCCTGTGGTGTTGGGCCAACAGGTGTGGGTTTCTCATCTCCCTGTTCTACTGCCACAGCAGGGGCCATGATCATTGCTTCTTGCCTTTAGTTTTGAGAGGGAGAGGAAGGGAGGGAGACAGACAGACACACATACTATTAACAGCATTTGAGTATTTTGAGTGTTTAGTTAGATACTCAGGATTAGATGAAACTAAGTAGTGACAAAAATGTCCCCATGAAGGCGATATGGAGCTTCTGCAGGCTGCACTGTCCTGCCCCCCAACAGGCGTCTTGTGTGGGCTGTGGATGCACAGACAGTGTATGTGAATTTCCATCGATAGGTGGGCTGAGAGGCTGAGGAGAGGTCCAGTGCTTAAGAACACTTGCTCTTGAGAGGACCTGGATTCAATCCCCAGCACCCATATGGCAGCTCACAACTATCTGTAACTTCAGTTTCAGGGGATCCAGTGACTTGATCTGGCCTCCATAGGCTCAGGTACACACTGGTTACATACATACATGCAGGAAGAAACAGTCATATACATTAAAAAAAAAAAGAGGCAAGTTGAGGACGTAGAGTTGAATCCTCTCCCATCTTTCTCCCTCTCTGTTTTTGGGTAACCCTACTCCAGAATGATTTATTAAAAACAGAATCCTGGCTTGTTTTCAACTGGAATGTCATGTCTTCCTAAATATGCTTTTCTTAGATGTTCAAGTTAGAAATTTTTCGTTTTTGTAGCAACTGTTTTATTGTCTTATATTACATTTACTATGTTTTCATCAAAAGGATTTTTGTAAATTTTGGAAACGGTAAACCTTGTCCCTCGGAATTTGCTATGTGTAAATTGTACCCCTTTCCTGGCCTCAAGATGACTTTATCTTTGTGCACATTATGTCATCAAACACTGTGTGAATTCCACAGCCAAGCAGGTGGATTTTCATCATAAATGTATAATGGTAAGAGGTAGCATGCAGCTTAGACCTGCTTGGATGAACAGAAAGGTCAGCTAAGCAGGAACTTCTATGATAGCCCTTAAGGCATTGTGGCTTAACTTAAGCACACACAGCTCTGTGCCTCTTACTGGGGAAAGATTTGATTTGATTCCTTCAAGGGCTTATTTGGATGTTGGTATTAATGAATGGAAGCTGGGATACCACTGCTTCCTCTGGGAATCCATGGCCTGAGCTAAGGCATGTCTGTGGCTCTTGATGACAGCAGGGTTTTTAGTGGAGGTTTTTGACTGTGAAGGGAGTTTTGTTGTGGAGTAGTTAAGGTCATTCTCCCATTTGCTACTTTTGTGTACTAAGTCATTGGACGGTAGAATGCCGGGTGCTGCTTGTTTAGATGTGACGTGAAATGTTGGCTGGATCAGAGCCGAAGTGTTTGAATATCCTGGTGTGTTCTTCAAACAGGTGGAGTAGGGCAGAGAGAGCTATGTAGACTCCCTGGTCTGAGATGCTGGAGTCTTCCATATCTGTTTGTTCACCCAGCCACTAATGTTCCAAAAAAGCAGGAACTAAGGACTTGGCTATGGGTCCTGCAGGGTCCAGAATGTCAGTGTTGAGACTGGTGCTGAAAGGTTTGACCAAACCCGCATTGCAAAGGGCAGGGAAGCCCTTTCTGACCAACTGTCTGTGTCTGCTGTATATGGGGGCCCAGAAGCCCTGTAGCAGCTGGAGGGTCCTGCTCATTCTGCAGGGAGCCAGTGCAAGCCCTCCAGGCCACAGCAGCCTGGACTTTTTTTGCTGGCATGGGTAGAAGTGGGGGAAATGCACAGCTGCTTGTCTCACATGTTGGCCATGGCCAGGCTTCTATTCCGGATTGCCTCCAGGTCACTCTTCTTATGGCCCTGCTCTGTGTAGAGTGGCCGGGAATGGATGCCCCTCCTAGATACGTCCTATCTCAGCGTCATTTGCTGCTTTGGAATTGAGACACATGAGCTGCTTAAAGCTGACCTTCCTTTTCCATCTTGCAATGGAGGAGTTGTGATGTCAGTCTGTCTCCCTTCCTACAACTGAGAATGTCTCTAGAAGAAACAAGACTAAGGTCCCACAGTGGAATGTCATCCCAGATAGACTCTTTCAGGACTGAAGGGTCTCCCTGCCGGGGCAGACTATGGTCTTGATAGTGCTAGAGATAGCTGTCTTTCCCAAACTACCCTCCTAGATAGTAGAAAGCGTTCCTTAGTAGATAGGTGAGTGTAGGTGCTTGCTCTCCTCAGGGCCAGATCAGAAACAGTGCTCGTGTATCAACATTGGAGGCCCTCAGTCCCTGGTCTCGGAGATAAGCGGCAACACCAGGCCCCAGTGCTCTCCTCCCTTTAGGCAACTCACTTATCCAGATCCCCCAGACATGGAGGACTAGGTTTGCCAGCAGGGGCACAGATGTACAGATGCGTATTGGAAGGGGTGAGCTCTCACACCCCAGCCATTCCCACTTCCCCATGACACTTGTTTCTGTGCATCCCGTGTTCCTGTAACACAGTGTGTCTGCATGCCTTGTACCACATTCCCTCAAGAAGAACTGAGAAGTTTAAGTATTCAGGATAAGGGAAGGGCTGAGCAGCTATGCTGAAAGGGATGTAGTTAGCATACTGCATGCGTCTTTGAGCTCTGTCCTCTGGTCCTTTTTGTGGCCCTGTTATGGATGGTTTGGGGTCACGGAGATTGAGAAGCACAGTTCTACAAACCAAAGTACAGTCAGGAGAGGCCCTTCTGCCTGTGAGCCTCAATCAGTGGCTCCTGAGGCAGTGCCAGCCCCAGCCGATCTTTTCAATGCAAACCACAGCTGTTTCTCTTCTAATTCATACAGCATGCAATAAACGACAGCATGTGCCTTCAGCCTGTGCTTCTCCTGCCTTCCACCTGTAATTCTGGTGACTTCACGTCCCTAACCTTGGGATTGCTGCAAGAGAGCCACTGATGAAATGCCGCCCACTGGGGACAAGTAGCTCCACAGAACTGTCATTTCCTGAGCCACTCCCCCCTTTCGGGTACCTGGGCATGGTGCTCTGATTTTCATTAATGCATCTCCATCTACCTTTTTAAAATTTTAAGGTTCTCGGATGTTATTCTGGCAACAATTTTGGCAACCAAGTCTGAAATGTGTGGCCAAAAATTTGAACTGAAGATTGATAACGTACGGTTTGTTGGGCACCCGACACTGCTGCAGCATGGTCTGGGGCAGGTATGGCCCTCAGCAGGTAGGATCTTTCTAGGGTGGGAGGGGCTGGCTTCTGGCTCTGAGGGTCAGGACTGTGCTGACATCAATGCTGGTGAATGTGCCCTTGGGGCAGCAGACCTGATCAGCTGCTTGCCATGAATTGTGTACCTTTGTAGGTCCTGGGAATCCAGTAGAGAATGACAGGGGGTACTTGCCCTGTCTATAGTCCCAGCCACTAGTTGTTTGTTTGTTTTTTTTTTTTTTTTTCATTTAGTGATGAATGGAACTCAAGCCTTTCAATGTGCTATGTGGTTGTTGGCCCACTGGGCTCCATCCCCAGCTTTCTGTCACTAGCTTTTGCTGACTACATTCTGTGCCTCCTCTGTGGCCTTTCCTCATGTATAGGGTATTTGTGTCCAGAAAAGGCAATAGAATGAGTTAACTAACAATTGTCTAATTCCTGCACCTTCTAAAAAATGGTGCAAACACTTCCGTTAAATGATATTTTAATAGCCAACATATTTTAGTATGTATTGTCATGCTGACCTTTTTATATTTGTTTCCTGATAAACGAGTATTTGGGTACTGAGGAGTGTTAGCAAGGTGGAATGTGCTGTTACCCAAAGGAGCCTGTCCACTAGAGCCAGTCAGCTCTAAATCCAGGCAGGATCCATAGCAGCATCACCTAGATTCATACAGGAATGTATAAAAGGCTGTGCTGTGACTTGCCAGCTTTATCAATGTGAGGCGCTTCTGAGGGCAACAGGAAGTATCTTGCCCCTTTGATAATACCTTCCATCCTTACAATGGTATTTAATGACCGAGCTTGGGTTCCTGTCTATGGGTGAGGAGAGTTGATGGTCACTTCCTGTAGAATTGCGGTGACTGGCAGGGATGGGTACGGTTCCTGGATGTTATAGGGAGAGTTCTAACTCCCTCTCTAGGCAGCACTTTTAATTGGGCTCGAAGAGCTCAGGGTGGTACCTTTGGATGCCTTGGTGTTTGTGACTGGAGCTGCCTGGATGCCAGAATGGGAAGAGAGAGCGACTTGGTTCTGTAGCAAGACTGGCTGCCTCCTTTCATCAGGGCTGCTGAGCACTGTCCTATCTCTAAATGTCCTGAGTACTTGCCATGGCAATAGAGGCATGGTCTGGGTTCTCCAGCCACTTACATCCCTTTCTGTCCTGTCTTTTTTGGGCATTGTCAGTTGATTCCTTCAGTCATGGAACTCCAGCCCCAGCCATTCTGCTCCTTCCACACATGAGATTCATCGGTTTGTATGGATGACTGTTTGAGCAAAAGCACCAACACCTCAAAGACCCTGGGGATGTGTTTCTCTCATTTTTACCATGCTCTGGAGCCTTTCTCCATGCATGGAGTAGAAAGATCTAACAACTTCCTGTAGAAAGTTAAAGCTGTCTGCTGGCTGTGGTGTCTCATCCCTCCAATTCTAGTTAGAGAGCCTGAGGTAGAATCACTGTGAGTTCAAGACCAGCTTGGATCCATAGTAATTCTAGCGTCACCCTGCAGTTCATAGTGATAGCCTGTCACAAACAAATAGACAGACTGGATGCTGTGTCTTTGGATTTATTAGAATTATGCTCTTTTACAGGTCTCCAAAACAGACCCATCTCCAAAGCGGGAAGCACCCACCATGATTCTTTTTAATGTGGTGTTTGCACTGAGGGTGAGTGTTTACATGAGTGTTTAGATCAGGAAGGGGACCTGAGGGAGAAGAGCCAGTTTCCAGTGAGTTTTTCATTGGCCCAGAGCTCAGACCATGGGCATGGCACTTACCCTTTTGGTGTGCAGGTGGAGCATAGCTCATTGTGTTTCCTTCCTCTTCCTCCTTGAACATTTTTGTAAAATACATACTTATAACAAAATTTACTTTATTAACAGTAGTGATGAAACCCAGGGCCTCATGCATGTTGGACAAGCACTCTGTTATTAAGCTACATCTCTAGTCCTGAATGTTTCCCATTTTAAAGTGTGTGGTGGGGGTTGGAGAGAAGGCTCAGCAGTCAAGAGCACTGGCTGCTCTTCCAGAGGACCCGGGTTCAATTCCCAGTGCCAAGATGGCAGCTCACAATTCTTTGTAACTACAGTTCCAGGAGATCAACACTCTCACACAGACAAAACACCATTGCACATAAAACAAAATTAAATAAGTTTAACAAACAAACAAAAAGTATGTGGTGTCACACACCAGCGCTTGGGAAGCTGATGCAGGAGAATTGCTACAGATTTGAGGCCAGCCTATGCCCCAGAGTGCGATCTGTCTGAAAAAGACAGATGAGCACTCGCTAGAGCAGGCAGTGCATTTCTATGGCCCAGCACCTGGGGAGCTGCAATAGGACAAGTAGGAATTCAAGGTCACAGGGATCTTGAGACCAGCGTGGGCTAATGAAGCCCTGTTTTAGTGCCCTATTACCCTAAAAAAATAAAAAAATAGACAATTTATGTCAGGCATAACTGCACATGTCTTCTACTGTATAGTAAGATCCTGACCTAAAACATCAAATCATAAATAAAACAAAGAATTTAATTATACCTAATACATTTATAATATAATTCACTATGTATTATTCATCTTATTTATCACTGCTATCTAGATTCATATTTTATCCCTCTTAACAGGAAACCCATGAGGAGTCCAATGGCAGTTTTTATGCCTCTGTATCTTTTTTTAAAAAGATTTATTTATTTTTATTTTATTGGTGTTTTGCCTGTGTGTAAGTCTGTGTGAGGGTATTGAATCCCTTGGAACTGCAGTTACAGTTGTGAGCTGCCATGTGCTGGGAAGAGCAGCCGATGCTCTTAACCACTGAGCCATCTCTCCAGCCCCTTGCCTCTATATCTTAAAGCAAGTCTTGGGCCTCATGTCCATTCTTTTGTTTTAGATTTATTTTTATGTGTGCATGAGTAAATGGGTATCTTTCCAAGGCCAGAAGAGGCGTCAGATCCTTTGGAGCTGAGGTTACAAGCAGTTGTGAACCCCTTGATGTGTGCTAGGAACAGAACTCAGGACCTCTGGAGGAGCATAAGTGCTCTTAACTACTGAGCCATCTTTCTGTCCTGCCCCTCCCACACCCATTTTTATTTTGAGACAGGGTTTCTCTCTGTATCCCTGCTGTCTTAGAACTCCCTCTGTAGACCAGGCTAGCCTTAAACTCAGAGATCTGCCTGCCTCTGCCTCCTGAGTCCTGGGATTAAAGGTGTGTGCCACCACGCCTACCTTTTGTTTCTTTTTAGACACGGTCTTAAATATCTCAGGCTGGTCATAAGTTCTTATATATCTGAGGATGACCTAGAACTGATCCTTCTGCTAGGATCACAGGCATGTGCCTCGTGTCTGTTGTATTTTTATTCATTATTCCTTTACTACAAGACTTATCTATAAAGTAAAAAAAATTTTTTTTGTTTTTGTTTTGTTTTTTCGAGACAGGGTTTCACTGTAGAGCTTGTCCTGGAACTCACTCCATAAACCAGGCTGGCCTTGAATTCACAGAGATCCACTTGTCTCTGCCTCCCAAGTACTGGGATTAAAGGCTAAAGTAATGGTTCTTATTTTATGCCGTAATATACTTTTCAACTTGATAAGAATTCACCACAGTAAGTTGGTATTAACTAGTACCTGGTCTATTAAAAATTTCTGATTGAGAACATAGTTTTCCAGTTGGCCTGTGTGAGCCATGATGCAGACTCCACTCAGTGTGAGTGGTGTATCTTTCTCTTCTAGTCTTGGCTGTCCCATTGTCCCATCACATTTTCCACATCCAGATTTGTCTCATTGAGTAGACTGTGAGACCTGCTTCCCAACTTTCTGCACCCTGCAGACTGGAAGTGACTATGGAGGTCTTTCATTTGGGTACAAGCTTTTGGCAGGAGGCCCCATGGATGATGACACAGTCACTTGGTGCTGCTTCCTGTTCTGTACTGTGAAAGTTCACTTTGTTTCTTTGTTTGAGATGGTGGTGTCATATAGACTAGGCTGGCCTCAAACTTCATATGTAGACTTAAACTTGATCCTTCTATCTCTGCCTTCCAAGTGCTAGCATTATAGGGATAAGCTATCACGCCTAGCTCCAAGTATGTACTTTATAAGCATTCGTATTAAAGTCTGGCATGTTCTGGGTGGCTGCTTTCTCTGCATGTCCCTGCTTAGCTTGGAGCTGAAGGCAGCTTGCTCAGGGTTAGCCTGTGCAAACAAGACATACCAGATATCCCTTCAGTGCATGTCACTGAGCCTTTCATGGGTGGGGAGAAGAAAAATTTTACTTTGTGTCACTTTGCACAAAGGCGAAATATGAACAGTTGGTCCCCAGCAGCTGATGTAGGGATGCTTTTGTGCCTCAGCTAGTGGCTCCTCTTCAGTCCTTCCTCAAAGGAGTTTTCTGTGTCCAAGATTATTTTCTCCCTGCTTTTCTAGTGGAAATGTTTTCACTCAGACTCTCCTAAATGTGTGTTTTATTTTGAGGCAGTTGCATATATCCTGTAAATCATCCTGTTTAGGACATGGTCAGGGGATGCTGTAGGCCTGCAGAGTCAGGGCAGACAGCTGATTGCAAGCCTGCCCATGTGCTAGTTCTCTTTGTGAAGATGGGACTTACTGACAGTATGGAAAATCTCCACTCCAGGTGAACAAAGTGTGGTCTGGGTAAGATTTTTACTTAAAAGTAGCAAGCACAGAGTCATCTGGAAAATCCACAGGATGGGAAAACAGCATCAGAGGGCCTAATCAGTAGTGCCATTTGTCCCTCTTCCTTCTAACCCTGTACCCCAAAGTATTACTCAGCAGTCCTGGTGGCCTCTAGAAGCGCTGAGTCATGCTTGGCTCAGTTATCTGCTCCTTCAAGCATCTCCATAGATCCCACAGTGGCCTGCTCCACCCTTGGTCTGGGTGTGTACACCTGCTGGTTGACTGTGGTCTCTGATAGGTTTCAGAGGGGTGAGGGACACTTCTAACCTGAGAACTTTTGCATGCCACTTTTACCTAGTCAGTGTGGATACAAAATGGGGTTGGGGAGGCAGGATGATTAGGCCTGGAGCCTACTGGTATTCTAGTTAACTTAGGTCTTCTTTGCTAGGAAGAACTCACCCCTGACAGATATTCAGAAAACAGCATAATGCTTCTGTATTACATGTTCTGTAACAACACAGCCTGTTGTGAATGAATTCCTGTATACTGTAGGCCAGACATGTTCCTGAATGGTCAGTGCACAGCAGCGATTACAGAAACCTCCAAGATTTTGCTCAGGGCAGCCTCTGTTCTGAGTGCTCTATGTGTTTGACTAGCTTTCTCTGCTCAGTTGGATGTCCTTCCTCAGATGACTTGTGACCCAGATCACATAACATGCCCTTAGCTGTCCCTTCTTTTCTGTATAGTCCTAGCATAGTAGGAATGTGTTCCCCTTAGAGGACTCCCATAGAGTCACTACAGTTGTTCCCGAGATATAAAAATAAGATGGGGTGTCAGCCAGCATTTGTGTAGGTAGGCTGTAGACATGCACAGGGATTCTGGACAGTAATTACTATGAGGAGGAACCTAGTGGAGGAAATGGAGAGGACCTTCTTTGTGGTCTGCACTTTTGCTATGCACGTGTATAAGCTCCTTTTAAATAATATGTCTCTGTATACATATTTTGAGCGTTTGGCCTCTCTCGCACAGGCCAATGCTGACCCATCAGTGATAAACTGTCTACATAACTTGTCCCGGCGCATTGCCACTGTCCTGCAGCATGAGGAGCGCCGCTGCCAGTACCTCACTAGAGAGGCCAAGCTGATCCTTGCACTTCAAGATGAGGTATCTGCTATGGCTGACGGTAAGTGCGGCTGCCTGGTGAGCATGGGTCTGCTCTGGATGACTTCTTGGTGTCGTATCTCTAGAGGACCAATTGGTCACTATGCTTTGATTCGAGGTAGTTGCAGATAGTGCTACTAATTGGTTCTCTAGTTTCAGGGACACTATTGAAGAGATCCTCTATGTAGAAAAGGCGGGCTTGCTGCCTGATTGCAGGTTTGAGCACATGCCAGTTCTCTTTGTGGACTAAGAACAGATAATCTTTCTACCTCTCCCATACCACAACAGAACAGTCAGAAGCTAACCAAAGCTTTGGCTTTTGGTAAACTGGACACTGGAGAGGAAGTTCTTACAACATCTGGTAAGCAGAAACTGGTCAGAGAAGTTACAGCATCTTCACACTGAGCTGGTCATGACCAGGGGCACAGGAAGGCTCTTCCAGGCATTTGCATATGGATCTACTTCCCTGAGTGGATGGGTCTGAATTGAAATCTATAGGAAATACTCCCCCCCCCCCCACTGCTGTGAATCTCTGCCTGGCATTGGTTCTGCTAGACAAATTTGCCCTGGGTTGGGAAACTCAGGAAGGGGTTATTAAGATCATCAGCTGGTAAAATGGGTGATTTCCATATTTTTGGCTGTTAAATTGAAGAAGAATCTAACTATATCTCCTAACCAATTATAAGAAATAGTCTTTGCTGATAGACATGGTAATGTTTGCTGTGCCCAAAAGATCAAATACAGGAGAGAAACTGGTAACGACCTTGGCCTCCTTTCGATAAGGTTAGCAGCTACAGAAGAAAGAATGAAATCCACCTGCCTTTAAAGGTGTGCACCACCACTGCCCAGCTAAAGTGGTGTATATCTTTAATACTAGCACTTGGGAGACAACGGCCAGTGGATCTCTGATTTCCAGGCCAGTCAGGGATAGAGAGATCCTGTCTGAAAAACAAAAACACTTGTATTGTGGGCCTGAAAGTAGTTATAGAGTGGTTGTTTAGTATATGTGAGGCTCTGGGTTCCAGCCCCAGGACCCAAAACAAAATGACAACAAACACACATACTTTAAGATTTATTGATTTATTCTATATAGTGTTTCTCCTGCATGTCTACCTGCAGGCCAGAAGAGGATTCCAGATCTCATTACAGATGGTTGTGAGCTACCATGTGGTTGCTGGGAATTGAACTCAGGACCTCTGGAAGAACAGCCAGTGCGCTTAACCTCTGAGCCACCTCTCCAGCCCCCACTTATATTTTGTATTTTAGTTAATTATAATAGTTAACAATCCAGAAGTTTTATTTCATCTTCTTCTTTGATGGTACTTACCTTTAATTTGGGGAGACAGAGGCAGGTGGATCTCTGTGAATTTGAGGCCAGCCTGGACTACATAGTGAGTCCAATCTAGCCAAGACTACATAATGAGACCCTGTCTCAAAAGGAAAGAAACAGACAAACTTACAAACAACAACAAAAATCTGTTAAAAAATTAAATGTTAAAAAAAAACACATTCACCAGGTGATGGTGACACACGCCTTTAATCCTAGCACTTGGGAGGCAGAGGTAGGCAGATCTCTGTGACTTGGAGGCCAGCCTGGTCTACTGAGTAAGTTTCAGGACAGCCAAGGCTACACAGAGAAACCTTGTCTCAAAACAGCAACAACAAAAGAAAGATCTTAATTGTTCATATTTTTATTAGTGATTCATGAAGATTAATAAAAGATATTTCAGTCATAAAAACAAATCTCACTAGCATACAAGTGTGGGAAGAGGAGTGGGATATGGCATGGGAATACCGGTCACTACAGCAGAAGGTGGGGTCTGATGAATCAAGAGACACTCCTTCCATGGCAGGCTCCTGTGGCTGCAAGGCTGTGTAGGCCAGTGACAAGTTTAAATGCAGATATTTCATATAGAAATAATTTCACAGATCACCTGAGTCTGTTTTTATTTTAGAGGGATCAGGGATACATTGATTTGTTATTATTGTTATTATTATTACTGCAAGGGGTTTCTTGATGTTAGTTTAACATTGCTTTAACATTACTTGTTAATGTTGAAATGTTGAATTTGTTCTAAAGATAGTTCCTGTTCTGGCCTGTGCATGTTTATTTGCTTTGTAAAAACAAACAAACAAACAAACAAAAAAAACAAAATCAGGTAAATCCTTACCTATTGTGATTCTTGTAGCAAATGAAGGTCCTCAGTCCCCGTTCCACCACATCCTGCCCAAGTGTAAGCTGGCTAGGGACCTCAAAGAAGCTTACGACAGGTAAGACAGGATTATGCTTGTCTAATCTCCTCTTCCTGGGTCTCCTTCCCCCAGCCTCCAGAGCTGAAACATCCCACAGAGCTGCCATAGGCTGGGCGATGCTCTGGTGTGTGTGCTGGAGCTCTGCTGAGGTAGAACGAGGGAGGGCAGGGAAGGGACGGCTGTGTGGCCACTCTTCAGAAAAGTCACCTTGGTGTCCATTTTTCAAGCGTCAGCCCCTTTGTTGAGTAGTGTGTACTCGGCAGGGATACATCACTCCAGACCCCTTTTAAAACAGAAGATTGTGCAAAGTTATGCACAGAAGCCTGAAAGGTTTTTTTTTAAACCATTAAACATTTTATTGAGCTTAACTTGCTACCAAGTTCTTTGCCATCTATATTGAGGTGAGTCTCACATGAGGTGAGTCTCTTCACACATGAGGAAATCAAGGTTCAGTGGGTAGAACTGGTGTTGACTGTCATAATCTGGGCTCTGGGAAAGCTGGAGTTTGAGACACTGACTATATGGGGTCAGCAAGTATTGGGGACACAATGGAAACCTCATGTTGATTTGATTATATTGGTGGCCAAATACTCTATTAAAATGTAAACAAAATACTTAATTGTGTGTGTGTGAGTGATAGAGTCTCACTAAGTAGTCTAAATTGGTTTGAGACTTCAGATCCTTCTGCTGGGATTACAGGAGTGTGACTCTAGCTTTTTCTCTTTTGTTTGTTGGACTGGGTTCTTTTCTGTAGCCCTGACTAGCCTGGAACTAATTCATTTATGTAGACAAGGCTAGGCTACATAGCATCTAAAAAACAAAGTAAAAGGAAAACCAGGGACCTTAGGTTTCTAAAGAAAAGAGAGTGGACGGGGATTGTGGTGGAAAGTTGGAAGGAAATAAGACCTTACACAGTTTTGTCATCCACCAGGCACAGCTCAGGGCTTGATGCCTCCTAGCGCCACCTAGTGGACCAATTTGGAGGAGCACAGGAATTTGAGCTTTTGGAATTTCTCACCAGAAAGGCTACTCAAGATTCTTCTTCTAGCCAGATAACCTGTTTGTTAGTACGCAAGGTCTCACTCTCCAGGTGAACTTCCACACCAGCCAATCCTGGGTCCTAGAAGCTGCCTTGGGGAGGCTGAGAGCAACACTTCCTGGCAGGATGTGGCAGGTGTGACCTCTGTTCCCACCCATCTGGTATTGGCACAGCTCTGTAATTGCCTAGTAGCCCTCTTGGCTTGATTTTCCCTCAGCTTCATCTCACTAGGTCTGTGGTTGGTCTCAAGGTCCTGTTCCCTCAGCAATGAAAAGTTGTGGCTGACTGTACGTTGGCTGGGTAATTGTCTCCTGAAAGCAGGTTCCTGCCAGATTCCTGAGAAAGATCTTCTCCGAGAAGACCTAAAGGACAGGAAGCTGTGGGCTTAATTGATGTAGAGCTTTGAGAGCATCTTTTTAACAGAATTGTTCTGGATTTACTATCCAAAGCCAGGGTCCCTATGTGTCTGTGAGTATAGACTGGAAGTAGGAACCTCTTAGGAGGTTACCCTGACTGTCCCATTACCTGTCTCCTTACGGAACTCACGAGCCCATGTGACCCCTGGCTTCCATCCCTCAATAGGGCAGGGGTGTCCCTTCACTTTCTGTACATAACCCTTTGCCTAGCTCATCATCCACGGAGAGTTAAAGGAATTTGTAATGGCAGGAGAAGTGATGATTTAAATCCCTTGGGGTGTGAAGAAGTGTTCTGTTGAGTAATTCTCTGAGTTAACGGACTGTGGTAGAGTCTGGGCGGCTTAGCTCTTGGGAATTCTGTCTTAGGCCTGGCCAGGCACTGCTCAAGAGCAAGCGCAAGCCTGTGTATGCCTCCGATATTCTGAGAGTCAAGGTCTTCATTTCATGAGAGTGTACCTATATGTAAAGTTTCATTTGAAGTCTCAAGGACTTTTGAAGCCTACCCATGTCTCCTGGTTTGTGCAGCATCCTACCACATGTGCAGGAAGATTGACTGCTGCTGTGTGGGTCAGAGGACACAGCACACATGACAGAGTCTCAAAGGAGGAAGAGGATGAGCTGACCTGAGTCAAAAAGTGACCTTTGGTTCTTAGCCAAAGGTAGGAGTTGAGGAGTGAGGAGTGAGATAAGCTTGCACAGGGCGCATCTTGGGTGTGGACCACAGGGTCCTGGTGCTCTGCACAGTCATGGTGTGCAGATGCAGGGCTCCGGCAGAAGCATTATCTCTTGTTACAGGAAGGGCTGGGCTCTTCTGCTGTGAAGGCTGGATAAGCTTGGGGATAGTGTTTGTCTGCAGAGTGTTTTCAGACTAAATAATTAAACACCTGCAAAAAGAAACACAAGCTTAGCAGGAAACTTTTCTGGTGTAGACCCTGGTTTTGTCTTGAATTGCAGATTATAGAAGTAGGGACAGTCCTGTTTCTTCCCTTCTTCACAGATGCTAGTGTGTTCCCTGGTTTTCCCTTTTACTGTGAAAGATTCACCTGCCTTTCTCTAGAGCTACAGGCTAAAGTTGGGCATTTCTGATGTTCCCTGTCCTCCAGTGTACTCCAGCGGTTTGTCTAGGAGTGCATCTGGTCCTCGGGGGACTCCTAATGGCAGCGCTCAGTGTCTCTGCCCCACAGAGCTCGGTTAGTTTGTAAAGAGGCTCCAGCTCAGCGCAAAGTATTCAGAGGGAAAGTCACAGGCTGGGGATCCAAAGTCATCTGTCATGAGGATGGCAGAGACTCCTGAGCTGTGAAGGTATTATGAAGGCCTTAATGTGTCTCTGGTTTCCCTCATGCCCACAGCTAGCATTTAAGCCTGGCCTATACACAAGTCTCTGATGCGCCTTTTTCTGTAACTCTGTGGTTTATACAACTTGCTGAAGGTTGTCTTTCTTAGTGCCAGCCAGAGATTCTCCCAAGTGCAAGGCTGTAATTTGTTTCCTTTCTTGCTGTACTCCAGGAACCTGAAACAGTACTTAGAGTTGCACCTACCAGATGGTTGTTACAGCACCACTGAGGTCCTTGGTGGAGCAGAATCATTTGTATTTGAAATGATAGGAGTCTTGGCATTTAATTCTGATTCCATGTTGTTCCAACAGCTACCCTGTGCTATCCCCTAAATAAGAGAGTTCAAAAATAGGACCTATTATTTCTTCCCTTTGTGACCATGAGTTAAGCTAATTGGAGGAGGCAGGCTAGTGTTTGCATGGGCGTGACTCCATGCAGCGTACTCTAACCTTCTCCCCTCTTGCCCTTCTTTTTCCATCTGTGTGTGGATGCCGAGATCTTATCACAATGCAGTGTTTCCTTAGGTGGTTTCTCAAGGTTGGTTGTGAGCTTTCCATGCACTCAGACATGCTTTGGTCAGGGCCCATTTCTAGAAGAGACCAAGAATATTGAGTTCCTCAGAGAGCCTGGGTCTTTGACTCATATCTTGACACTCATTAAGCCATCTAGTTTGTTTCTCCCTGAGGGAATGTGAACCACAGTTGCCCATCCTCCACCCTTCCTCAGAGGTGCTGAGGCTCTGGGAGAAGCACACATAGAAGTTTGGGAGCCATGGCCTGCTTTGCATTGAACAGTCAGTGCTGCAGGGATCCGGGGGAGTGAGGGCTCACAGAAATGTTCTTCCATGTTTCCTTTCCTCGTGCTTAGTCCCTGCTTGAAGGAGAAAATACCTAGTTTGCTTTTGAAACTGTTGGCTAGAGTTCCTGGAGAAATTCAGAAACTTAAGGCTCTTGGTTTATTGCTGGAGGCTTCAGGGAAGAGGCTATAATAGTCCTCGGCAGCTATATTGTGATACATGCTGAGAATCTCGGCACTTTGGAGGTAGAGGCAGGAGGAACACATATTTGAGGTCAGCTCGGGGTTACACAGCAAAATCCTTTCTCAAAATAAGGCATGGGCATGGCGACACACACATCTTTACCCTCAGCTCTTGGAAGGCAGGCAGGCAGAGTCTGTGAGTTTGAAGCCAGCCTGCATATTGAGACCTGGGACAGTCAGGGCTACATACAGAGACCCTGTCTCAGGAAAAGAATTGGGAGTGGGGAGAAAAGTGTGTTTTCTCGGGCCTGAAGCAAGGACCTTGTTTCTCCCACAGTACCCAACATTTACACCTTTGACCTAGGCAGGAAGAACTCTTGCCACACCTCCTTGAGCTGCTGGCCTGCTCTAGGCTTGACCATTCCCATACTGGGCGCTGAGAATAGCAGCAGGGTGGGTGGTGATGGGAAAGTATTTCTTGGCTGCTCTTCTGGGTAGGAGGCAGCAGAGAAAACAAGATGGGGGGAAGGTGCTATAGAAATTGGCAGTTTGAAAACCAAGTGATGTATCCTGTATGCTTGTTTGAGAACTGAAGTTACCATGAAGCTTTAGGTTCTATTTCCTACATTGGGTGAAGGAGGCTACCTGCCTGGTTTGCTCTGAGCTTGACTGGGTTGGGGCAGATGACCAGAAACAGCTTTCTCATGCAGAATAAATAAAGTCACAGGGACTTTCCTAAGCAGTTGCTTTTCTTCCTTTATGTCTTTCAGCTAACTGCAGAATGTGCTCTCATGCTTCTTGCCCACATAGCATATAGACCTGAACAGATTCTGTTTAATAAGCACGAGCTGTTGGCGCTTAACACAGGGACTGTGTGGCTGAGCCATGGGGCGGGTCTCCCCCTTTGCACAACCCGTTCCTCCTCTGTGTGTGTGGTTCTTCCACATGTCCATAGTGGAGCCTGTTCTCAGCAAGGGCTTTCTGGGCAGACAGTTCTCCTGAAGACCATTCCCCCTCCTCTACTCATGAGTGCTGTGCTTTGTATGTATAGGGTGTCGTTGGTCAGGACAGCATTAGGTAGCAGACAGGCCATGAGCACATGGGTGCAGGGCGAGGGCTCAGAGTGAAGGTGGGACCAGGGAGTGCCTCATGGAGAAAGTGGCTTCAGTTGAGACTGAAGTCATGAGAGAGCCGCGAGTGCCAGGGTCCTGAGAGTGGCTAGACTTGAGTGATGGGGCAGGAAATGAGAACAGGAAGTGTGTACAGGACACAGGTCCTCTATGTTGGAAGACCTTGGATGGTACTACCCAGGTAGAACCTGTGAGGAAAGTGGACTGGGTGCTGGTTGTCCGGGCAGCTCTGGTCTGGTGTTATTGGAGAGGTCTGGATTTTGAATGTCTTTGCACGTAGAGTACATAGGATTTATTGATGGTTTGAGCTAGGGACAGTGCTGCCATGTTTGACCTGCACATATGTGTCAGTCACTGAGGATGTGGAGTAAAGGTTTGCCGTGGTATATGCTGGGGCTGCATGGTCCCTTGTTTCTCCTCTAACCTGCTTCACTCCCACCACCAGCAAGGGTCATGGAGGCAGGTGCTTTGTGCTTCTTACCATTAATGTTCTGTGGAACTTGGCAGCTCCCCTCCTCTACCCATCTCTTCTCCTTGGAGATAGGTCCTTTCTTGTCCAACTGCCCACCTGTGCCTGGGTCATCTCCGAGAGGATGGGCTGTGGATGCCAGGTGTCTGTATGCCATGGGCCCAGGCAGGCAGCCAATGGCTCTGCTACATTGAATTCCCAGGAGAGACAGAAGCACTTTCCTTTAGTCCTGACAGGCTTATTGGATTATATTCCAGGGAGGGAAGAAGGGAGAGGGAGGGAGGAAGAGACGGGGGCTCGTGTGTGTGTGTGTGTGTGTGTGTGTGTGTGTGTGTGTGTATTCTTAACATGTACTTAGGCATGCTGAGATCTGAAAAGATCCTCTCTTACCCCTGAGCTCTCCCTTATGTCTTCCTCTAGCCTGTGAATAGGGTGCTGTTCTAGGGAATGGGCAGGTGGCTGCTGTACTAACAGTGCCACTCTTGACAGCCTCTGCACATCTGGTGTGGTGCGGCTTCACATTAACAGCTGGCTGGAAGTGAGCTTCTGTCTGCCCCACAAGATCCACTATGCAGCTTCAAGTCTGATCCCTCCAGAGGCTATTGAGCGGAGCCTGAAAGCGATCCGGTGAGAGCCAACCCCATCATGCCTTTCCTGGTAGCTGCTGCCTGCGACTTTACTAGTTACTTTGTTCCAGAAATTCCCTTCTTCCTGCCACAGAAGTTGGTAGGTAGGACTTTGCTGTTAGTAAAACCACATGATTTTATATCCAGTTCTGCCCAGAAATGACCCATCCCAGTTTTTTTTTTCTGGGCCCTCCCAGCATAGTCTGGGTGAGTAGAACTGGCCAAGGGCTTTGCCCAGGCCTGCAGGGCAGCATGGGTCTAAACTAGGACTCTAGCAGATTGCCTTCATGGTACTATACACTCAGTAATGGTCAGCATTTCAGTCCGAAATCATGGGAACCCAGGTAGCTTCTTAGATTAATTGATTTCCTGCAAGGACAATCTGGAACATGAGCACTACAAAGAAGAAAAAGATGGAGAAAGATTCCTCAGCACCGGGAATGGTAGAAGCAGAGCACGCATTGCCCAGTCCTCCCACGCTCCCACATCTGTGCTGGAGTCAAATGGCCTTCTTTCTCACTGTGCATATTTGTGTAGTTCTATTCATAGTTGGTGGATGTTTTGTTTTTCCTGTTTTAGAAAGATCCCCCCTTTCTTTTTTTGTGGTACTAATGATTGAACTTTTCACAAGCGTGCCCACACACACACACACACACACACATACACACACTTCTCCCCTCATGAGACAGGGTCTCTCTGTCTTCCTGGCTGTACTGAATCTTACTACGTAGACCAGGCTGGCCTTGAATTCACAGAGATTCACCTGCTTCTGCCTCCCAGGTATTGGAATTCTTTTTTTTTTGGTTTTTCGAGACAGGGTTTCTCTGTGTAACAGCCCTGGCTGTCCTGGAACTCGCTTTGTAGGCTGGACTCAAACTCACAGAGATCCTCCTGCCTCTACCTCCTGAGTGCTGGGATTAAAGGTGTGCACCACCAACTGGCTTTTTTTTTTTTTGAGACAGGATTTCTCGGTAGCATTGGAGCCTGTCCTAGAACTAGCTCTTGTAGACCAGGTTGGCCTCTAACTCACAGAGATCCGCCTGCCTCTGCCTCCCGAGTGCTAGGATTAAAAAAGGTGTGCGCCACCATCCAGCAGCTTTTTTTTTAAATTTATTTTATATGCATTGATGTGAAGGTGTCAGAGCCCTGGAACTGGAGTTACGGACAGTTGTGAGCTGCCATGTGGGTACTGGGAATTGAACCCAGGTCCTTTGGAAGAGCAGCCAGTGCTCTTAACTGCTGAGCCATCTCTCCAGCCCCCCTTTTTTACTTTATAATATTGTTTTTTTTAAAATATTTATTTATTATGTATACAGTGTTCTGTCTGTATGTATGCTTGCTGGCCAGAAGAGGGCACCAGATCTCATTACAGATGGCCGTGAGCCACCATGTGGTTGCTGGGAACTGAACTCAGGACCTCTGGAAGAACAGTCAGTGCTCTTAACCTCTGAGCCATCTCTCCAGCCCCAATATTGTTTATTTATATGTGTATGTGCATGAGTATGTACACAAGTATAAGGTGGCAGAGACAGGCAGATCTCCTCAAAGGCTTGGTGGCTGACCATTCTAGCCAAATTGGCAAGCTTCAGGTTCAATGAGAGGTCCTATCTCAAAAGATAAGGTAGAGAGCTGGGCATAGTAGTTTTGTTCTAATCCCCACCCCCACCCCAGGACAGCAGTAATCCTTGCAGATTTTGTAAAAGCTCCTGGACACATCACTGTTTTCTCTGATTTCTCCCTCAGCCTCTCCTGCCCACAGTTCAGTGCCTATGAACTCTGACCATGCCTTGGTGTTCCAGGCACTTACCTGGTGGTCCAGGGTCTATGGCCCCTCATGTTCCGCTGACATGTGCTTCTGTCCTTCAGCCCGTACCATGCCTTGCTGCTACTCAGTGATGAGAAGTCTCTGCTGGGTGAGCTTCCCATTGACTGCTCTCCGGCTCTGGTGCGGGTCATCAAGACCACATCTGCTGTGAAGAACCTGCAGCAGCTAGCCCAGGACGCTGATCTGGCCTTGCTGCAGGTATGCTGGGGACCTGGAGAAATGGGAAGAGGCCTATGGGTACATTTAGGGAAGCAGCCTGCTTGCCATGCTGAATCTCCAGGGGCCCTGTCTAGCACACAAATAGATACTACATACATGACCTGCCACAGATCAGGGTAGTCTGGGTGGGAGGCCTGGGGTTCTGACTTCTGTCTGAGTCACACCTGGCTAGAGCTGTCTTTGTGAGCATTGGCATGACTCCCTTCTCTGTTGAGCAGAGGTGAGACAAGCCATGAGAGAAGGGGAGAGATGGTCCCAGCAAAGGCCTGGAGGACAGCTTGGGGAGGGGCAGCACATAGCTCAGGACAGTCGCAGTGACACATGCGCATGTGTGTGGGAAGTGAGAGCTTGGACCTGAGCTGCTAACTTGTCCTACTGTGTGAGCTTCTTTCCTTTGCACATTTCCCCACCTTTTATTTATTTATTTTTAAATAAAGTATGTCTTTAACAAAGGGACATGCAGAGATTCAGCCTTATTCTAGAGATCAGTTAAGTCCAGTCAGATGTTCAGAGAAAGCCTTCCCTATAGGACTGAGAATTTGTTTAGTTCACTCTCTGATGCCTGCAGGACTAGTCTCTAAGTCCATTACTGGTCCACATGTATCCCTTTTGTTCCACTGCCCCCACCCCCTTTTTTGTTTCTCATTCAGTCCCAGACTCATCAAAATACCCTCATCCTCAAAGAGGCTGTGGGCAGAGCTGTAGAGACAAGAGAGAAACAACTGATGAGGTTGTCCTCAGAAATGTGTTCCACCTGCAGGGTAGCACTGTGTCCCAGATCACGTGCTCTGGGATCCCACTCTGGGCTCAGAGGGGGGGCCCTCAGCCTTGTCTGTGTTTCTGGCTGAAGTGTGATGGAGGAAAAGCATAGAAGAAGCCAATGTTCAGGGGCTTGGAGTGCTTACCAGGTTACCTATGCCAGGGCTGTAAGTGCCATCCAGGTGATCTAAGGCAGGACCAAGTGAATGGATGCCAATATTCAGATCTGGTAGTGGTGTGTACCCTGTGGCCACCAGGGGGTAGCAAAGGCTCACCCGGGGACCTCTGTTTTCTCAAAGGCTAGACTTCTCAGTGGAATGAAGTGGCCACAGGTCTGAGGCAGGCCCTCTTGGACCCCTCTAGCTAGGCCTCCTAGCTCTGTGTGAGAAGTGAGTTGGCACTGCAGGTAGTTTTTGCTTTATGGGCCTATTGGGTTACTTTTTTTCAAAATCCTTTCTATTCTCAGAATAAGTTCATCCCTTCTCTCTATCTCTGGCTCTCCCTGGGCTCTGTGAGAGCATTTAGCATATCCTGCCTTTGTATTTTACCTTGGCCTCCTAAGCTGGACAAGACCTGGCAAGGACCACATTCTGCTTCCCTCTGTAGCATCTAAGACTCAGAACTTTGAATATATTTATTGTTCTGAACCTCCACAGAGAGGGGTTGTGCTACTGTTGTAACGAGTTCAGGCTACATGGGTGATGGTGTATTTTCACTTCCTAGTCCCAGTTTGGATAGAGTCTGTGCTAGGACTGGGCCTGACCCTCACCGTCACAGTCCTCTTTGATAAACCTTTGATGTCTCCTCCATTTCCTTGCCTGGGCCTTGTCTGGGATCAGGGAGGAGGGTGTTGTTTCCTTCCGTACTAACTCCCTGCTGAACCTGATATAAATATTCACTGCTGCTGTGCTTGTGCGAAACCCTATGAGTTCTAGCCCTGGTGGTTCTCCTCACGTGCTCTGGGCTGCTCTTTCCTGTAGGTGTCCCTGTGAGTACAGTAGCCCCAGGGTGGTGCTGGACTTTTGGGGGGAACATCTGCCTCGGGTGTGAATGTCACACATACTATAAGATCACTCTGATGGGCCTTGTGGTACATGTGTATAATTCTGGGGTGGGACGATCTGAGTTCAAGGCTAGCCTGGGCTACAAAGGGAGACCCTGTCTCCAAAAAGCAAGACAAAACAATTAGAAAATCACTCATACCATATCAATCCAGAGAATGTTAACACTTTGGGAGTTTTGTCTTGATAAAATTACTAGTAAGTAGGACTGGAGAGGTGGTTCATTGTATTGTTCTTGCAGAGCACCTGAGCTGCATTCCTAGCGCCCAGATAAGGCAGCTTGACCAGAACTCTAGTTCCAGGGTCTGATGCCTTTGGTCTTTGAGGACACCTGAATATACACACATATACATGTAATTAATACAAATGAAAAATTATTAACAGTCATGAAAGTTCAAATATAACATAAATTACAGATCAGAAAGTCCCCACAATCCTCTATTCCAGAGATAAATACTGAAGATCCTGTCAGTATTAAAGTTGTTTGTTTGTTTGTTTTAATCAGCATCTTCCTATACAGCTCGGACTGGCCTAGAATTTAAGAGATTTGCCTGCCTCTGTCTCCTGAGTGCTGAATTAAAGGCCCTTCCAGACTTGTAGTTTTGAGATAGGATGTCTTCTCTGTAGCCTTAGGTGGACTTTTTTGTTTTGTTTTTTGGTTTTGAGGGTTTTTGATTGGTTTGTTTGTTTGTTTTAGAGACAGTTTCTCTGCATAGCCCTGGCTGTCCTGGAATTTGCTATTAGAACCAGGCTGGCCTTGAACCCAGAGATTCGCCTGTCTCCCGAGTGCTGGGTGAAAGGTGTGCACACCACTGCTTGGCCTGCCCAATGTATTTGCAAGGTGGTAATTTCCTGCCCCAGCCTCTTCGATATGTGATGTGGGAGTGATTTCTTATTAATAAAGAAACTGCCTAGGCCCCTTGATAGGCCAACCCTTAGATGGGTGGAGTAAACAGAACAGAATGCTGGGAGAAAGAAGCTGAGTCAGGGAGTCGCCATGATTCTCCCACTCCAGACAGACACAGGTTAAGATCTTCCCTGGTAAGCCACACCTTGTGGGCTACACAGATTATTAGAAATGGGTTAGATTAATATGTAAGAGCTAGCCAATAAAAGGCTAGAACTAATGGGCCAGGCAGTGTTTAAAAGAATACAGTTTCCGTGTAATTATTTCTAGGCATAAGCTAGCCAAGCAGGCGGCCGGGTGCCAGGGACGCAGCCCCGCCGCTCATATCACAACAGATATGTCACCACACTCAGTTCTTCTCTTCAGGGTTTTTTGTTTATTTGTTTGTTTGTTTTTTGAGACAGGGTTTCTCTGTGTAACAGTCCTATTTCTCCTGGAACTCTCTTTGTAGACCAGGCTGGCCTTGAACTCACTGAGATCTGCCTGCCTTGGCTTCCCAAATGCTGGGATTAAAGGTGTGCACCACCACTGCCTGGCCCTCTTCAGGTTTTTAATGTATACCCACGTGGTTTTTGGCAGTACTGGAGACTGAATTTAGGGCCTCATGATTGATTAGGCAAGCACTCTACTACTGAGCCTCAGATATCCTGTATATTAGATATTTTTAACAGTAGCAAAGTTACAGTTATGAAGTAGCAGTGAAATCATTTTATGGTTGTGGTCACCACAACATGAGGAACTGTAGTAAAGGGTTGCAGCATTAGGAAGGTTGGGACCCACTCATTGGCTTAGAGGTTTAAGACTACTTTGTGTTCTTATAGAGGACCTGAATTTGGTTCTTAGCACCCAAGTTGGTCAGCTCACAGTCTCCTGTAACTCCAACTCCAGGGAATCTTACAGCCTCTTCTGGCTTCTATAGGTACATGAACACACACACAAAATAAAAAATATTTTTAAGAAGGGGCTTGAAGGAAAGTTGACTACAGAAGAGAAGGAGGTGATGTAAGTAAGAGTAGAGATCGGCTTGATGAGGCTACAAGCCAAGAAATGCCAGCAGCTGGAATAGACAAAGACAAATTGTTTTAACCCCCCAAGGGGGCAAAGATTTACTGGCACCTTGGTTCCAGCCCTGTCATGCTGATTTTGGACTTTTAATCCCCAAAATGGTGTTCTGGCTGCCTAATGAAGCATACTTTAGGGGTGGAGGGAGGATGGGAACGGCAGAAATAGAGAAAGTGGGCCTGGCTTTACCTGAGAGCTCATGTCAGTGGCACTTGGAGAAACAGTGTGGAAACAACCATCTCACTGTTTCCTCCATGTTTGAGCTGGTTGCTGGCAGATACCTGCCTTCAACAATATAACAGGCACTGTGATCAGGCAGGAGAACTCACCACCCTGGGCCCATCTGCTGAAAGGATGGAGCGGGGTGTTGGTGATCTAGGTAGAATGTCATTGCTTGGATTTCACACATGTTCTCATGAAGGGCTGAGGTGCTGTGTTTTCAGGTCTGGCGGCCTCATGAAGTTAGTGTGTATTGGAGGCCACCCCTAGAAAGGATTTCTGGTGTCTGTATTTCCTGGTATATGAGAGCGTAGCAGGGCAGGATGGTCTCTGGGGAAAGCAAGGTGCACAGGGATGAGTTGGAACTTTGAGTACACTGGAGTGGATACAATAAGAGACTCCATAATCATTACTTTGGAGAATGGTGCTGGAGTTCTAGTCGACATGGGAATGCTATGCTTCTGGGATCATCCAACCCAGGTGGGCTGATCAGGTTCCCCAGCACTTCAGTGTCCCTGTGTTCATGTGCCAACTGCCTAGCAAAACAGTGGTACCAGGCAGCACAGGGAGCTCTGAATACATAACCAATGCTATAGCCAGTCTTTCTCTGTCCCACCTGCCAGTTTCCAAATAACCACACGGAGTCTTCTTATTAATTATGGAAGCTCGGCCTATAGCTTAGGCTTGCCCTACTAGCTCTTGTAACTCAAATGAACCCATTTCTATTCATCTATGTGTTGCCATGTAACTCGTGGCATTTACCTTTTGTCCTGCACGTCTTACTCCCTCTCCATCTGACTGGACTCTCTTCTTCTTCCCAGCATCCTCTTTGCCCCAAAAATCCTGCCTTGCTATTGGCCATTCCCTTTTTTATTAAAGCAGTCAGAGTGACAGTTGTTCACAGTGTACAAAACAGTGCACAACACAGTGCTGGTGGTACTCACTGGCCCCGAGGCTGGGGTGGTACAGTGCTACTTTAGGTTGGAGGAGTTCCAGAGTGCATCCTTTCTAGGCAGGAAGACCATGGCCTCCAAGTTCAGTCCTGCCATCTCCCCTTGGTTTGCAGGTCTTCCAGCTCGCAGCTCACCTGGTATACTGGGGCAAGGCGGTCATCATTTACCCATTGTGTGAGAACAACGTCTATGTCCTGTCTCCCAATGCCAGTGTTTGCCTGTGAGTACCTTTGGCTGCCAAAATCTAGAGTCTAGAGCTAGGAAGAGTCTAGCAGGACCTAGTGGCACCCCCAGTGACCAGGCACCAGAGGTTTTGAAGTCCCGAGGCCAGCTCTAACTGCCAATGGCGTGCTTAGGTGTAGATAGATCCCAGTCAGGTTTGGTGCTGCCCATGTTAAGGCTGTCTCTTCCTGGCTGAGATCAGAGGGGTTCTGTGATTCCTGACACATCTTAAGGGACGATGCCTGCAACTCTGTCCATCCGAAGGCCTGCCAGGTCACCATACTTCATTCTGTTGTCATTATGCCCACCCAGACAGTTGCTGTGAGCATGAGACTGCACTGTGACCATGGTTATTTGCTCTAGGTACTCCCCGCTGGCTGAGCAGTTCTCCCGCCAGTTCCCGTCCCATGACCTGCCATCCATCCTGGCTAAGTTTTCCTTGCCTGTTTCTTTGTTGGAGTTCAGGAGCCCTCTGGCTCCCCCTGCACAGGAGGTGAGTCACTAGAGCCCCCCTTGACTCAAAGGCCCTTAGCACTGTTGACCTTCGGCTTGGTTTGGGGGACTTGCTGGTGAATACTGCAGGCTTCCTGTGGTCCATGGAGCCACCATGGGTATCCTCAATTCCATGACTGGCTTAAGTTTGCCGGAAGAGCATTGGCTTTTCCTTGTGCTACCCCTGGGCAAGGGGCTTCTCACAGATGGAGGCTCCAGACGGCTTTGTTTTTCACTAAGCCTAGGCCCTGCTTTCCCTTCCTCTGGGGTCTTAGAAACCATGGGATCTTGGTGTGGAATCCTAGGGTCTCTGGGCCTATGGTCCTTTTCCTAAGACCTACAGTACATCAGGCTAGGACTGTGTGTTGCCTGGCAGGCCTGGGTCAGGGCAGGGGCTGGTAGCTGGAGGCTGGCTGTAATGGGTGCTTCTGAAAGTGCAGTGTGCTGCAGGTCAGTCACTTTTCACAGCCCCATGCTCAAGAGATGGGGAGTGGTGACTTGGAGCAGAGAGGCTTTGCCCCTCCCCTCTATTAAGTGCTTTGAGCTCTAGGAGGGGACCCAGGGGAGAGGACAGGTGTCTGAAACAAGCTGGGTGATCTCCGTGCTTTATCTTCAGTAGATGCCAGATACGCTGGCAGAATCAGTCCTTAAAGTCAAATACTTCCCCTTCTCAGATTGTGAATGGGAATAAGATCCTGGGTTTTCAGCTCATTTACATGCTGAGTGTGCCAGAGTTTAAAGCTGCCTTTCACGGAGCCCTTGGTTTCCAGGAACTGAGCCAGGAGGATGAAAGATACACTTTACATCTGTACCCTCCCTTCTCTCCCCCAGGCAGTTCTTGGGGGAGGGTCTGGCAGTGCTCCCATCCCAGCAGAAACTTCCCAGTTGTCTGGATAACGGCTGATCTTCCATGCTGAGCAGCTGCTTCAGGCCTTTTTGGGGGCTGGGATGGAGCTGCTTGGTTTGCCATATCCCAGGGAATACTGTCTAATGCTTGCAAAGCTTTTGTGTTTTAGTTTTTACGTTTTGTGTTTCAATAGCTTGAATTTCAATAAAATTTTATTTGGTTTTGACCATGGTAACCCAGCCCTGTCCCATGAGTGACCTCCTGAGCAGCAGCTCTTCTGGGCCTCCCAAAGATGAGTGCACTGGTACAGTCTGCACACACCTTGCAGCTTGGTGTCTGCCTGAGGATGCTTTTCCGTGGTGTTGGGTACTGCCTGGCCAGTGCTCACAAGGCCTGAATGTGCCTTATCAAGGAAGAGCCAGCCACTGGCTGCATGCCGGAGCAGTAGGTCCCCTTCCCATTTTCTCTGGAAACATCTCTGTTCTCGGAGCAGACTTTCAGGAAAAGCCAAGGACTCATAGAGCAGTTGCTTCTCTGAACAGTGTGTGGGCTTGCCTAGCAGTGGACTGTCTAATGGCAGCAGGTCTCAGTGGGCTGGAGTGAGGGAGTTAAGAACAGACCTTGCTGTAGGGAGAAGGGAGGGAGCCCAGGCGTGTGATGGGAGCTAGTGCCAGTGTAGTCTGGGAATTCTTCTAGCCCATTGCTTCCCCTGGGCTGAGCTGACCTTCTCAGCAGCTGAGAGTCCCTTCTTCCAAACAGGAGGCCTTCATACTTAGGTACTGGGGCTGTTAAGGGCCTAAGCTCTCTCATCCCCTAGGAACAGGGTCAAAAGTGGAGTAAGGGAACCAGCCCACACTGTCTGCCCTGCTCACCCACAGACCCAGCTCATCCAGATGGTGGTGTGGATGCTGCAGCGCCGGCTCCTCATCCAGCTGCACACCTACGTTTGTCTGATGGCCTCACCCAGTGAAGAGGAGCCCAGACTGCGAGAGGATGATGTCCCCTTCACTGCCCGAGTTGGTGGTCGCAGCCTCAGCACGCCCAATGCCCTAAGCTTCGGCTCCCCAAGTAGGATCCCCATCCAGGACACCTGTCTGGTAGTGGGAGGCTGGGAGATTTTGGTGATGGCATCCAGGAAGCCTAGGCACTGCTGGAATAAGAGATGTCTTTACATGTCTGTATACTCACCTGTCTCTGTCCCTGCCTGTGAAGACCTCTTCCTCCTGCCTCCCCTGGGTCTGAGGGGAAGGCTTCATCCCCAAGCGGCTGGCTGTAGTTAGGGGCAGCCTTTGCCCACTGAAGCACAGCTGGACTCCCCTACTCCAGCCAGTGCTCAGCAGGGCCTCATACTGTCAACACAGGGATCACAGCTGTCTGTTGTTAGGTCCATGTGAACTCTGTCAAGTGCTTCATCCCCATGTTGGCTGAGGTGGGACATGATACCCATGCCTGCTTTAGGGGATAGTGGGCATGCAGCATTCTTCTGTTCTGGGCCCTTGAAGCTGTTCCTATGGGGCAGCTCCTTGTGTTCCAGGTTAGCCACATAAAAGGCATACTATACACTTAGGAGGTGGGGTGGCAGTGAGTTCTTGCATGCAGGTACATGGTACAGTTTGGGCACCAGAAGGGGAGTGTGGCAGTGACCTCAGGATCTGGATGCTGTCAGTGCCTTCAATGTTCTCCATCTTGGCATAATTGACATCAATTGGCTGTTTCAACCCACAGCCAGCAGTGATGACATGACCCTTACCAGCCCCAGTATGGACAACTCCAGTGCAGAGCTGCTCCCCAGTGGGGACTCGCCACTGAACAAGAGGATGACAGAGAACCTGCTGGCTAGCCTCTCCGAGCATGAGCGGGCTGCCATCCTCAACGTGCCTGCGGCCCAAAACCCCGAGGACCTCCGCATGTTTGCCAGGTAGGGAGCAGGCGACTGAGTGGGACATGGTATAGGAACGCTGGTATCCTTGACTATCACAGCTCATGGTGGGTCTCCACCTAGGATTGATGTGTGAAGGGCAGGAGCTATTGTCCAGGTGTGGGGATGCAGGCTCTGGCCAAGCCCCTAGGTCTAGTGGGCAGCTTACTCAGAACTTCTGGATGTACCTTGTCACTGCTTGAGAGGCAGCTACTCTCAAGTTCTGACCCGCTTGGGGCTTGGCACGAATATGTCCTAATTCTTGGCCCTGGTGAAAAATTAAGTAGCTTAATGTCTGCCATGTCAATCCTGACTTAGTTGTGGTAAGGGCATGGTGTTATGAGAGAGGTCAGGTTGTCATGTTCAGTATTGAAGAATCACACTGCAGACTGTTGGAGGACCATTTACAACTCTTCCAAGTGCTGATCCAGGCCTGACCTGTTCCCTGGAGCAGACTGAACCCAGTGTCATAGGAGAATAAAGAAGCCTTTAGCACTTCTCCCTTCATTGGGTGCATAGCCGCACTGCTTTGTGGACTCCCTTCAGGCCCACCGCCGGTCACACGGCTCTTCACAAGCTTGCAGGCAGCTTACAGATCCACCCATCAATGGCTTTTGGAGTCCTTACTCCTTGTCTTGGGCTAGGCTCATGCCACCCTCTCTCTTCCAGGCTCCTTCACTACTTCCGTGGCCGTCACCATCTGGAGGAGATCATGTACAATGAGAACACACGGCGTTCCCAGCTGCTCACGCTCTTTGACAAGTTCCGCAGTGTGCTGGTGGTGACCACCCATGAGGACCCTGTCATTGCTGTCTTCCAAGCACTGCTCACATGAGCCCAGGCAGCATGCCCAGTGGGAATGGGAACTAGCCTACTCCTTGCCCAGGGCTCCTGACTGGCCTTGGGAGGATGGGCAGCTCTAGTCTAGCAGAACCAGTTCTTGTTCTAGCTGTCCATCTGGTCAGAAGTAGCTATGGGGCAACCACTGCTGGACTTTTTTTTTTTTTTGAGACAAAGTTTTATGCAGCCTAGACCTCACATGTGATAGGTAGCCAAGGATGACTTTGAACTCCTGATCTTCTTGCCTCTGTCCCCATATGCTAGGATTACAGGCATGTGCCACCAACTTTACTTTAAAAACTATGTTTATTTATTTTTATTTATGGTTTTGTATGTGTGGGTCCCCAGAGGTCAGAAGAAAGCATACCCTGGAGCGAGAGTTACGGAGGTTGTGAGCCCCTGGGTGTGGAGTTGAGAACGGAACTCTAGAAGAGCGGGAAGCTTTTAACCATTGCCGCCTCTTCAGTCTGGTCCTTACAGCATCTTAACATTGCTGAGCTGGAGGAGGTTTTCCAGGATGTGTCTCTGAAGTCCAAGTCCTTCACACACACACACAGTTGTGTCTTTCTGACCCCTTTCCCAACCTGCCCCTCCTGCAGCCATCCTTGAGAGTGTCCAGAAACTCATTTAACTCATTCCTGCTCCTAGGTGTATATGCCCATACACTGATGACTCTCCCCTCTCCAGTGCCATACATACAGGCTTCCCAGGTTTCCTGACCCAGATGAAGAATTAACTTCATGCACACAAATTCTGGCTGAGACTTGGACAGTTCCCACAAACAAGATATTTATTCTACTTTAAAAAAATAAAAAATCCCATCAGGCTGTTTGCTGAGGCTGATACACCTGTTCAGCCACTCTGTCAACCACACTGACCCACGGGCTGCCCTGGATATAGAAGCGCAGGGGCTTCTGGGTCCACTCCCCTGCATGACCAATGCCTATGCGAGCTGCTGCCACCACAGCTGGGCTGCTGGACTCCACAGGGCCACGCTCCAGCCACACAGCCTCATCTTGGGCCAGGTCTCGCTGATCAAAACTCTTATCAATGGCCAGGGCCTGGCACAGCTTGGACGGGCCACTACAGAGCTCACGGTCCTTGAGTGTACGGCCAGCAGTGCTTTTCCGGAGGTTGTTGCGAAGCTGCCGCATGGTCTCCAGGCCCTCCAGGGGCTCTAGTGCTCGTAACAGGACACAAGCCCCAGCCCCTGTGGGACAGACAGACAGCCTGAAAGTAAACTTTAGATCTCCTGCACACACCCACTGTGGCAGTGGTGCTGCTGTTCTCCTGCATGTGTAACCTGTACCTACTGCATCCAGATATGCAGCTCCCTTCCCTGTCACCAGCTAGGCTGCTCTGCCTTCCCTGAGTTCCTTGGGAAGCCTCTACCTGGCAAGGCTGACAGCGAGACTCCCACCACTGCTCTCCAAAGCCAGAACTACGATCATCTAGTGTGAGTCAGTCCTTTCTGTAGCTTCTCCTAGTCTTGACTGGTGGTGGCTATTAGGATGGCATAGGAAGCCCCAGAGAACCAGCACCTCTGGGGCAGAAGGGACACCATTCTACTAGAAAATGGTAAGTCAAGAAAGACTAGAAGGTGCAGTCCCGTGCTGTACCTAGCTCACCAACTGGAACCGCCTCTGCCATTTCAGGGAGAAGCAGGACACAGAGTCCCTGTGAGTGCAGGGCACACGATCCCTACTCTCAGCTCCCAGGGCCACTTTATCATCCCGCCCTATCCTGGCTCCCTCTCATCTTCATGCAAACACCTTTGACTTCCATGTCCTTGCCTAACTCCCAAGTGCCAGTGATATGTGTCCTTAGCCTCTCTCAACATGGATGACCCTCACCAATACCACATACACCCTTGTGGGAATTTGCCTCCAACCTGGATGTTCTTGGGGTGTTTCAGTTACATGTTCACCCCTGCCTCTGCCTTGTTCACCATGTCTCAGGAACCTGCATTTTCCCCCCCTCAGAAACTATAGCACTAACATCTCTGGTTTTGTTTCCTTAGTTCAGCCACACTAGCGGGATTGGTTCTGTCCAAGAAGGCTTCTGTCATCTTTTTCTCTCTCTCTTTTTAATTAAAAAAAGAAAAAGAAGTGTATTGAAATTCTGCTTATGTGTGTCTGTACACTTGTGCACCTGGTGCTGACAGAGGCCAGAAGAGGGCACTGGATTTCCTGGAAGTGGAGTTATGGTTGTGAACTGCCATGTGGAAGCTGGGAAAAGAACCCAGGTCCTCTGCAAGAGCAGCCAATGCTCTTAACCACAGATCTACCTCTCCAGCCTCCTCTCATAGTGATGTCTAGTCATCCATAGTGTCCTCAGTATCAGCTCTGTGGTCACCTCTAACGTCCAAACCCCATGCACTGGACACCTTAGCCTTCTGCTAGGGCCAACCTGAAGTACAAGTACTTGTCCAGCAAACCAAGAACATCTGGTCACTGTGGGCAAGCAGGAGGGTATTAAGCACATATGTTGAGATATGCCAATCATGTTCCTGGCCAGTGGTGGCTTTGGTAGGATGATACTGGTTCTTCAGACTCTGACCACTGGGGACAATGCTACATGCTTGTCAAGACAGAGCTGGACCCCAGAGAAGAGCCGGTTTCTCTCAGGAACACTGCATCAGTAACCCTCCACAAATGCTATCTGGGGCCAAAAGGTCCTCTGTGGTTACTGTAGGGTTTCTAGAAGCATCCCTGCCTTTACCTAGCCAGCTATGATAACCAAATATGTCAGCAAACATTGCCTGATGTCTCCTCAGGGGCAGAAATACTCCTGGATGAGAATGACCGAGCCAGATCCCATAACAGGACTTTCGGCAAGGTTCCCGTATGAGCCCAGATTACCCCAAACCAGTCTCTTGCTTTCCCCTTCCCTACCTGCTGGCCCACTCCAAATTTAACCCAGAATCAAAAACATCCTTCTGGACTCTGGCCACAGAACCTGACTGCTCTGCATTCAAGCTGTCCCTGTAGCCTCTGTCTTGTGGAAACTCAGCTGCTTTAGCCAGGCTTGCCCTGTCAAGAGCAGTCAAAGCTCCTGAAATCCCAACTTAACCCCGGCAATGGCATCGCCCTGCTCAAATGCCTGTCTACCTCAGTCTTCCAGGGGAGTTGGCCAGATGCTGCCCTGTCTGTTTCCCCAAGCCCAGTACCACTAACCTTGACTGGAGACATTCAAGCAGAAGTACATGCCATAGATGATGTACACATATAGCGTCCCGGGTTTCATGAACATGCCACGGTTGCGGGGAGTCTGCCGGCCACCCCTTGAGTGAGCAGCTTCATCTTCTGGCCCCAAGTATGCCTCAGTCTCCACAATGCGCCCACGGAGTTCCGTTCCGTCAGCGAGTCGCCGGACAAGGACCTGTGGGCATTGAGCCTGCTCAGACCATAGGGAGGGGATCAACCCACCTGGACAGTCCCTACCTAGACCTCCTCTCTTAAGTTCAAGATGGACCAGGAACCCAGGCCCAGCCAGACCTAGCCACCTGGCTCTCCATTCTGCCTCTTCTGCTTCTGCTTGGAGCCTGGATGCCGCTGTTAAGGTGACTAGCCATTCCTGACCAACTACAGTTGTTCACTGGGGGTTCTGACCACATCTCGAGCTTCACTGTGCAGGCTGACCTCAAAGTCCCTTCAGTGTGTTCTCTGCTTTCCCACATCCTCTCCCAGAGTTCCCTTGAGAGCCTTAAATGTTCAGTGGCCCCAAGGGGTCCTTACACAGCTTCCTGGGAATTCCAGATTCTGTGGTGTGCTTGTTAAAACAGGCTAGCCACAAAGGATCTACATCTCAGATTGTGCCCACGAATGCTAAGGCCTTAATGAGAAACAGGGCCAGTGGGGCCAGCTCATGCAATGCCTAGCCTGGTCCACGAGCCTAAGAATGGCCAGCACTCTTAGCCAGGGCTCATAGGAAGATTTCAGGATCCATGTCCACAGCGCTTCATATCCTTAGGGTTGAGGGATTATTTGGTCGGAAGGCACCTTTATCTCAGTCCAGGTAGACCCATGGTGCCTCAGGGTTGGTATAACAGGCAGGGTGGAGGAAGAGGGGCCAGAGCTTGTCATGGAAGCCTGGAAATCCTTTCAGGAACCCAAAACACTGAAGACAGGGATGAGCATTTTGGGAGAGGAAAAAGGTCAGGGAGTGTGCCTTCAACCATACTCACATGCTCCCATGTCTTCAAGGGACATACTGGAAACCCCAGCTGAGCTGGAGGGAGCCCCTAGCACTTTTCTGGCGGAGGGCCTGGGAAGGCAACATGCTCCTGAGGCCAGAGCAGATGGCTGTCCCAGCAGCTCACTGCAGAACCTTTACTGAGCTTGTGACCCACGCCTGAGTTTTCCCTGACCAAAGGGATAGATACACAGGCTAAAATACCCCTTGCCCTGTCAGACATCATCTGGTCTACCAACATGGGCTCAAGCAGGAATGACAGGGAGCCAGCTGACATGCCCAAGATGCTGAATAGTGGCAGATGTATGGTGGTGGTGTTGGGCCACCTTTGGGTCCTCTACCTAAACCTGGGATGAATCTGTGCCATGTTTTGTCATATCTTAGATGTTGAATACTCTGGTGCTTTTAGAAGGAACACAGAGCCTTGCAGCTTAAAACAGCCTGGCAACAGAATTAAGTGCCTTCTGCTGTAGGTCAGGGTCTGTTCCTCTTAACATGGACTCTCAGCACCATCTTTTCTATTAGAGAAACTGGCTGTCCTTGGCCATGCTATCCTAAAGGGAAGCTTGTCAAAGCTCTGGCACCTAAGAATAGTGGGTGCTCCAGATGAACCCGGCCAGCTCCATGATGTGCACTTCAGAAGGTGACAGGCTGTATTATAGGGCACACCAGGCTGGACCTGGAGTAGTCCCCATTCCCACTCCAAGCACGCCTGGCACAGCCCAGATCCTGCAGCGAGAAGACCAGCTCTTTCAAGGGATTCAGACATGCAGCCTAATGGTATCCCTGGTCCCAGCCATCAGGGAACAGGGTTTACCTACCTAATATTGTCCATAGTCCTTGCAAACAACCTGTCCTAAGGGGATTTTAGACAGATGGGAAAGGCTAACAATTGATTGCCAAAGCAGGAGAGTTTCCAGTGGTTCTGCTACCTCCACCAAGAAACACCACTATCATATTTCTCTTTGTAGTGATCCTAAGCAACAGCCACACTGTCCCAGGCCAATGTGGACAAAGCAGCTACTTATGTGAGCACGAGGAAGGCCGTATCACGGATGTGAACAAGTAGTGACAGGACTAGGGGTCCTGGAACCCACACCTGCATTTACATTACCTGCCCCAGAAATGCACGGGCCAGGGTGACTGCTGGCTGGTCAAAAAACTCTGGCCCCAGCCGGGCAGGGTGGTCCTCGGAACTGGAGAAGTAGATGCTCCGCTGCAGGCCTGGGGCTGAGGGTGGCCTCTCTTTAAGGATCTGCTGCTGCTGGGATTCTGCTAGTCGCTGCTTTTTTTGCCCAATCTTTCGGGAAAGCTGTAATGGGGGGAAAAAAGTAAGCATCTGTCTGCCTGCCTGGGTTTCTTTATCAGTAGAGTGGGGTTCCCATTGTGTGGTTCATTCTGAGGCATAAACAGAATACCACAGCTAACATAGCCTCAGGGGGCTTTGGGACATGGTGCCGGTAATGACAGGCCGTTAGTGGTGCCAGGTGGGTGGGCATGCTCTACCCACACCTGCTGCACACAGGAGCTTGGGTGCCCGAGTCTGATACAGAAGGGCTGGCATTTTCTGATTCCCTTACATCACACCATTCCCAAGGAAACTTGTTTCTGGAACCTGACTCCTTGTTCCTAATCCTGGCCAGGAATTAAAACACAGCCAGAACCTGGGAAGGGCCTAGCTGAGAAACAGACTGAGTTTTGTCCTGTCACGCTCAAAAGCTAGGTCACGAGGCCCCCTCAGTTTCGACCGGAAGTGAGTACACATGGGGATGACCCATTCTAAGTGTTCAGGGTACAACCCTGCTGGCTTCTAACTGACCTCTGACTGGCTGGATATGAGAATAACTAGGAACTGGAACAAAAAGTCTATGGGTCAGTAAGACACAGCAGGCCTTAGTCTACCAAAAGCCGGATAAACGAAGTAGGGAAATCTGACTACATCCTTCAGCTTTTGTGGTACAACAGACGGGAGATGAAAGGGACAACTGGGCCGTGAACCTGAGGCCAGAGCCAAGACTTGTCCTCAGCCCAAGCTGGACTTCAGCTATGACCACGGCTCCGTGGCTGGTTAAAGAGCCATTACTTTTCTTTAGACAAGGTCCCATGTAGACCACGCTGGCTTTGAACTCCCGATCCTCCTGCTTTCATGCACTTCCCAAGTATTGGAAATACAGGCGTGCGCCACCACGCCCGGGTAAGACCCATTATTTTTATCTGCTGTGTTGACGTCCAGGTTGGACCGAGGCTGCCAGGCTGCCAGGAATGGATGCTGACGTGACCGTCTCTGCAGCCCGACCCACTGTGCCAGCTCGCCGTGGGCTCAGACGCCGCGACGCTGCGCCCCCTCTCACCGGCGCTGGCATCTGACCGGCCTCACGACATCCGGTCACTCGGGATCCTGCTCTGGCACTCCCAGGGCGCCGGGCTCGTCCAGGAAACAGAGGCTGGTCGGTGTCGGGAGGCAGGGTCACGGACACCGGTTTTAAAGCGCCTCGGCCCAGGCGCGCACTCAGACCGGCCCGGCCGCGGGCTCGCATCTAGCCGCCTACAGGATGCGCCGTGCAGCCGGAAGCGCGAGGAGGGCGGAGACTGGAGCCTGCGCAGAAGGCACACGGTTCGGGGGTGGGGCGAGTGTGCGAAGAGGTGGAGCGAGGAGTCTAGGGGAGGAGCGGGGCGGGTGTCAGAATTTACCTTCACCACTCTGGCCTGAGCCCAGGTTCCCCAGTCCTGTTCTATCCTAGTGGCCGAGTGCCGTCTACTCCACCCCCGCAACCCGATCCTGGACTGAATTTTCGGTGGTCCCGGGCCGGAAGGCCTTGCTTTGGGACTGGCCGGGTCACAGCGGGTGCGGTTGGTAGTGTGGAGAAAAAAACATGAGGCTTTGGAACCTCAGACCGATTTCTGATCCTGGAACTCTCCTTCCCCCCAACTTTATTGGGGGGCGAAAGGGGAGAACTGAACGGAAGTGGATGCATGCCCCATCTGGAGGCCCCTGCCCTGGTCATCACAGTTGATAGAGGAAAGAAAGGGAATCCTGCCTTGGCAGTAGACCACCGCTTACATCCCTGATACCCAACCCATTGATGCCTGGGATTCCTGCGAAGAGGGCTCACCACCTAAACTGAGCCAATTTGTAGGGCAGGGCCAAGGCTGCAGGGACCTGGGAATACCCATCTAACTGGGTAACAGTTGCCCCGCACCTCTGACTCCCTCTCCAGGACCTAGACCGGCTACCCACCCTATCTGTAGCCTCTCAAATGAGATTGCGCACCGGTGGCAGAGATTTGAGCCTCAAATGGGAAAAGACTGACACAAAGGAAGGAATGGTCAAGGGAAGGGTGGTCTTAGGACAGGGTAAGGTGCTCCAGGACCTGGCTTACTGCGTCGGCTCCGTGGCAGCCGCCACACCCAGCAGAGCCACCCTCACCCTCTTCTCCCATTCTAAGGGTAGTCTGGCTCTGTTTCTTGGCAAACACAATCTTACCTCCCTGTTCACATTCTGCCCCTGCCTTGTCGGAACCCTTGAGGGCTTGCTTGTCACAACTGTCTGATTTCTTTGACCCTGGCATGGAAGAGCAACTAACTGGGTGTGAGAACAGGAGATCTAGACAGCACAGACGGACAGGTCGCATGTTTGTGAACCTTAGATGAACAAGGAATTTAGCCCAGCCCAAGGCTAGGCTATTCATCTGGATTCTGGTCCCCAACTGCTTCTCCACTGGTCAGTCAGGCTGGGGCTCAGCCATCCCCTCTCATGGGCCTCAACCAGAATTTCCTGGGGAGGGAGGGGCAGCCTCTCTGCCTGCCTGCTGCCTGCTGGAAGTCATCCAGCTGTTTGTGGCACTCTGTGCTGTTTCCGGGGGTGGGGTAGGGGCAATATGTTGTAAATTTGAACTAATGAGATTGGCCTGGATGTGGCTCCCACCCCCTTCCTCCTTATCCCCTACAGCCATGCTGTCCAAACAATGACTCTCCCTTCCTGTGGGAATAATGCCCCTTCCCAATCTAGGAGGAAAACTGAGACCCTAGTTGGGTTCTTGTTCCCTGATAAGGGCAGGAAGAGGGCATTGTGAAGCCTCCTAGGGCGCTAGCTCATCCCCCACCTTTGTGTGAATGACAAGCTTCTCTGGTGGGCAGTCTGGCTTCTGCCCCAGGAGGAGATGGGGGTGTTGCCAGCATCCTATGCTCCAGATGTTCTGGCCCGAGTGTGGGATTGCGCAAGGTCTGCCCCCTCCTCCCCACTTCCTGGTTTGTGGTGTGAAGCTCCCACCACAGGCTGGAAGTGTGGGGTTGGGCTTCCCTGCTGTGTTTTGCCAGCAGGCTGGCCAGGAGTAGGAGAATGTCCAAGAGGAAGGAGCCAAAGGAGCCGGGACCTCTTCTGTTCCCAGTGTGTCTTACTGCTGGTTGGTGGCAAAGAAGCCATTGGGAAATTTTTTGAAAGGGGTCAAGTCTGGAGTTGACACTGGTGTGAGCTGTTTTAAGCCCCCCACAGGTTGTGGGGACGTTGGAGCTGCTTCTAGCAGCGGTGGTGTGGGCTGCCAGTCCTTGCTAGCTCTATAGGCTACAGATGCCAGGCTTCAGTTTCACTGTCTCAGGGGCCCAACACACTGGCTCGGTCTCTTTCTCACATGGATAAAGGAGGAGCTGGGTTGGAGCCAGCTGGCTCTTCGTTTGGAAACTCGCATCCTTCCAGCAGCGTCTCAGCAGAGTGACTGCTGACATCCTGACAGGCCTCGGTGGGTGACTCTCTCTAATGGGGGGGGGGGGCAGAGGGCAGACATAGGCAGGCCAAGAGGAGGTACGCTGTCAAGGCTGCTAGGCTCTTGGCCCAGGAGCTTAGAGGACCCCCTTGCCAAGTCCAGGACTATGGGGAGAGGGTTGCCTCAGAAATAGCTGAGGGTTTCAGGCCTTTGGCTAGCTAGGCCTTCTCCCCAAATTGCCAGGGTCCTGGGTTCATCCCTACATCTTCTCTCCGTGTAGGGCCTGGAAGCTTAGCTGAAGGTACCAGAAGCAGTTGTTGGGAGTCCTCTGACTGCTCAGGGATCCACACAGGTGTGGGAGAGTGCTATACAAGATCTGGAGGCCGTGTCCACCCTGACCAGCTGCTCACCAGCTCCCAGAGTGTTCAGGAATTGCAGCCACTTCCTGTTCCGCATAGCCCACGAAAGAATGAGAGAAGCCAGGGGCTGGGATGCCAAGTACTAGGCTCTTGCACCCAAAGCATGGGTCAATAAGGAGAGCAGGAGGTACTGGGACTGGACATTCGTCCACACTCCTCCGCTTACACTGTGCTCACGCCCTTCCTCAGGAGGCCAGGGTGGGCTGTGTCTGGGAAGTCCTGAGGTTCCCCATGTGCTGAGGTGGGCATTCGTCTGCAGGAATCATGCTCTTGGGAACAGCACCTGTGTAAGTGGACGGAGATGGCAGGGTTTGCAAGAGGCTCCCCTGGAGCCTGGGAACTGCAAGGCCTTGGGGCAATGAATCCTGGAAAGCCGTTTTTCTGTCACTGCGTGCAGGCAGCCTTCTCTGTGGAATGGCTCCATTGGAGGTGACTCAAAGGCTGGAGAGATGCTCAGCCATTAAGAGAGCTTGCTGCGAGTTTGATTCCCATCCCCCCGTACATGGGGCAGCTCACAACTGTCTGTAACTTTGGTTCCAGGGGGAGCTGGTGCCCCTTCTGGCATCTGTAGGCACCTGCAACCACACACACACAGAGATATAAATAAACAGAATATTTTTTTTTTTTTTGTAAAAGGATGACTGAGTTGTGGAACTGGGTGTGTCTTTACCGTGGATCTCCTGTAGGATTTTTTGTGTCTGGGAATAGTTTTCTATGTCTCAACATAGGTCTAGGTGGACCCCTGAAGCATCCATGACAGGAGGAGGGACCTACAGATACCAGATGCCCAGCTGTGGCCAGTTCCCGATTGTCCAGAAAGGACATCATCCAAGCTAGCCCAGTCTAGGCATCCAGACCCTGCTTATTCCTAGCAGGGGCCAAGAATGCTAGGTATGGAGACTGTCCCATCTCTGGTCTGGCATCTGTGGGCTACAGGAGTCCAGAACCCTGCATCAGGACAGCTTCCTCACTCAGCCTGTGGCGTCAGCTGAGGATAAAGGAGCATTTGTGTCCAGTTTACAGAGGAACGAGCTTCTACTCCAGAGTTGATGGTTGGGCGCTGAGGCAGAGGGAAGAGAAGGGTGTGCAGAATGTTGCTGTCACTATGCACAATGGCTTAAGGGGTGGCAGGTGCAGTCTGGCCCTTGTACCTGCAGGGAAAGAAGTAGGGGAAGGGGTAATTGCTGGGCTGGGGTAATTGCCGAGCTAGGATTCCCGGGACACAGTGTATCAGGGTAGGAGTGTTAGTGTGTACATGTGTAAATGCGTTATGGTGAGAGTATGAGCCCATCATGAAAGTACATTTGAAGTGCACGTGTGCACATGTGTCTGTGTAAACAGGTATTTAGGGGCTGAATGCCTGAGTGTTTACTAGGAAGGATCAGGAGGGTGTGCATGAGGGAAGTGTGGGTTTCCGGACGAGCCTCAGTGATTTACCAGTGAGTGCCTTCTAAAGGGGCGTTCAATCTTTAGGTGCCTCCCACCCCTCATCCCCTCTCGCTCTGGAGCTCTCCTCCCTCCCTCCCCAGGTACAGTTAGGGGCAGCACTAGGGGAAGGCGAGCCCAGGATCAACAATGATCACTGGAGAGCTCGACTCCCAGCCACAGGTGTCTCTGCGGGACGCCTGGTAGAGCGCAGCCGGCGGTCTTCCCGGAGGAGGTGCCCGGGGCGGGCGGCGCGCATTCCTCAGCCCTGAGTCAGGCGGCCGCCCCTCTACCGGGCCCGCCCCCGGCGCGCACGCCCCTCGGCCCGTGGCATTCCCAGGCGGACGGGCCGGGCCAGCGCGCGGGCGGCGCAGGCAGGGACTAGGCGCGGGCGCCCTCCCGGCCGGCGGCGGCAGCCGGTGCAGACCCCTCCGAGGACCCCGCGGCGGTGAGTGGCGGCCGGGCTCTCGGCGCGGGGCTCAAGGCGGGCGGGTGCGGGGTTTGCGTTCTGGCGCAAGTGTCCGCCGATCGCTGCCAGACGGTGCGCGGAGTTTGCCGAGCGCTCGCGGAGGCGGCGCGACCGGATTCCAGCCCGGCGCCCCACAGAAATAGCCCGTGGTCGGATCGGCGCGGCCTGGCGGGCGGGGCAGATGGACACCGGCCCCGCTGGGTCGTCAGGACCGGAGGTCCTCGGTCCGCAGCCGCCCAAAGCGAGCGGCGCCTCGGCTGCCAGCCCCTCCCCCATGCTCTCTTTGCCCCCGACCCCCCAAGGGTGGCATCTGAAAACTCAGCTCAGAGCGCGCGACTTCGGGCCACCCGGTCCGCTCCTCCCGGCTCACGGGAGTAACAGCAGCAGCTGCGGATTGGGGAGCTCGGCTGGGCCTGCTCGGCCCGTTCCACCCCGGTTCACATCAACAAACCCGGGAACTGCCTCCAAAGACAGCTCCTGCCCTGTGCAGTGACCCCGAGGGCCACAGTCGGGTTCTTGAAGTAGGCCTGGGCGCGGTGGGGGTGACTGCGGACCCTAAGTGCTCAGGGATAGGCGCGAGGGCCTGTCTGTCCTGCTGGGAGCATGCTTGAAGAGCTGGGTGGAGAATGGACAGGGGACTCCCCTAGGCTTTCTTTCCGCTCAGTTTGTCCCGATCAGAGTTCCTGCTCCGTGTGCCTCTTGGGGTAGCGTGTCTGTCTGCGTGGGCGGGGCCTGGATCTGGAGGCCCCCCGCTCTGTCCTGGGACAACCCCCCCTCCCCACTTCCTGTTGAAGCTGGGAGAAGATTCTAGGATGAAACTGGCTTTTCAGGTTTAGACCAGCTAGAAGCCGGGGCAGTCCCAGGCTAGGTGCTCCCCACCTCCACGGGCGGGCGAGCCTCAGCCCCTTGCCCCCGCCCTTAAGCCTGGAGGATGCTGGGGAACTCAGCAGCTGGCCGGTTCTCAAGAGGCTCCAGAGGCTGAGTCCTCTGCTACCAGGTCATTCTGGGCGTGCTGGGTTCTTTGCTTAGAGACCTGCTAAGAGGCTATGTTGGATAGGCCTAGACTGAAGGTACAGGTTCTCGCACCCTCCACAGACCTCCAGGCAGCCTCCATGGCTGGCCAGCTCCTCTGCAGGAGCCCTACTGGGAAGTCAGCTTGGGTGAGCGCTTGATTTCCTTGGGGAGGTAGTCTAGTGGCCCTGATCTTGGTCTCCAGTTAAAGGACCGTCAGAGCCCTTCCCTCCAAATTCCCTGGCCCCATCCATCCCTCTAAGCTCTCGGCTGTCCTCAGGTTACCCTCCTCCCAGACGTGAAGCCCTCCCTCGTCTTACTCAGGATCAGATTCTTTGCCTTCTGACCATTTTTTTTTTAGTTTGTTGTGCTTAGGGGTGACTCCTTTCCTCGCCTGAGGATGGGGGTTCACCCAGAGAGTCACAGCAGCCTCCCTCAGCCCCAGAAGCTCTGTAGCGGCTGGAACCCTCCCATTCCCTGGCAGACCTGGCCGAGGTGCTGAACTCCCTCGAGGCCCCGTGACCTCAGGGTGTGAATGGCCCCTGCGAGTTAATCTGTGAAATGGACAAGACTGACTTCTTCCTGCCCTCGGTTATACTGTCCACAGGGTTAGTTAGGATTGGCTCTGAGGCAGGCGTCCTAGACTTTTGATGAATGTTGTTGCTCAGTTTACCCCTGTGCAGCCTCTCTGTCTTGTCCTGCTTTCTGTGGTTCCTGGGAGGGGTTTCTGAGTTGTAGGATATCGGGAGTCAGTCAGAGCAATTCTGGGGAACTCTGTGCCTCGTCCCTCCATTCAGAGACTCAACTGGACTGCAGATTGGGCCCAGAAGTGTCCATCCTAGTGGTCACTAATCCAGAGTCTAGTTTACAGCTAACTTTTGACTCCAAGCCCCTTTATGACTGGGTGACTTGGTCAGGGTCCCTTTTCCCTCTGAGCGCCAACTGAATTAGGGATTTTGGCTGGCCATCGGAGACCCCTGGACTGTGTGTGCTTTTGAGCCATGGCTGGTGCCTCTCCCCAAGGAGGGCCTCTTTCCTCCTGTGTGCTGCACCACCCCTTGCTCCCTTGGTCCCCAGGGCTTCCTGAATCCCTAGGACCAGGAGCTTCCCACAGTCTGCAGGGGAGAATATCTTGTTCTGCTGCCCGCTCTGTGTATGCATCTCTGAGATGATGACAGGGGAGGGAGGGCACTGTAAAGGCCTGCCCTGCCGCATGCTGAGCCGAGTGTCCCCTACATGAAAATGGAGAAGCCAGAGTGGAGGTCGCAGTCTCCTTAGGGTTCACAAAGGGTCCAGCAAACACACGATGTGGGTGAGGGAAGTCACGGTGGCAGCATAGAGGCTGTAGAAAGCTGTGACCACTAGGATGGACACTTCTGGTCCCAATCTGCAGTCCAGTTGAGTCTCTGAATGGAGGGACGAGGCACAGAGTTCCCCAGAATTGCTCTGACTGACTCCCGATATCCTACAACTCAGAACCCCCCCCCCCCCCCCAGGAACCACAGAAACCCTCTCCCAGCTTGAGGCTGGGTATTAGATTAGAGAAAGGACAGGTTTCAGGTGGGATGCTGGAGCGAGAGGCGGCCGTAGCCCACATTGAGGATGCAGTTTCACGCCAGCCGTGGGGTCGTATGTCTCGAGTATCTGTACTTTATAAACCGCACCTTCCTACAGTCTACCTTTGCGGGATGCATCCTCAGGTCCCTCTCCCACCTGTAGCTCCCACCTGCAGCTTTTTTTTTTTTTTTGGACAGGGTTTTACCATGTAACCTGGACTGGCCTCAAACTCAGAATCTTCCTTCGCTGAGCTGAGTGCTGGGATTGCGGGTGTGTACCGCCATCATACCCAGCTACACCTCAGCTCTGGCTGCCTTCTCCCCACTCAGGCAACCGCCCCTTCTGTCGATTCAGCTGCCACTTATCGAGCACCTACTGTGTGCCAGGCACTTTGCCACCCCTTTTCATATGAGAGAATGGAGGCTTGCCAGGTGTGGTGGTGCACATCTGTACTCTCAGCACTTAGGAGGTGGAGGCAGGAGGATCATTTCAAGGCATTCCTCTGACTACAGAGGGAATCTGAAGCCAGCATGGGCTATATGAGACCCTGTCTCAAAAGCCGGGAACAGAGAGAGTCTAGGCATGTTCGTGCTTGTAAGCGGTGGGGACAATGGTGTGGGCATAGAGTTTTGACTCACGTTGCTCTACCTGCCTTCTGACTTCCTGGCTCTAACCTGTTGTACTGATGAGCAGGGCTCGCCCGAAGGGTCCCCAGTTGTTCCACAGTTAGATAGACCCCTGTCTCCTCCACAGCCTCCCTCCTGCTCTTCACACCGTGTCCACGGGCAATCGGAGTGGATTCCATGCACGCCGTTTCCTTAGCTCCCTGGTCCACCTTGTTCGTCACCCTCGACTGGCATCTCGAGAGCTCAAGGTGCTTGGAGCCCTGACAGGGCAATGTTGCCCGACCTGCATCCCACCTCCGACCACTGCGCTTGCTTTCCGCCACTTCCCACTTAACTCTAGTTCCCTTTTGGGCGGCTCCTTATGCTTCTGGGGTGACTCATGGTGTGTGACCCCAGGCAGTCAGCCTCTCCATGGGCCATGGTTTCCCACTGCACTGGGGCCAGCAGAGGAGAGAGAAAGGAGAGGGAACAAGAGCCCACTGTGTGCCTGGGGAAGATGTAGACACTGAGCCACTGTGGGCCGGCCCTGTGCTGCTCCTTGGCCTAGACTCTTTGTCTGGCCTGGAAAGCCCCTCCCCCAGGCCTTGTGAATCCCACTAGCTTGAGGCCCTGGTAAGAACAGAGCATAGGGTGGGGCAAGTTGGGAACTCAGCGCCTGCCTGGGTAGGGTGGATGTCCTTTCCCCAGACTGCAGGCCTGGAGTTGTATGTGGCTTCTCTTGTGTTTTCCTTCGCTGTAGCATGGAGGTTTGTAGATGGGGACCCTGGGAGACCCAGATGCTCAGGCAGAAGCTGGTTGTGGGGTCAGATCCCCAGAGATTGACCACAGTCCTCTTAGCTTATGCTTTTCCCATTCACACTCACCAAGACTGGTTAGCTGCTGTCTCCAGGGCTTGCTGAAGGGTCAGCTCCTTCCAGAGTCCCCACATCCCCATGCAGGAGAGCTGGTGCTCTCTATCTGCGCTCAGGTGAGGCAGCACCAGTGGACAGATAGTCCTGGAGGCCAGCATGAAGCACGTTACAGGACTTCGATACTGGAGAAAGGGAGGTCGAGGACAGTCTTTGGTCAGGGAGGGGAAGCCTTGGCTATTAGTAGCTGCTGGGAATGGCAGCTTGTGTTCCTGAGAAAGGCACCATTTCAATACCTTGGCAAAGGTACCCAACTTGTTGGAAAGGCCAGTCCCCAGCATTCGGCATTCGCCATGGTCCTGGGACCACTCTTGCCTGTGGTCCTTCCTGGAGCTCCTGAGTGGCAGCTCAGGATGGACCCAAGGTAGCTCGTGTAAGGCATCCTCCATCTTGTCCGATACCTGCCCCTTACCCAGTGGGCCTCACAGGACCCAGGCCAGCCTTAGGGGTTCACTGCCTTCCAGGCCGCATTTCCCCTGTTTGTACAGTGAGGATGAAGCTTCTGTGTCCTCCAGGTATGGAGAGGGAGAGACCTGAGTTGAAGCAGGTGGGTTACAGAGCCCAGAGCCTGCTCAGGTCTGCAGATAAGAAGGGCTAGAATTTGTGTCTTCTACCCTCTGAGTCCTACATCAGGGAGCCCTTGCCCACACCCTCAGCCCTGAGTCCTCGTCAGGGAGCCCTTGCCCGCACCCTCAGCCCTGAGTCCTAGTCAGGGAGCCCTTGCCCGCACCCTCAGCCCTGAGTCCTAGTCAGGGAGCCCTTACTTGCATCTACAGCCCCGAGTCTTACATCAGGGAGCCCTTACCCACACCCTCAGCCTGCTTTCCTCTCCGCTTTCCGAACACGTGAGACCTTTCACTTGGAGCAGGGTCAGGAGCACATCTGCTGTGACTGTATTTGTAGAGGGGGAAGTAAGAGTTCCACAGAGGTCAAGACTTGCCTGACAGCCTTGAACAGGCCTTTCTGCACTGATAGCCTCAAACGCACAGATATCTGCCTGCTTCTGCTTCCCAAGTGCTAAGATTAAGGGTGTGCAACAGTATGCCTGGCTCAGATGTGTGTGTGTGTGTGTATGTATAAAATCAGATTACTTTGTGGATTCATTTTCTGAGCTGTCTGGAGGGCCCACTTGTGTGATAGGTTTCGGGTCTTAGGTGTTCTGGGAGTTTTCCCCTGCCTAGCAACTTCATAGTAGTCTTTTTTGGCAGCTGGCGCCACCTCATGGTCATCCGTCATGTTTTCTGCTGCTTAGACATGGTCTCTCCGTCTAGCCCTGTTTCTTTAGCACTGGGATTACCCAGCACCAAGTTTTGTCTAGTCCTTTGCACACAGGAGTCTGGTGTCCTAGCTGTTGCTCTGAAGCCCGAGAAAGTTATCTTTTTCTCTAAACATGGGGAGTCTTCTGTGTAATTGATCACAAACCCCACAGTGTGGGAAGTGGAGGTCATAGTGGTTGAGATGGCCTGGGACAGACGGGCTAGCGCTCTGCTGCTCCTGTATGTGCCCGCCGCACACTCTCTGCTGTATTCCCTGCTGCTTCCAGCTGCCGGGGACTCCTCCTTCCCCCCTGCCAAGCTCCTGTAATTTGCTTTCTGCCCAGCACACCGGGCATTTCCTTATTTATAAGGCTATTGTTAACTAGGCTTTAAGTTCAAGAGGGTGAGAACCCTCTACCAGCATGTGCCAAGCATCACGTCTTGCTCATAGTAGGTGCACGCCCTACTGTGTATTACCCCTTGGATTCCTACTGTCAGGGGACCTGTCTGTGATGAGATCGGGCACAGAGCATGCCAGCATAGAGCAGGAGCTGTGAGCACCTCTGCTGGGCTTGTACTGCTCCTTCTAGGTTTGGGACTTGTCAGGGTTGTCACTCAACAGAACCTCCTCCTCCAGGCCTGCCTCCCTGAATCTGGAACCATGAGCGAGGCCCGAAGAGACAGCACTAGCAGCCTGCAGCGCAAAAAGCCCCCGTGGCTCAAGCTGGACATCCCAGCCGTGGTGCCCCCAGCAGCCGAAGATCCCAGCTTCCTGCAGGTAGGGTTCTGGCCTGTAGGGGCTTTGGGAATTCCCTGGCCTGGCTCCTCACCAGGACTCTGTCTTCCAGCCCCTGCGGCGGCAGGCTTTCTTGCGGAGTGTGAGTATGCCAGCTGAGACAGCCCGTGTCCCATCACCCCACCATGAGCCCCGGCGGCTGGTGTTACAGCGTCAGACATCCATCACGCAGACCATCCGCAGGTACCACACCATCCTGGCTGTTCCACAGACTGGGGCTAGGGTGGGGGTCTAGAGGTAGGCATATGGGATCCCCTTAGGTCCTGGGGATGGGAACGGGGCAAAGGTCCCTTTTCTCTCTGCTTTCTCCTCCATCTTAATCCCAGCAACACTTCATCATCCTCCTGTTCTGGGGGCTATGGTGGGCACTCCATCTGCCTCTCTGTTCCCCGGGCATGCACTCTCCCCTCTCCCCACCCTAATGCCCTGGCTCCTCACAGCCGACAGGTACGCTTTGGGCGTGTCCACACTCTGCCTCTCCTGGGGTCCCGGGCTGCTTGCAAGGCCCTCCCACAGCGCCAGTCTCTCTCTTGGTCCTTGCTCAGGTACCTCACGCAGGTCTTGAGTGTGCTGGTGCTCTCTGGCACGTGCATGTTATGTAGCCTCTTGGGACTGTTGGAGCGCTTGACTTGATGGTCCCTGGCTGCTGATGGCAGGGGCTGGCTGTGTATTTATTTGCATGTCCAGAGACCGTGGCCACCTTACAGCTCCTGCTGCTGGATTTTGTAGTGCCCTGGGGTGGCGGTGGCTGCCTGAGGCCAAGGTCTCTCTCTGGACTCAGGGTTGGGAACCTTCTGCTGACAGGCATGAAGAATGTTGTTGTGGGAATTGGGGTGGCCAGAGTTGGAACTCCCATGTCCTTATAATTAGATGTTGCCAACTAGACCGGGTCCTTGGGGTGACTGGAGGCCTGCCTAGGGGGTTGGCCTTTGAGGCTTGCTGACTGGTGTAGGGGGACAGGATCCATGGCTTCCCCTTGCTGAGTCCTTCCTATGCCAGGGGGACAGCGGACTGGTTCGGAGTGAGCAAGGACAGTGACAGCACCCAGAAGTGGCAGCGCAAGAGCATCCGCCACTGCAGCCAGCGGTACGGGAAGCTAAAACCACAGGTCATTCGGGAGCTGGACCTGCCCAGCCAGGACAATGTGTCGCTGACCAGCACCGAGACGCCGCCGCCGCTCTATGTGGGGCCATGCCAGCTGGGCATGCAGAAGGTGCGCTGCCTCCTATTGGCTCCTCATTCTGCTCCTGTAGCTGGTGGGGGAGGGTTGGGAGAGAGTATTCCCCTAAGCCTGTGGACTTAGGAAGGCTCCTGAGATACTCCCAGGTAAGAGGAAAAGTGTCCTAAGATTGTCCCAGTTCGGATTCTGGATAGCCAATGTCAAGGAGAGAGGGGTCCCTCTAGGTGTCGTGGATGAGAGTGAGGCTTAGTGTGTTGGGAGTGTCTGTTATCACAGGCTTGCCTGGGTCTATATACTGATGCAGCGTCTTTGACCCCACCAGATCATAGACCCTCTGGCCCGTGGCCGGGCCTTCCGCATGGCTGATGACACTGCCGATGGCCTGAGCGCCCCCCACACTCCGGTCACACCAGGTGCCGCCTCCCTCTGCTCCTTCTCCAGCTCCCGCTCAGGTTTCAACCGACTCCCTCGGCGGCGCAAACGTGAATCGGTGGCCAAGATGAGCTTCCGGGCTGCTGCGGCGCTGGTGAAGGCAAGTGTCAGGCATGGGTGGAGGTGTGAGAGCTGAGCCCACCCACGTCCACTTCCGGATCCTAAGGTTACCTCCTTGTCCTCAGGGTCGGTCTATTAGGGATGGCACTTTACGGAGGGGACAGCGTCGAAGCTTTACCCCGGCCAGCTTCCTGGAGGAAGACATGGTGGACTTCCCCGATGAGCTGGATACGTCTTTCTTCGCCCGGGTAAGAGGAGCCTGGGGTGTCGCCCCATCTCCTCTGTCTCTGGGTCCACCTTGACCTCACATATTTGCTCAGGAAGGTGTCCTCCATGAGGAGCTGTCCACATACCCAGATGAGGTGTTTGAGTCCCCATCAGAGGCAGCGCTCAAGGACTGGGAGAAAGCCCCAGAGCAGGCCGACCTCACGGGTGGGGCCCTGGACCGCAGCGAGCTTGAGCGAAGCCACTTGATGCTGTGAGTACCGGCAGTGGGTGGGGGGCTCAGAGAGAGCATCTGCCTCAATGGGAGTAGCAGCACCCTTGGGTGCGATGCTGCCGGTCATAGCTGGGACTGACTAGAGAACTGGGAATATGGCCTGACCACTGTGGGTATGAGGACTCGAGGGAGGTTCATCCCTAGACTCTGATGCCCAGCTACAGAAATTCTAGAGCCCAGAGGCTAGAGTCTAGGTGGGAGGAAGACCATGGTCTAGTAAACACTGTTGAGATATAGAGCCTCAGTCTCGGCTCCCCGTTCCCTCCCCACCAAGCTGTCGGGCTTGTTGTGAGGAGGAGAAGGAAGAGGGATGGCTAGTTGGTGCCTCCACCCCTGGGAGGGCAGCAGAGACACCAAGCAGTGCTCTGGGTCTGCCCGAGGGAAGGCAGTTGTAGGGTCTAAGCAGGAAATGAATATGCTGGCCCCCTCCAGGCCCCTGGAGCGAGGCTGGCGGAAGCAGAAGGAGGGTAGCTCATTAGCCCCGCAGCCCAAGGTGCGGCTTCGCCAGGAGGTGGTCAGTGCGGCTGGACCCAGGAGGGGTCAGCGCATCGCTGTACCAGTACGCAAGCTCTTTGCCCGGGAAAAGCGACCCTATGGTTTGGGAATGGTGGGAAGGCTCACCAACCGCACCTACCGGAAACGTATTGACAGCTATGTCAAGCGGCAGATCGAGGACATGGATGATCACAGGTAGGCTGTGTTGGGTTAGAGTCTGGGCTAGGATTAGGAATCCAAGTCACGGATGCCCCCTCCTGATACCTCTGTCTCACAGGCCCTTCTTCACTTACTGGCTCACTTTTGTGCACTCACTGGTCACCATTCTGGCTGTGTGCATCTACGGTATTGCGCCTGTGGGCTTCTCGCAGCATGAGACAGTGGACTCGGTGAGCTCAGCAACAATTCCTGCACCCAGATAACTGGAGTCCAGGCTCTGTGGGAGGATGAAGCCCTCCAGATTTGATCTGATCTCACTTCCTACCTTCCAGGTACTAAGGAAGCGGGGCGTCTATGAGAACGTCAAATACGTTCAGCAGGAGAACTTCTGGATCGGCCCCAGCTCCGTGAGGACAGGGCTGGGGGTGGAGCTTGGGGTTGTTCCATCAGTGCCTGGGCCCGAGGCCACAGCTGCTGTCTCCCCCTTCACAGGAGGCCCTCATTCACCTGGGGGCCAAGTTTTCACCCTGCATGCGCCAAGACCCACAGGTGCACAGCTTCATCCTTGCTGCCCGGGAGCGTGAGAAGCACTCAGCTTGCTGTGTACGCAATGACCGCTCTGGCTGCGTGCAGACTTCGAAGGAGGAGTGCTCGGTGGGTGTCTTAGCTCCTGCTCTGTCTGAGCTGCCCGTTCTTATTTCAGATTTAGGCCTCACAACATCTTTACTCTGGCTTTTGGCAGTGTGTGGTACCTCACTAGGCCCCTCTCAGCTTGCTCTTCACACTCAGTTCCTATAGAGGATAGCCATTTGATTTTAACTTGGCCTTGATTTGGGTCTGCCCTTTCAGCACCTCTGTGCCTTCTATCTTAAGTGAATGTTGCCTTATTTGATGGTGCATGCCTGTAAGCGCAGCCGTAAGAGGTTGGTTAAATTCCAGGCCAGCCTGGGCTATGCTCCATGGTCTCAAAAAAACAAAATAACAAAACAAAACAAAAAAAAAAAAAACAAGAAAAATGCAGACTCCTCCAGATTTTGGCACCATAGCTGATGTCACTTCCCTACTTTAGGACAGAGGCTGTGTCTCTTGTGCCCCTGCTATGCCGCTGGGCACCTTTTAATACTCCCCTGTGTGTCTGGGGTTTTAACCTAACAGCTGTGTGGAGGCAGGAGGCACTCATGGGGCTTTGTCTTTGGTTCCTGGCTGAGCCAGCACATTGCTCTGAGCTGAGCAGTGCATGGGATCTGACTAGGGCTGACCCTGTGTCCCCACAGTCTACGCTGGCAGTGTGGGTGAAGTGGCCCACTCATCCCAGTGCTCCAGACCTTGCAGGCAACAAGAGGCAGTTTGGTTCTGTCTGCCACCAGGACCCCAGGTGAGCACTGTCGATTACCCTCTTAAAATACCTTTGGCTGTGTCTGAGGGGTGTAGAGGATTCCTAGTTTGCGGTGGGACAAAGGCTCTAACCGTGTGGGCTCATGCAGGGTGTGTGACGAGCCTTCCTCTGAGGATCCTCATGAGTGGCCAGAAGATATCACCAAGTGGCCGGTGAGCTGGGGTCTCTGGCTTGCTTGTCGAAAGGGGGAGGTGGCTGCACCCTGCCATTAATGGTGCTGCAGACTCTCATTGTTGGATCCCCCACAGCTTTGCACTGCCCTAGCCTTTGCCTTGCCTGGCCGACAAGGCTCGCCTCTGTAAGCAAGGGGTCAGGGCAAGAGAATGGGGTGGAGACTTGAGAGATCAAAGTGTCATTAATCTAGTTTGCAGGCGGCCCAGCTCGGGCTTGGGGTGTTATCTGCTGGTTTCTATCCGAGTCTTGCTTCTGTGTTGGTCTCCAATAGGCCAGGAGTTGGGTGTGTGTGGAAAATGACCCCGGCCCATTTGTTTTTCTTTCTCACCTAGATCTGCACCAAAAACAGTGCTGGGAACCACACTAACCACCCTCATATGGACTGTGTCATCACAGGCCGGCCCTGCTGCATCGGCACCAAGGGCAGGTGGGTGCGCATGCGCAGCTGGCTTGTGGCAGCGCTCTTCTCCCTCTCTAAAGCCTGCAATATCTGATTCCAGCAACCGCGACTTAAGACTGGGCCAGTGGAGGTGGGTGGGGCTGAAATCTGCCTGGGGTAGATTGGGTAGGTACCCGTAGACTCTGGGCACCCTCCAATCCCTGGCATGACCCTTTAGGTGTGAAATCACCTCCCGGGAGTACTGTGACTTCATGAGGGGCTATTTCCACGAGGAGGCCACACTCTGCTCTCAGGTAGGCCTTGAGGGCACGCCCCTTTTCGCCTCCGGCCACTGTCGAGGCTGACTGGCCACTTTGCACAGGTGCACTGCATGGACGACGTCTGTGGCCTCCTGCCTTTTCTCAATCCCGAGGTGCCTGACCAGTTCTACCGCCTGTGGCTGTCCCTCTTCCTGCACGCTGGGCAAGTGGGACTGGGGGCTGGGTGGGTGGCCTCATTCCCCCCAGGAGCGGTGGGCTGGAGGTGAAAGAGAAGCCACCTTCCTGCTGAGTGCCACTCGCTCCCCACAGGATCCTGCATTGTTTGGTATCCGTCTGCTTCCAGATGACAGTCCTGCGGGACCTGGAGAAGCTGGCAGGCTGGCACCGCATAGCCATCATTTACCTGCTGAGTGGTATCACGGGCAACCTAGCCAGTGCCATCTTCCTGCCATACCGGGCAGAGGTAAGGTGGCTTCCCAGGGTGGGGACCCTCGATGTGTGCCTGTGGCTGTTGTGAACCCATCTATGTTGAGATAAAGTATGTTGAGAGGTGGGCTGGGAAGATGAGGGCCCGAGCTTCGGGGGTGGGGATTCTGCAGCCCACTAGCTCACAACTTCCAACCCCCAACACCAGGTAGGTCCGGCTGGCTCGCAGTTTGGTATCTTGGCCTGCCTCTTCGTGGAGCTGTTCCAGAGCTGGCAGATCCTGGCTCGACCCTGGCGTGCCTTCTTCAAGCTCTTGGCCGTGGTGCTCTTCCTCTTTGCCTTTGGCCTGCTGCCCTGGATCGACAACTTCGCCCACATCTCAGGCTTCATCAGTGGCCTTTTCCTTTCCTTTGCCTTCTTGCCGTACATCAGCTTTGGCAAGTTTGACCTGTACCGCAAGCGCTGCCAGATCATCATCTTCCAGGCGGTCTTCCTGGGCCTGCTGGCTGGCCTGGTGGTACTCTTCTACTTCTACCCGGTCCGCTGTGAGTGGTGCGAGTTTCTCACCTGCATCCCTTTCACCGACAAGTTCTGTGAGAAGTACGAACTGGACGCGCAGCTCCACTGAAGCAGCTGTGGGCACCCTAGGACACCCCAGCCTCCCGGGGCTGAACACATGGTGCTCCCTGAACTCTGACCTCTGTTCCTTGCTCGCTCCTGTTGAACCCTTATACGGCTGGACATTTACTACATGAGTTCCCACGATAACCTTCTAACTAGTCCCCGACGACCACTTCATGTGGCCAATAAATGGGCTGGGAGCGTTTTAGCTGCCACTAACTTGACCTGTTGTCGCCTTTCCTGATTTCTGGCTGGGGCTGTGGGGGAAGAGGCCACAAAGACCTTGGACATACAATTCCCGTTGTCAGCGGTTCTCAACCTATGGGTGGCAACCCCTTTGTCAAACCTGTATCTCCAAAAATATTTATATTACGGTTCATAACTATAGCAAAATTATCATTTTTTTGTTTTTTTGAGACAGGGTTTCTCTGTGTAGCCTTGGCTATGCTGGCACTCACTCTGTAGACCAGGCTGGCCTCGAACTCACAGAGATCTGCCTGCCTCTGCCTCCCGAGTGCTGGGATTAAAGGCTCATGCCACCACCACCTGGCCACAAAATTAGTTCTGAAGTAGCAACGAAAATAATTTTATGGTCGGGGGGGGGGTCATCACAACATGGGGAACTGCATTAAAGGATCATACCTTTAGGAAGGTTGAGAACCACTTCCCTGCGTCAGAGACATCACTGGCTGTCACCTCTCTGTGAATTTTCATAGTGGGCATAGTAGCCAGTGTTGGGACATGAACCCAGGGGAGTGCTGCTGTATCTCTGCAGTGGGGAGCATACTGCACCCCTGTAATTCATTCTTCATCACTCTCTCTTTCCACTGAGCCTGAGAGAAACATGGCTATCGGGAACCTGTAGGTGGAGGCCTCTACTCCCACTGTCACCTGCTAGATCCTACCACAGGCCCTGGGATGGGAGGTTCCTGTGTCCAACCCCCACCCCCAGAAACAAAGCTTTCGACTCAGCTTGGGTCACTCCATGTGAGGGCCATGGCAGAAAGGTGAGCAGTGTGGACCCAGGGCTTAGGTATGTCTGCCCTCACCTCCCTCTGGTATGGGAGTCACCCACACGGAGTGACTTTCTGATTTTTCCAAATACAAAGCAAACAGATTTATTCAATAGGTCAGGCCCACAACCGTGTAGGACCTTCAAGGCTGAGTTCACAGGAAAGTGCGGGACAGAGGAACTTTCCGTCTTCTGAGGGCTCTAGGTCTTATGCTGATGGTTCCACCCGGGCAAACTAGGGATACAGTTACCCCAACACCCTTTTCTGTGAGGACAAGGGGAGGGCGCCATCTTGATGTGGTCACTCTGTCCGGGATTCACTTTTGCCTTAGCTTCTTGATGAAGGAAACCTCATCTCGATTCCGGATGCCATAACTGAAAAAGACAAAGGTACAGTGCTTGATCTACAGAAGGACCACCCGGGCTTATGATGGATCAGGAACAATCAGGTGAAGATGGCCCGAGCCTTCTTCCTCCTCAACCTGGCCTCCTTGATGCAGCCCCAGGCCGCTGTGAGAACAGCAGGGCTGTTTCCCTGTCCAGCATTAAGTGGGAGGCCCCAAGGAAACGTCCACCGGACAATCAGGCCAGCCAGGGACCTTTGGGGGCGCACAGGCAGCGATGGGCCACCTCCAGCTCAGGAGGTGGACAAGACTTACTCTCTGAGCTTCTTCCTGTCCTCTGTGAGTTTCTCCCCAGCTGAGGTCAAATGGTACGTCCGCCACACGTAGGACCTGCGGAGGAGGACTTAAGTGATGCACACGCTACCCCTAGGAGGGTGGGCTGAGCAGCTGGGATGACAGAGGCTCCGGCACACAGCCTGTGGCACCCGGGACAGATTATTCCCCTTCTGGACATTTTCCCTACATGATACGGTCGGCCCAAGGCAGCCGTAGGACATACCGACTCATCTGGCTAATGAAATAGGTGATGCAGGGGGAGAGTCAGAACACAGGAAATTTGATCCAATACGAGAGGCAGGGCCAACAGCGCCTTGGCGAGGAGGGAAGGGGGCCACTGACAGATATTCCATCTATAACTAGGGAGACATTGAGGTGTCAGGTGTTCCCAGTGAAGATATCCAGCAGTGCAGGTAGGGTAAGGTCTGTGGAAGGCTATGTCTAGAAAGGACAACTGAGGGGGCTGGAGAGATGGCTCAGAGGTTGAGAGCCTTGCCTGCTCTTCCGGAGGTCCTGAGTTCAATTCCCGGCAACCACATGGTGGCTCACAACCATCTGTAATGGGGTCTGGTGCATACACACAGACAGAATATTATATACATAATAAATAAATATTAAAAAAAAAAGAAAGGACAACTGAGGCAGGACCCTCAGGCACAGAATTGCCCAACCTGAAAGCGCTCCTGACACGGGACTGTTGGGGCATCGCTCCTTGGTAGCGGAGCCTTGGCGGTATACACAGAGGAGCTGAAGCTGCCTCCTTGGAGTGCCCCCCACGCAATCCCAGGGATGGCACAGGGAAGGCATTGCTGCCCCTCTCACCAGCTGATGTGCTGAATGCCTCCCTCCCGCTCCTGCTTCAGCTGCATGTATCTCTGGATAGCCTTCTTCAGGTCCAGGACCGTGGCATTCTGTACGACGACCACAGCTGCATGAACACATACAGGAGAAAGATCTGTGTGGCACACATACAAAGCCCAGGCGATGGGAGACACCCAGGGCTCTGTTCTGGCTCAACACACCCGGGCATGGCCTGAGCTTCTCACAGACTAGTTCTGCTAGTATCCTGCCGCTGTGAACTCTCAGGCTTAGAGAGAAGGGTGGCTGTGGTCTGAATGAGAATGGCCCCCAGGGGCTCATGTATTCGAATGTTTGTTCTCAGTGGAGCTGTTTGTTTGGAAATCATAGGAAGTGTGGCCTTGTCGGAGGAGGGGACACTGGGGGTGAGCTTGGAGGTTTCAAAAGCCCACACCACTGCAGTTAGCTCGCTCTCAGCTACTGCTCCAGGACCAGACCTGCCTGCTGCCATGCTCCCTGCCACGAAGGTCATGGACTCTAGCCCTCTGCGACTGTGAGCCCTCACAAACATTTTCCTCACTAAGCTGTCTTGATCGCGGTGCCTCTAAGCGAGAGGAAAGCAACGACGTCGACGGTACTTACGCATTACCTCTCCATCCATCTTGCACACGCGGACAGTCATTGCCTGGCCATACTCCAGTGCGATCTGAGAGTTGACCTCTTCTAAAGTGACCTGGGAAAGACCAAAGGAAAGGGGAGATACTGACTCTTAACACCTGAACAACAACAGAAACCAAGCTCATGGTGCCCTGGATTATGAAGGGCCAAGATACGGGGTTCTTGCCTGCTATGCAATAGGGTTTTCTATTAGAAAGTCTCCCAAGGGGGTAAAGGAACAGGCACAGAGATGGAGCTGCACAAGAGGAGAATATTATAATTCTGAGAGCCCTCCATAAAGAGCGTCGAGCACTAGGTTGAGTCAGGGCAGGGGTGCAAAATTTATCAGCTACCAAAAGGCAGTGATGACAAAATCTTTTTTGTTTGTTTATTCTGAGGCAGGGACTCACTATGTTAGTTACCTTGGCTGGTCTGGAACTCACAGAGATCTGCCTGTCTCCACCTCCCAAGTGCTGGGATTAAAGGCGTGGATTAAAGGCGTGCGCCAACACCTCCTGGTGACACAAGAGATGTTTTAATAAAACACTGAGGGAAGCCAGGTGGTGGTGGCGCACGCCTTTAATCCCAGCACTTGGGGGGCAGAGGCTGGCGGATCTTTGTGAGTTCGAGGCCAACCTGGTCTACAAGGGTTAGTTCCAGGACAGGCTCTAAAACTATAGCGAAACCCTGTCTCGAAAAACCAAAAGCACTGAGGGACGTGCAAATTGAGAAAATGGTGTAACTCCGTGGTAGAGCACTTGCTTAGTATTCAAAAGGCTCCAAGTTTGATGCCCAGTTCTGTGTGCACACAGATGTTAAATTAAAACACCCATTGACGGGTGAGGTTAAAAAATAGACTAAAGAATTGTGCCCACACATATTGACGCTTGAAGCAAATGAAAAGACCGGTCACACTGTTCGTGAGCTAAAATCTTAGTACTTGTTTAAATCTAACTTTTTTACGCTGCGAGGGAGTGTTTTGAAGTCCCCTCACCCAAAACTTTCGGCTTTTGAGCAGGAGCGTCTTTCGCTGGTGGGACCACGAGTGCCCATCCACACCCCAGAGACCTGTCGCGTACCTGGATCGGAAGGTCGCAGAGCAGCGGGTCTTGCACCACCATGGCGAGACCTTCTTGGAACACGTCCACGGCTTCAGAGTGTGGCAAAGCCTCCTCATCGTCCTCGTCGTCTTCAGGCACTTCCGGCCGAACCGCAGGTTCCGGGTCCTCCAGGGCTGCCGGCTACCGGGAAGCCTGGCTTTCCCGTCGCTCCTCCAGCCCGCCCCTGCTTTCCAGCGCGTGCGCAGTGACTGCGCCACGCCCCAGGCAAGGTAGTTCGGTCATTGGTGCACTGCGTGGCTTCAGTGTCCAATGAGACGTGCGAGACACGGGGTAGGCTGGGAGCGCGCAGACAGCAAGCGATTGGCCGGATGGGCAGGTGCGGGCAGCGCCGGTCGTTTGTTGTACGATTCAGTCGGGTCCGTAGTGGTCGAGCTGTACGTAGTCAGACTGCTCTTCTGGGCTGGTCATCAGTAGGGGACGGCACTGCCATCCCTTCGCCCCCGACATCTGCCCCTAAGCATAGCATTGCTCACAGTGTGACTCTAGGAGGCGGGTGCCTCCTGCTGCTCGTCGCTACCTCTGTGTCTTTGCCCCAGCCAGGTCTCAGTCACTCAGGGATTCCTCCTCAGGCTCAATGCCAAAAAGTGGCCAGAAATCTAGTGAGATGGAGCCGGGCGTGGTGGCGCACACCTTTAGTCCAAGCAGTTGGGAGGCAGAGGCAGGCAGATCTTTCCCTATCGTTGAGTTCTAGGCCGACCTGGTCTACAGCGCTAGTTCTTGGACAGCCAGGGCTACAAGAAGTGAGTAAACCCTGTCTCGAAAAACAAAACAAACAAAAAATCCAGGCGAAACCCTTAGTCCTTCGTGCATGGTGGCAGTGCCAGGCTCTCATTTGCTCACTACCTTCTCTGGTCTCCCTGTAACAACTCTCTCTCTCTCTCTCTCTCTCTCTCTCTCTCTCTCTCTCTCTCTCTCTCTCTCTTTCTCACACACACACACACAAAGTGCTTTGTCCACATTTATTTCTACTGTGCACTGTGTGTGCAATGCCCAAAGAGGTCAGAAGAGGATATCAGATCCCCTCAGGCTGGAGTTATAGCCAGTTATGAACCATCGTGTGGGTCCTGGGAATGGCTCTGGGTTCCCTAGGAGAGCAGCCTTGGGTCCTTACTGCTGAGCTATCTCCCCTCTTCACAATTTTTTTAAAAAAATGATGATCACCTTATTTAAAACTTCAGCCCTTGCTGGGTGGTGGTGACACGTGCCTTTAATCCCAGTACTCAGGAGGCAGAGGCATGAGGAGCTCTGTAAGTTTGAAACCAGACCACTCTACAGAGCAAGTTCCAGGATAGCCAGGGCTATGCAGAGAAAACCTGTCTTGGAAAACAAAAAACAATATATAATAAAAAAGAAACTCCAGCCCTTGGACCAAGCCTGTTGTACAACCCTAATCCCATTCCTTGGAGAGACTGAGGCAGGGGAATCTGTTCAAGGTCCACCAGGATTGCATAGCAGAGATGAAGAAAGTTAAACAAAAACAAAAAAGGTTACACAGTGAGACCTTGTCTCAAACCAGACTAAAACCAAACAACCAAACAAACCCTCTTCTACTATAGAGTAATTTGGCCCTAAAGAAGCACAATTTCTTTCTTGTCTTTGACATTTTCGTTTGCAATGTCTCCTCTCAAACCTGTACGGGGCCAGCAATCTTGGCTTTGTTAGCTGTGTTAAGTTTTCTTTTTTGTTTGTTTGTTTTTTGTTTTTCGAGACAGGGTTTCTCTGTGTCTTTGGAGCCTGTCCTGGAACTAGCGCTTGTAGACCAGGCTGGCCTCAAACTCACAGAGATCTGCCTGCCTCTGCCTCTCAAGTGCTGGGATTAAAGGCGTGCGCCACCACCGCCCAGCACTGAGTTTTCTGTCTTTATCATCAGAAAAGACCAACCAGATCTTGAGATGGTGGCTTCTTTGCTTTCCTTGTTTTCCTTTCTCTGCCACCATAGTTTTCATACCCTTCTGTCCTGCCTCATGTCTGTATTTGTATCTCCATATGTCCACATCCACACACATTTGTGAAGCAGAGTCAGTATCTGTTACTAAGTCTTGTAAATATTTATTATTGTATTTGCCTTTTGGGACACTACAAGACTAAGCATTAAAGGGACCCTGACCTACTTTGAGAGAAAGGTACTGTGTTTGTGGTTGTGCTGGGATAGTTACGTCAGGCAGAATTACAATCTTGTCTTCGCTTGGAAATTAAGCATGGTGTAAGGGTGGATATGTATTTGGGTGTCAAGTTGACAAGGGTGACCTTGTAATGATTAATATTGATTGTCAGCTTAACAGGACAGGGAATCGCCTGTGAGACAGGTTTGGTTTATCTGTGAGGTCTTATTTAGGTCAGCCTTTGGGCATGCCTGTGATGGATTTTCTTAAGTCTGATCCCTTAAGTAATTGGCCATTCTGGTATCTGGGTTTTCTTGGTTACACTGATTGAGATGGGAAGGCTCCCCTGGGATGTGAGCCACACCTTCTGGTGGCAGCTTAGATGATCATATAAAGTAGTCTGTGGGGAAAGATTTGCTTTTTGCCTGCTTGCTTTTGTGTTTTGAGTTTGTCTATTCTGTGGCTGTCACTATTCCAGGGACACTGGGACTCAGCCTTTTCAGCTTCCCCATATCGACTGAAGACAAGTGGCCCTCCAAGAATTCTCCTGGCCTTCAGCATCAGATTAGAACTGCTGAGGCATCCAGCCCTGAGGACTGGACATCTGCTGGGCTCTCAGCCTCTCCAGTGTGCAGGCAGCCATTGTTGGATACCAGGAAGGTACTGGGTAAACCAGGTTAATACAACTCCCTTTACTATGTATCAATTCTATTGGTTCTTTTCCTCTAGAGCCCTGACTGATATGGATGAATATGCCACCTTTTCTTGCATAAAAACTCTATTATGTATTAGGCAATGAACAGTAGAAAAGTCAATAAAACAAAGGAAATGAAGAGATGGTACTGATCCATTTGGCCAACAAATGGCTTTGAGAGCCCAAATGGCTTTGCTTTTTCTTTGTGAGGTTTCAAGGAGGACCAAACTAACGATGCTAATACTAATTCATAAAAATAATAACAAATGTAGTCCTCACAGAAGGCCTATAGCAAAATTCCAGAAGATCTATTTTAGTTAGTGCTTCGTGTAATATGATTTATTCCCCTTTCCCAATCTTTTTCTTCTTATTTTTGGGACAGGGTTTTATTTCAGGGCCAGCCTAAGCTGGTCTTGAACTCACTCTGTAGAGAATAAGGTTGCACTCTGCGCCTCCTGACTCGCTCCTGGGGTTTCAGGCACGAGTCACCATACCTGGCCCTCTGTCTTCAGGGTGGCTTCTCCAGCTCTGGTTTCTAATAATCTTGTGTGAGTTTAAACAACTGTGCATGGGGCTGGAGAGATGGCTCAGTGGTTAAGAGGCCTACTGTGCTTGGGACTGGAGAGATGGCTCAGTGGTTAAGAGCCCTACTGTGCTTGGGACTGGAGAGATGGCTCAGTGGTTAAGAGCCCTACAGTGCTCGGGACTGGAGAGATGGCTCAGCGGTTAAGGGCCCTACTGTGCTCGGGACTGGAGAGATGGCTCAGCAGTTAAGAGCCCTGACTGCTCTTCCAGAGGACTCTGGTTTGATTCCCAGCACCCACATGATGGCTCACAACAGGGATCCAACTTCTTTTGATTGACCTACAAGGGCACCAGGAATACAGAAGCAGCAGAGACAAATGTGCAGGCAAATATCCATACACATAAAAACGAAAACCAAAAACCCCACTAAAATCGAGTGTGGTGGTACGCACATTTCATCCCAACACTCAGGAGGCAGAGGCAGGTGATCTCTGTCAGTTTGAGAATAGCCTGCTTCCAATGAGTTCCAGGACAGCCAGAGTCATAAATAGAGAGATTTCGGTGGTGGCGCACGCCTTTAATCCCAGCACTTGGGAGGCAGAGGCAGGCGGATCTCTGTGAGTTCGAGACCAGCCTGGTCTACAAGAGCTAGTTCCAGGACAGGCTCCAAAACCACAGAGAAAACCTATCTCGAAAAACCAAAAAAAAAAAAAAAAGTAAAAAACAAAAGCTAAATAAAATTTACAAAAGTGTCCTTTCTCACATGGGCACTTGTGAGGAAGGAGGTAAAGATCTCATGTTTCGAAATCCCTGTTGCCTGTTGTACTGTGAAAATTTTTTACCTACCTACCTACCTACCTACCTACCTACCTACCTACCTATGTATTGTTTTTTTATTTTTTATTTTTTTTGAGACATTATTTCTCTGTGTAACAGCCCTGGCTGTCCTGGAACTCGCTTTGTAGACCAGGCTGGCCTCCAACTCACGGAGATCTGCCTGCCTCTACCTCGAAGTGCTGGAATTAAAGGCGTGCCCCCACCCACCGCCCAGCCTGTTTGTTTTTCTTGACTGAGGTTTTACTTAGGTTTAGTACTCACACTCACTGCCAGTGCTGTGTCTCAGAAAACTTCGAAGGGGAAAAACCTAGAAGGTTTCTGCTCAAGCGCGGCTCTGTCCCATGTCTTCACTGTCTGTGCTGCTCCTGTGGGGTTCCTGGGAGGACACCGCTTACGCTGTCCGTCCTTAGATGCATATCTACCGTCCCTGTTTGGAGATGCTCAGGTCGTGGAGTGAAATCTCATCCCTCCTCACCAGTCTTTGGCGTGCAACAGGTGGCGACAGGCACCTCTCAGCTCCGCGGAGGACAGTAGCTCTGTGATGTGCTTGTGGTTTCAGATGTGGGTGGCCCGTGTCCGCCTGCTCAGACTTATCTCCTGGATCAGGTAAGGGGCTTTGCAGTTCACACAGGGACTGTTGGCAGTAAGTCACCTCCTGGCTGGGGTTGCCTGCAACGCTCTATGGCCCTGAGAAGATGTGCCTCAGAGGGTGAGTCGTGCTTGGGGCTCCCCTCTTCTCAAATTAACACAAGCTTCGGGAGGCAGAGAGGTGCTGTGTCCCTGGTGGCGTGGGTGACGCCCTCGTTTGATCTTGTCTGGTGCATTGGTCTTGACCATCTCCCAGAGATGGTGTTTTTGCAGAGGTAATCGTGAGATGCCAAACTGCACTGCAGTGTTCAGGGCTGGGGTGGTGCTGGTGTCAGTCTGTCCATGCCCCGAGGGAACAGAGAAGGACAGGAAGTATTGGTGCTTGTGGAAGAAGCCTTGCTTTCTCAAGCTTCTTCGATGGAGCTAACTTTCTGGGGGGACGAGACTGAATGACCTAGGCCCAGGGTTGGTAAAGTCCCTCTAGACCTCCAGATCTTTTGAAAGCTTCATGGCAGAAGAGGGTTATGGGAGGCAGTGTACGTGGGTGGAATTCCAGGTTAGCTCCGTGGGGTTGGGAGAGGCGGGCGCTGGGGTTGGGAGCAGGGAGAGGAGGGAGTGTGGGGGTGAGCAGCATTCTGTTTCTGGGTTCTCGGGCTGTAGGAGGCTGTTTGGCTGGGATTCTGCCTTTCTTCTCTAACTTGATCTTCCAGGACACTGATGCTCCTCTGGGCTTACTCTTGGCCAGGCCTCAGCCTCCTAGGAGTGAACTAGAATCCATGACTTCCACTCTGGTGAAAAGTCCTGGATACCCCCTGGGGCCGGGTGGCTTTGGTAGTGACGTGGGCATGCATTTTTGTTAAGGAGTTGGGCTGGGGCATTACCAGGCACCCCGAGCTGCCCATTTGGCTTAGTTGGCTTTGCCTGCAGGTGGCTTCAGGGGAGGCCCCTGCTGCAGGGCACAGAGGCACTTCCTCACGAAGGCAGTGGGAGTAGTGGGGCACCATTTCCTCCCACCCACCCACCCACCCACCCTTCAAGTGTACAGTGTCAGTACATCTGCTTGAACCCGCCTTAGCCAGGACCTCTTGTTCGGGTGCCGAGAGACACAGCTGGCCGAGCCTGGGTTCGGGTGAGGAAGCTAAGATAGAGGGTGGGTGAGTGCTTTCGGATGGGTAAAAAAGTCATTGGAGGGACAGAGTGAGAAATCCCGGAGAACTCCCTAGCCACCTCCCCACCGCTTCTAGATGCAGCCTCGTCTGAGTCCAGCCAAGTGTGCCACGAACGCCTGCCCATTAGCTGCCTTTCCTACAGGGAGTATGCGGGAAGGTGCTCCTGGGGGGCTTCCTTCTTTGCCTCAATGTCTCTGCTCCTTCCAGTCTGTCACCTTGGCTGTCACCCAGCTGGTCCACTGGCTCCCATCCTTCCGGCTCTTACCGTCCCTACTCCATCAACATCGTGAGTGTCCTCACATACCCTGTGCACAGCAGGCTCTGGGATCCCCCTGGTGAGAGAGGAGGTCCTCACACTGTGGGGTTTTCCAAAGGGGAAACTTGATGCTGTGTCCACCTCTAGCCCCATTTCCTGGCACAGCTTCCATACGCCACAGGCTCCTGCTGCTGCTGGAGAGAGTGTGTCTCCCTCCAGAGAGAAGAGAAGACACTACTGGACAAGGTTTGCTTAACGAGCAGACTCCTACCCTCCTCTTCTGTGGGCTTTGTGAGTGGGCAGGAGAATAGGGAGTTCCCCTGCCCCTGTCAGACAGAAAGCAGGGCCTCGGGATGTAACTCAGTTGGTAGGTGCATGCCTCCTAGCATGCCCAAGGCCCTGCCTTCAATGCCCAGTGCTGGGGAGAAAAGAAAAGAGGAGATGGCGAGATGGCTTAGTGGTTAAGGATACTTGCTGCTGGCTGGGCGGTGATGGTACACACCTTTAATCGCAGCACTTGGGAGGCAGGGGCAGGTGGATCTCTGTGAGTTCGAGGCCAGCCTGGTCTGAGTTCCAGGGCAGTCAGAGTTGTTACAGAGAAACCCTGTCTGGGTGAGGGGGACGGGACCTGGAGTGCAGCTCAGTGGTAGTACCTCATGAGGGCTTGTACGTGCACACACAAACACACATGTACGCAGAGCAGGGCTTGGGTGTGGCTTGTTGTAGAGTACTTACCTAGCCATGTTCTTGCCCATAGCTATATTGCTGTTGTTGTTATTAATATTAATTTTTTTGAGAGGCTAGGGCTATGTCCTCACACCTGATGTGATGGGGTGTACTGGACAGTGGTGGGGCTTCACATCAGGGCTACATGCCCGGGAGCATCTATTCCAAGATGGCAGGTGTTGGTTCCTCTAGGTTCTCACAGGTTCTATAACCTGTGCTGTGGTTAGACATTTTTGGGCCCAGGCCAGCCTGTCCTCAAGGACCAGTGAGTGTTCATTTGCCTACCTCTGTCCTAAGTACCTGGCCCAAGGTCTGTCTGTCAAGGAGGGGAGACCTCCTGTCAGTGACATGTCCCAGCCTGTGCTGGTAGAGCTTCGGGAGAGAGAGGCTTGTGATGTCCAAGACTTTGGCCTCCTTGGTGAGGCCAAGCCCCAGGACCCACACATTGCACTCAGAAAGTTCATGGGTGCTGTGGCAGTTTGGGAGACCCCTTCCTAAAACAGAGGGGCCTATAGTCCCATGCTGGATTAGTCTCTGGTTTCTCTGGGTCTCTGTTTTCTCATTATTAGAAGGGTAGTGACCCCACCCTCCCCGAGTCACCCAGAGCAGATGGAGATGCCCTACGTAGAGGAAACACTCTCTGCCCACACAATAGCTACACTGGATCCCATACATCAATTCTGGTGTACCTGCCTCTGGTGGCCCTGGCTAGAAACGGGGTACACTGGGCTGGAAGTCACTCTGCTCCCTGCTCTCAAGCCATCTGCTCGTGGGCCATCCTGAGGCTGCAATGGGCCGATTCTCTCCAGTGGCGGCAAGTCCCTGAGGTCTGTGCCAGTTCTCAGCTGGAAGTCGCAGCAGTGCTGTGTAACCGGAGGTTTCTCTCCTGCCAGCCAGCTCCGGAATAACCACAGTGAGGTTTAATATTAATTACAAACTGTTTGGCCTATTAGATCAGAGTTTTTCTAACTATCGATTACAACTTAAATTAACCTGTTTTTATTAATCTGTGTATTGCCATGGCTCAGACATCTTTTTCCTTTGGCAGCTGGATGGTGTCCCTCTGACTCTGCCTTCTTTTCCCCTACTGGTTCTATTCTGCCTTATTACTGGCTAAATCAGCTTCTTTAGTAGCCAATGGTAATAAAGACATGTTCACAGCATACAGGGCATCCCACATTCTCTTTCCAGGTTCTGTGAGTCTAGGATCCTGTTCTCAGATACCCTGGGAGTATATGAGAATAAATACTTTGTCCCCACTTTGCCAATAATCACCACGAGAGGAGACATATAGTGCCTGGGAGCTTCGTTTTCATGTCCTTGGTGACCCAGGCTGCATGCTCTATCCCAGTGCTTCAGTCGTTTGTCTAGAGGTGCAGACAGACAAACAGACTGCTTGGCGGTGGGTTGGAGTTAATAGAAGTCTGTCTTGGGCCAGGTGGTGGTGGTACTTTAATCTCAGCACTTGGGAGGCAGAGGCAGGTGGATCTCTGTGAGTTCAAGCCCAACCTGGTCTACAAGAACTAGTTCCAGGAGAGGCTCCAAAGCTACAGAGAAACCCTGTCTCGAAAAACAAAAACAAAACAAAACAAAAAAACAAACAAAAAAGAAGTCTGTCTTGGATTGTGTAGACAGGCTTCTGGGTCTGTGGGTCAGGGTGCTGTCTGCTGAGGTGGCATCGGCTTCTGGAAGGCCAGCACTGTGGTCTCTGTGCATGTATGTTTTCTTCTTTCTTATCGCTAATCAGGCTTGTATAACCAGGGTGGCCCTGCTTCCTGCTCAGGGGCTATCAGGAGCCATCTGTAGATGTAAATGGGGTGACAGGGCCTCAGTAGAGTCACAAAGTCAGGCACTTCCTGAGACACAGCTTCTGGTCCCCATCCACTCTGACTCCTCAGGGATCCCAGGGTTCAAGGTCTTGCTCTTCTCAGGGACTTACTTCCCTTTGTGGGACAGCTGAGGACAGTGCATAGCATGATGTTTGGGAAGATCTGTCTGTTATATAGACATTTGCGGCTGTCTTCGTCTGTGTCCCCAGGGCATAACTCGGGGATAAGTCTGTTTCAGGAGTAGCAGGCCAGAAAATGCATAGAGGCCTGTCCTTTGCCCCCGAGAAGAGCCCTGACCATTTATGTGACTTCACTTTTGCATTGTGAATGAGCAGCCTTTCCTTGGACAGTTGTCAGAACCGAGGCAGAACTGGGCATGATGGCGCATGCCTTTAATTCCAGCATCCCAGCACTCAGGAGGCAGAGGCTGGAGGATTTCTGTGAGTTCGGGGCCAGCCTGGTCTACAGAGTGAGTTCCAGGACAGCCAGGGTTACATAGAGTGGCTCCATTTCAAAACAGACATACAGATAGACAGACCAACAAGAGCCAAGACAAAGCACAGGTATTGCAGAGGGTACCACTCTGACATGGATGGCTGGCAATGTGGACATGATGCTGTCAGAGCCTAGGATTCAGGAGATCTGAGTCTGAGGGGACAGTTTAGTGCCGAAGGCACCAGTCTTTGGTTGAGTCAGCTGGCTTTTCTAAGCTTCAGTTAATCACTGAAGCTGCAGAGCTGTGCTCAGTCCTGTCCACAGGACACGGTAAAAGGGCATCTGCTGTGCAGAGCCCTGTGCGGAGCAGGCCTCCCATGGGGTGCCTAGCACAGGGGACACCTTGCACAGGGGTGCTTAGCACAAGGAATTCACAGGGGTGCCTAGCATGGGGGACACCTCCCATGGTGTGCCTAGCACAGGGGGTACCTCCCACAGGGGTGCCCAGCACAGAGGACACTTCACACAGGGGACACCTAGCACAGGGGACACCTCCCACAGGGGACGCCTCCCACAGGCCCTACAGTTCAGTCTTTTGCAGGTTGGCCCCTGCAGAGGATGGCAGTAAAGCAGGTCCTGGTCCCCTGGTTCCTGATCTACACCTGTGTCTGCTCTTGCATCTGCTGGGGAGTCCCTGTCCCAGAGCAGGGAGCAGGTGAGAGTTTGGTGCCACATCTCTCTGAGGTAACAGAATAGAGAGGGGAGTTGGGGACAAGTTGTCATCTGTGACAACCCAGGGGAAACATCGACCCGGACACTGCTGGAACCTGTCCTCTAGTGTCCCACCGCCTCCCACCCCACAAAGGTCTCAGGTCTGAATGACCCTGCTACCGTGGTTACAACCCAGCCATCCCTAAGCCTCTCATTCTGCCCCTGACACATTCTCTTGGTACTTTCTTTGGAAACGTTCTGGCCAGATATCCCCCACCTACCTCAGCTCTGCCTTGAGGCCCTACTGTGTGCTCCCCCATTCCCATCCTCAGGGCCGAAGGCTGGGACGTTCACCTGCCTCAGCAACAGCCTCTTCAGGATTGATTGCCACTGGTCAGCTCCAGAAGTGGGCCTGGAATCCAGGGCCTGGCTCATCTTTACCAAGTGAGGATGGAGGGCCAGGCCTGCTCAGGGAGGGTACAGGGTCCCTGTGGTGGTAGCAGCATCCATGGTGCTAACACACGGCCTTTCCAGTAACCAGGTGACAGGTACCAGGCACAGGTGCCCGTTCCAGGGCAGTGTGTGCACCCTCACGCTTCCCCTTAAGGAGGTGTTGGTGCCCACTGACGTCTTCACCATCACTTTGTACCACGGCGTCATGGGGCAGGAGCAGGTCAGCTTGGTGGACTCGCAGTTCCAGCCATGGAGGCACAGTGAGTAGGACAGCCCTGCCGCCAGTGCCCTTGTGAGAATCCTTACCACATACTCCTGGAAGCAGATAGGACCCTGGGAAGCAGGCATAATGGCTGCTGCAGAGCCAGGGCTTGGCAAAGAATGAAGAGATGTGGTTAGGTAGGGGTAGAGACTGCAGCCTGAGAGCTACTGGAAATGCCCTCTGTTGGAGGAGGGGCCGCTTGTTCTTTCCGCCGGAATAATCACACAGAAGCTGTATTAATTTAATCACTGCTTAGCCCATTAGTTCTCATTGGCTAACTCTTCCATATTAATTTAACCAATTTCTATTAATCTGTGTATCGTCACATGGCAGTGGCTTGCCAGCAAAGCTTCAGCATGTCTGATTCTGGCAGCGGCTCCATGGCGTCTCTCTGACTCCGCCTCCTTTCTCCCAGCATTCAGCCTAGCTTTCCCCACCTTCCTAAGATCTCCCCTGCTACAGGTCCAAAGCAGTTTCTTTATTCATTAATGGTAATCGCAGCACACAGAGGGGACTCCCACATCAGCATTCCTGTCACACCAGGAATTATTCCGGAAGGACACCAGGAAGAACTTCCTGCAGCCAACTGTGAAGGAAATTACCTTGCTGCAGGGACTTAAGTCATTGACTGTCTTTCACCAAGCAGTTTTCCTGCCGTAGTCTTCAGATGAGGTCCCTGGTCTGAATGTCTTTGGTCCCGGTTCTGGCCATGCTGAGGGACACAATGGTAGCTGCAGCCACACTGGGCCCTTCTTTGTTTCAGTTAAGCTGGATCCCCCCTCGGATCTGCAGAGCAATGTCAGCTCTGGGCGCTGTGTCCTGTCCTGGAGCATCCATTTTGCTCTGGAGCCCTGGAGCTCAGACCTCAACTATGAGCTGGCCTTCAAGAAGCAGGAAGAGCCCTGGGAGGTAACTTGGTGGTAGCTCTCTGAGGTCTCTCTCCTGGGACTGGCTCGAGTCAGTGGTGAGGACAGAGGGAGTCAGAATCAGATGTGCATGTAGGTGCTGGCTACATACAAACCTGTGTTTGTGTGTCTTTGAACATAGTGTGTGTGTGCCCGTTTGTACATGTATGAGTATCTTTGCTTTGTGCTTCTCTGGCTGAATGTTTAACTGGAGAGAGTGTGTAAATGTGGTAAAGGTGTACATGTACCCACTGGTGTGAGTGGGCTTGTTGGTACATGTATGTCCATTCTTTAGGGCCCTGCGCTCAGTCAAATGCCCCCAACCCTGCAGCAGGCCCGGCACAAGGACCGTATTGTTGGAGTGACCTGGCTCAGCCTTGAAGCTGTCGAGCTGAACCCTGGCTCCATCTACGAGGCCAGACTGCGTGTCCAGATGACTTTGCTGGAGGAGGATGACATGGCAGAGGAGAGATACTATAAGAGCCATTGGAGTGAGTGGAGCCAGCCCGTGTCCTTTCCTTCTCCCCAGAGATGGAGACAGGGTAGGTGCTGTGTGGTGGGTGCTTCGTCACAGCCTGGGCTGAGTCTCTGTTCCTTGGTTCCTTCTGCCTCTCCTCCCTTTTCCCAACCTACAACCCCTCCCCTTGTTTCTGGATGTGCTAATTCATAGCTAGTGGCCACCATGAGGAGCAAGGGTGTCCAGGACTGCACACTGGCTGCTTCTATCTAAGGCTGGACAAGACCTGGGATTCCTTTGTGAGTGTTGGGCTGATCCTTTGTGCAGTGATGACCACCGGCCATATGGAAGATGGGAAAGAAGGGGTGCAGATGAGGTCACCCCAGGAACATCAGAGGTTCACAACACAACCCCGAAGGCCCATCCTAAACTCTTTCTGTTTTGGCTCGAAGAACTAACAGTGACTCCCCCGCCACCATGTGGACTTAGGGGAACATCCTGGCACTTAGGCTACTCATAGCTATGGACCTTTCTGCCCACAGACTTCCTGCTCCCATCCTGGCGGTGGTCGGATAGCGTCCTTGTTGCTATGTCCATCTTTCTTCTGCTGACCGGCCTTATTCGCCTTCTGTTCAAGCTGTCCCCCAGGTAGGTAGCCAGTGTGTGTGTGTGTGTGTGTGTGTGTGTGCATGTGTGTGTGCATGTGTGTGTGTGAATTAATTGTGGACATGCATTAAGTGTGCTGGGATACACGTGTGTTGCCAGAGGTTTGTGTCCCACCTGGTCCTGCCCCAAAGAAACACACAGAAGTCTATATTAGTTATAAACTGGTTGGCCTAATAGCCCAGGTTTTCTTATTAATTAATTTTACGTCTTAAAATAGTCCATAATTCTTGTTTGTGCTAGCCATGTGGGTTGGTACCTTTTATCAGTAAGGCATTCACATCTTGCTTCCTCTGTGTCTGGTTTCCCCTGTGTCTCCTGTTCTCATCCCCTGCCTCTACTTCCTGCCTGGCTACTGGCCAATCAGCATTTTATTAAAGCAATACAAGGCCGTTGTCCCACAGCACACATGTATTAGTATGTGAGACCGGGGAAACACGGCTGCCTGCTGATGGCACAGATGTTATCTCTGGAGCTATTGGCTTCATCTGAGAGCTAAGGACACAGCTGGTTGCTTCCAGGCCCTGAACCCACTATTGGAGAACACACACAGGCTGTGGTGTAAATATGTGCATTAACCAGAGAGGTCACAGTGACCCACACTGTTCATTGAGAGGTTTTATTTATGTATTTATTTTTGATGGATATTACTGCATTGCCAACTTTGGTCCTTAATAAATGGGCAGAAGTGATCTCCTGCCTTAGCTTCCTGGGTAGATGAAACAATAGGCATGTGTTGCTGTGCTTAGTGGCCTTTGAGGACAGGTTTGTGTGTAGTGGGCTAGCATCTGGTAGGTAGAAGGTCCAGTCTTGGCAGTGACCTTAAGCCTTCTGGAGTGTGGCATTAGGAAAGGCTTCTATCTCGGTCCCTTTGGTCCTAACTTTTCTATTTTGGTTTCAGGGTGAAGAGAATCATCCACCAGAACGTTCCCTCTCCAGCACCTTTCTTCCTTCCTCTCTACAGTGTGTACAATGGGGACTTCCAGGTGTGTGCAGGGGAACTTCAGGGAAGCAGGGTCAAGTCTGGCACTACAGGGGCAGAGATATGGCCTAGAAGTCTGCCTTGTGTAAACAAAGTTTGGGCTTAGACTGGGCGCACGAGCAGTGGAGGCCTGTCTATGCTCCGAGTCTCTTTTGTACATAGAGTAGGCTTACATTTGTACCCCATCTCTAATGGGCACGTATTTTGCTGTATTTATGGGATGGTGTTGTGGGCCAGCTTTCCCTGGCACAGCAGTAGTGGACTGTGAGACACAGGGGAGGCTTCTAGTCCCGCTGAGAGACAGCATTCTTCGGGAGGCTCAGACCTCCTGTGGCTCCGCAGAGGCTCCGGACTGTGTCTCTAGTTTTGTGTAGTTTTTTTTTGGGGGGGGGTGTGCCCTATCTGCCCCTGCTGTGTGGCCCTGGATGAGCGTTCTGCCATGGTTTTGTCTTTGGCATCTGTCACATCTTCCCATTTCTCCTTGGCACCTGGTTCTGTGGCCTCGGGCTGAGGGGGGACCTGGGGGGCCTGGAGAGACTAAGTGCTTCATGCGTGGGAGGAAGGTAGAATGCTCTGGGCCCAGGAACTTCCTGGAGGAGGAGATCTGGGCTGTGCAGGGGTGGTTGCTGCCCCCAGGGTAAGTCCGGAACATACTACCTACCTAAGCCCTTCTCCTGCCTCCTGCTCTGATGCAGACCTGGACAGGGGCCCACAGAACCGGACTGCAACCAAGACGGAATGATGCCGGCACTCCATTAGGAGGCTCAGAGTCCAGCATCTGGGAGGCCATTACATCCCTCACCTACAGTCCAGCGTGCCCTGTGCAGTTTTCCAGCCTGCCGTGGGAAGGCGCAGGCCCTGGCTTCTCCGGGCCACCAGGCTTGGCGCATGTGCTGCCCGCAGTGTGTCTGGAGCTGGAAGGACAGCCATCTGCCTACCTGCCCCAAGAGGGCTGGGCTTCTCCGGTCTCCGTCCGACCACCTCCTCTGGACTCAGACGGGGGCAGCAGCGACTATTGCATCTTGAACTCCTGTGAGGAGCTCCGTCCCTCAGCCTTCCCAGAACACACCCAGAGCCCTGAGCTCACACAGCCCCAGCCTGTGGCCCTTCCTGTGTCCAGCAGGACCTGACCCCTATCCAGGGATGTGGGCATTTTCTTTCCTCCTACCCTGGGAGGGCACTAGACTCAGTCTCAGCCTGCCTCAGCCGGATGGACCATGTCTGCTTTGGGGAGGTGAACTGAAGACCCTGGGACTGCCCCTTGGGTGGCTGTGGAACCCCAGAGAGGAGACAGCTGTGCATTGGTCAGAGGCCACATGGATGGAAGCAGCAGGCTGTTCCTCATGGCTCTGCCCTGTCCTGTGGTGGGGAGGCCTCCACACTCAGCCCCTGAGTCAGGCTTCCTTCTCTCCTCTTCTTGGCTTTGTCCCAGTTCGGAAAGGAGCATGTGGTGGGTAGCGTGGTCTGTCCTCATAACCTTAAAGGGTTAGCCTGGGCCAAGAGGACCCTGCTGAGACAGTATGAACAGGTGAAGTTCCTTTTTTTGGTCCCTTCCTGAGGTGTCTTCCCCACTAGGACTGAAAGGGATATTTTTGACTGTTCCAGACTATGGATGGCTGGGGTTGGGGAGAACGGTGGAACTCTGAGTGAGCGGGCTGTCCATCTCTGAGACCAGCAAGATGGAGTCTCGCTGAATGATTCCAAGAAGTCTTACCATCTGTATTAGTCACTGTTTGGTTGCCGTGATAAAAACACCGTGACCAAAAGTGACTAAGAGAAGCAAGCGTTTATTTTAGTTTAAGGTTCCAGAGGCCGAGGAATATATCAGTGCAGAGATGTCGCAGCAGAAGCAGGAAGCTGAGAGCTCACATCTTAAAAGTGCGAAGCAGATTGAACTGGAAGTGATGTTTTCTTCCTCAAGCAAGGCTTTGCCTCCTAGGTTCCGCTGTCTACCCACACAGTGCCTCCAGCGGGGGACTGAGTGTTCGCACACATGAGTGAGCCTATGGGGGGACATTCTCATGCAACCCACCTAACTGTTCCTCACTGTTCCTAGGAGAAAGACCAAAGCCACTAGACAGATTGGAAGTGGCTACTCCTCAGCGACTGTGGCCCGAGAGGAGCACCAATCCCTTACTGCCTTGTGGAGTGCTCCAGAGGGGATGACGGGCAGATGACAGGCAGTCCAGACTGTGGTTGATATTTTCCTAGGCCTGCCCTGACAGAGCAGCAGGAACCCGGCGGCTAATACCGTAGATTTGCTTTCTCGCGGACTGATGTTCAGGGGTCTGGGTTGCAGATGCCAAGAGCGCCATGCTCCCTTGGAGCTTGCTTTAAGTCTTGCTTCGCATTTGTTTCCTTCTGAGCAACCTCTTCCGTACTGAGACTAGATGCTACCCCAATGGGAGGGCGGCGTCTGCCTGAGACCCTCGTAGTGAGCAGAGATTGTGGTCCAGTGGGCAGAATTGAGCTGGTGGACGCGTTTGCACAGCTTTGGGACCTTAAAGCACTGACCCAACAGGAGCCCTCTTGATCCTTTGAGGTTTTTAAGGGATAAGCCTAGAAACAATGGTAGCGCGAGGATGATTTCTGAGGCCATAACAATGTGCAGGAGATAGCGAAACTACTGCGTGGTGGGCGTGGTGAATGGGTAGGAACGCGCGGTGTTGTGGGTCAGAGCTGGTGCTCCGGAGGGCTCACACAGCTAACCCAGGGAGTGTTGGCTCACTGGATCCTCCACGGCACGATGGCCTAGTTAGAGCTCAGAGAGCTGGGATCTCCCTCCAGTCTGGTTCCCTGCCTTACCTGTGCTGGTGTTCAGAGATTTTCAATCAAGGATTAGGCTCCGATTTAGAATAAGTCCTTCGGCGGAATAACAATTTCTCAGGTAGAGGAGATTTCTAATTTTACCTTTTAATTTTATTTTTAAATTTATTTTTTCCATTTCAATAATTACCCTTTTGAATAGACACAGCATATACACTTACATAAATGCTACTCTCGCCTCTACCATCTGCTTCTTCTTTTTATATATTTATTTGTTGTTGTTGTTGGTTTTTTTTTTTTTTTTGAGACAGCATTTCTCTGTGTAGCTCTGGCTGTCCTGGAACTCGCTTTGTAGATCAGGCTATCCTCGAACTAAAGTTTGTGTGTTTTATAGGTCATGGAATGATCTGTGAAAACAATTAACTACTCAAATTTCACAAAAGTTAATTTAAGATTCTGGAATCTGGGATTTTGTTGTTGTTGTTGTTGTTGTTTTGGTTTTTTGAGACAGGGTTTCTCGGTAGCTTTGGAGCCTGTTCTGGAACTCACTCTATAGACCAGGCTGGCCTTACTCACAGAGATCCACCTGCCTCTGTCTCTGGAGTGCTGGGATTAAAGGTGTGCGCCACCACCTGGCGATCGGGACTTTTTGTGTGTTTTTTTTTTTTTTTATATTTATTTATTATGTATACAATATTCTGTCTGTGTGTATGCCTGCAGGCCAGAAGAGGGCACCAGACCCCATTGCAGATGGTTGTGAGCCACCGTGTGGTTGCTGGGAATTGAACTCAGGACCTTTGGTAGAGCAGGCAATGCTCTTAACCTCTGAGCCATCTCTCCAGCCCCGATCGGGACTTTTTGTTGCACCTCTGTAATAACACTTCCATGACTGTCATTGTTCTCACAAAAGGAAGCAAGTCGCAATTGATGAAAAGAATAACCACCGATTATTTCAAGGTGTAGTAACTAGCCCTGGCAATGGTTACTAGACAGCCATCGCTCCGTTTGCCTGGGTGTGTGATTAGTATATGTTACTTAGAAGTTTGAAGAAGGATGGAAAAACTTAATGCCCATGGCAATTCACTCAAAATACAAAGGTAACAACTCATTGAAAAGATTTATTCTGCCAGGCATAGTGGCTGCACACTGTTAATCACAGCATTTGGGAAGCTGGGACAGATAGATCGCTGAGTCTGAGGCCAGCCTGGTCTACAGAGTGAGTTCCAGGACAGTCAGGGCTACACAGAAAAACCCTGTCTTGAAAAACCAAAAAACATAAGAAAAAACAAACAAACAAAAAAACCCAAAATCAAAACAAAACCCCAAAACAACAACAACTAACACGAATAAATTAATCCCACCCCCCAAAACACAACAAAAACCAATGACAAAACCAAACAAAAAACCCAGAAGAGGAAAGGTTGATCTTCATTTAGTGAAGCTGTACATAATCTGAATAAAAGCATTTCAGAATCCACTGTCTGGGCTGTGTCGCATACAGACGGCAAATTCTCAGGGATGAATCTTGTTTGGTTATAAAGGGCCTACGTCAGAGTTTCCTCCAGTGTCCAGGAGCAAGGCTATGGAGAAACCTCAGATACATAATACAATCAGATCATTTTAGAGGGAATGTCTGCATAATTCTCTGAGTCTGTAATGGTTTATTTACATCAACTCATGGTATCTAGAAAAGTTAAAGCAGTGGAGGTTTTGCTGGGCTGGGTGTGGCTCAAAGGTAGAGGGCTTATCTAGCTGGGAAGCCCATGTTAGCTCACAGAGTCCTGTGTGGGTGCGGTTCATCTCCCGTAGCCCTTAGCTTAGGGTCTGGAGTGGACAAAGGCTTTCTATACACTTACATATTTAAATAATTATTTTGTCTTATAAATGTATATTTTGCTTTTCTTTTATGTGTACATTTGAAACAAAAGTCTCTTTTTTTCCATTAAAAAAATGTTTGTGCAGTGCCCTCAGAGGCCAGCAGAGGGCATTAGGTCTCCCAGCGTGAGGCGCTATTGGGTGCAGGGCACCAAATCCTGGTCCTCTGGAAGAGCAGTTGGTGTATCTAAACGATGAGTCATCTCTCCAGCCCCAAAGAGGCCTTTACTGTCAGCATATCTATAAGAATTCTTTCTAAAATGAACTCTGATGTCGAAAGATTTACACTCTCATTAAAGCCACAGCCTCTCATTTGTAGGGTCCTCTCCAGTATAAATCCTGTGACGTTCTGTCAGAGTTGAACACCGGTTAAGGTTTTTTGCCACACTCTTTACTCCTGCAGGTGTCTCTGTTGTGTGGGCTCTCTGCTGTCTTGTAAGGGCTGAACAGTAGTTGGAGACTTGGCCACACACCTTGCGTTTCTCCAGTTTCTGTCCAGATTAAGCTTTTCAATAAAGTTTGAACCTTGAAGCAAAATCCTCTGTCCCAATCTCCCCTCTAGCGAGGCTGGCCTTGAGTGTGAGTTTATTGAAGAAGAATACATTTTGAAGGTTGATGAAGCGTTTTTTTTTTCTATAGTGGTTCTTTGAAATTTTAATACACTGGTATTTAGGGTTTGAGCTGTTGTCAAGGTTGTTATAGATTTTGTTACATTGATAAGTATCCTTTGCAATATAAATATTCTGAAATTAATTACGTTAGATCCATTAATAAAAGCTTCCTTATTTTCTTTGCATGTGTATTGGGTTTTCTGAGTATCCATATCTCAGAAAAGCCACATCATTATTAATTTTCTATTTGTGTGTGTGTGTGTGTGTTCTGCCTGTACAAATGTCTGTGCACCATGGTTGAGTAGTGTGCCCAAGGAGGCCAGAAGAGGGCATCAGGTCCCTGGAACTGCGGTCATAGACAGTTGGGAACCACTGTGTGGGCGCTGGGAATCAAACCCGGTTCTCTGCAAGAGCAGCCAGTGACTTAGTTCTGAGTCATCTGTCTAATATCTGAGTTTGGAACTGATAGTGGGTGTGTTGCAAATGTCCATCACAGTTATCTGGGCACAGGGAAGACCCCGTGTGCTGACAGCAGGCTGGGAACTCTCCCTTGCAGAAGCAACAGATCACATTTGCAGACTGGCCCTTGTTTCTAAAGCTCTTGTCTACAGAAACGCTTGAGTGGAAGCTGCTCCCAACGAAACGTTGTTCAGATTATTAGCCAAAGGGACTGAGATCCTTTTCTGGGTTCCCGAAATTCCATTTTAGAGGAGGAGCAGTTGCAGAATGGCCATGACACGGCTCATCAAAGCTAAACTGGCCAGATATGAGCGTGTGTCTCAGATTTTCTGTTCTTGGTCTCTATTAGCAGCGACACTTGCTTTTGTTAGCAGCCGGACACAGGTTATGTCCACCACAGAGGGAGTGTTGACTGCTCACCCTTCAGTGTGCCCTATCAAGGCCACTGTTCTAGGTCTTGGGAAGAGATGCTCTATGCTCCGTTCTTGTGAAAATTATCCCACTCAGTAGGCTGTGGGTATACTTTACGCTCTAACACATAGAACTGTGCCAAGCCTGGGACACCAGCAGAAGAGGGTAAAGTAAAGGTCCCTGGTTTGACTGGTACATGAACATCACAGCATACAGGCCAACGTAACCTGAAAGCTTCCAGAGTCAGTCAAGAACTCACAGCGGCCAGGACAGCATAGGGGAAGCATAGGGGAGCCGAAGCCTGCAGCCCTTGTCCCTGGGGCTCTTTTCTAATACTAGGAGAAATCTCTGAACTTCCCACTTCCTCAGGAGCTACAGAAGGGGAGGCCCTCCCACACATCTGTGGCTTCCTTGGGCGGGCGTGGGGCGTCTGCATCTGCCCCAGCACAACGGCAAGAAGAGAGGACTGGTGTGAGCTAAGACTAGATGAGAGGGCCCAGCAGCCTCTAGACCAGATGAAGGCTGGCAGTCTTGCCTGGATGAAGGTAACCCACTGATATGGGGGTCAAATAACTTCTTTTGAGATTAAGCAAGTATCGATTTTATTGAAAAATTACCATATGCAGCATGTTCAGAGCATATAAGTGGTTATAAAAGCTAAATCTAGCCACTCGGCCCTTACTTTATAATTAGCGCCCGGTGTTTAGAATGCGCTGCTCCCAGTCAACTAGCGCATCTCTTAAAACATTTTCCTTATAACTCCCAAAGTCCAGTTGAAGAGTGGGAGGGGTGAGAATATGAACAAGGAGGTCAAGACCATGATGGGTTCACCCACTGAAACAGTCTGCCTGAGCTAGGGAGCTCACCAACTCCAGCTGGACTGGGAAGGAACAAGCATAGGACCCAACTAGTCCCTCTGAATGTGGGTGACAGTTGTATGGCTGGGGCAGACTGAGGGGCAACCGGCACCAGGATTTATCCCTACTGCTTGTACTGGCTTTTTGGGAGCCTATTCTCTTTGGATGGATACCTTGCTGAGCCTAGATATAGTAGGGAGGGTCCTGGACCTTCCACAAGGCAATGAGCCTTACCCTCTCTGAGGAGTGGATGAGAGTGGGGTTGGAGGCTATGTGGAGGGAATGGGAGGAGGGGAGGAAGTGGGAACTTGGATTGGTATGTATAATAAAAAAGATAGTTTGTTTTCTTTTTAATAATAAATAAAATAAAAACAGAAAAAATTTCCTCTTTTGCTTATAAGTATTAATTTTATTTATTTATTTATTACATACCAATCCCAGTTCCCCCTCCCTCCGCTCCCCCCACTCCCTTCCCTTCCTCTACCCCATCCCCCATCAGCTACTCAGAGAGGGTAAGGCCTCCCCTGGGAAGTCTAAGTCTCCCATCACCTTGTTGAAACAGGACCAAGGCTCTCCCCCCACCTCCTGCCACCCCTCTTACCTCACACCCCCATCCCGTGCCTAGCCTGAGCAAGGTATCTCCATAGAGAATGGGCTCGCCAAAGTCAGTTCATGCATTAGAGTTAGATTCTTGTCCCACTGCCAGTGACCTCACATACTGCCCAAGCCACATCATTGCCACCTGCATTCAGGGGTCCTAGTTTGGTCCTGTGCAGGTTCCCCAGCTGTCAGTCCAGAGTCAGTGAGCTCCCACTAGCTCAGGCAAGCTCATTCTGTGGGTTCCCCCATCATGGTCTTGACCCCTTTGTTCATATTCTCCCTCCTCCCTCTCTTCGATTGTACTCTGGGAGTTCTGCCCTGTGGTTAGCTGTGGATCTCTGCATCCGCTTCCGTCTGTTTCTGGATGAGGGTTCTGGCTTCTCTGGGGTTGTGGGCTGTAGGCTGATTATCCTTTGCTTTATGTCTGGTATCCACTTATGAGTGAGTACAGACTACATTTGTCTTTCTGGGTCCAGGCTACCTCACTCAAGATGGTTTTTTCTAGTTCCGTCCATTTGCCTGCAAATTTCAAGTTGTCATTGGTTTTTTTTTTTTTTTTTCTCTGCTGAGCAGTGCTCCATTGTGGAAATGTACCAGACTGTCTTCCTCCATTCTTCGGCTGAGGCGCATCTGTTTCCAGGTTCTGGCGATTATAAGTAATGCTGCTATGAACGTGGTTGAGCAAATGCCTTGTGGCGGCCTCTCGTCTACTGCTTTGACACTGAGATGGATAACAGGTATCTCAACCATGACCATTAATGTCTGTTGCCTAATTCAGCCTTGCCAGACTTCAGCCATTCTATTTTTAGTGCTTTGAGAAATTCCTATCTCATCCTTATTTTCCTTATGGGATATACTGCTGATTGGTTTTCAAATGCACACATTTTCGTAAAGGATAACACAACACACAAAGAAGCAGAGACTCATGCTACAACCGCACAGCAGCCATGACACCAAAACACTAGAGACTGGTCGGCAGGAAGCTAAGGTTTATGAATTGCTTGAAGAATTGAAAATAGCTATTTGAAAGATGCCCACAGAGCTGAAACACAGGAAACGGAATAAAATGAAGACTATAAGCAAGGAAATAAACAGTCTACATGGAGGTAACCAGCAATTGATTGTACAGACAAGTCAGTAAGAAATAATAGAGACGAAGTGGGGAACGTGATGGAGAAAATAAAAACACAAGAACGCTGGGCCAGCGAGATGGCCCAGCAGTTAAGAGGACTTCGTGCTCTTGCAGAGGACACAGTTTGATTCCTATCGCCCGCAGCAGATGCTTACAGCTTCCTGTAAGTCCCGCTGCAGGGAGAGCTGACGCTTCTGTTCTCTGTGGGCTTCTACAGCCGGGTGTGCATGCTTAGCTGCTGTCCTTTTGCTGTGCAGAGACCAAGGCTGTGCTTACAGAGGGAAGCATTTGAGCAGGGGCTTGCCTGCAGTTCAGAGCAGTGGTTCTCAACCTCCCTAGAGCTGCAACCCTTCACCGCAGTCCCTCATGTTGTGGAGACCCCCAACCAGAAACTTATTTTCGCTGCTACCTCCTAACTGTAGTTTTGCTGTTGTTGTGAATCATAATGTAAATATCTGTGTTTTTTTTTAAAGAAATATTTATTTATTTATTATGTATACAGTATTCTGTCTGTGTCTATGTCTGCAGGCCAGAAGAGGGCACCAGACCTCATTACAGATGGTTGTGAGCCACCATGTGGTTGCTGGGAATTGAACTCAGGACCTTTGGAAGAGTAGGCAATGCTCTTAACCACTGAGCCATCTCTCCAGCCCCAATATCTGTGTTTCTGATGATCTTAGACAACCTCTGTGGAAGGGTTTTTTACCAAAGGGTCACGAACCTTGAGAAACACTGGCTTAGAGGCTTAATTTATGATCATCGTGGCAGGAAGCAGACAGCCATGGTGCGGCAGTGGCTGAGAGCTTTCCATCCTGATGGACAGGCAGCAGCAGGAGGGAGACACGGCCTGGCGTGGAACTTTGAGACCTCAAAGCCACCCTCAGTGGCTCGCTTCCTTCAACAAGGCCACACTTCCTAATCCTTCCGAAACAGTCCTATGCCCTGGTGATTTCATTCATGTATATGAGCCTATGTGGGCCATTCCCATTCAAACTGCCACATTGTCCCTCATATACACATAACTAAAACTAAACTAAAATCCCAAGAAATTCAAGGAGATCGCTTATCTGTAGCTAAAGACAAATGCAAAATGAGGCAGAGGCATATTATACCTAAGGTTCTACAAGTCACAGTCAGAGAGAGAGTCTTGACATGTCCCAGGCCAGCAGGATGGCTCATTGGGTAGAGTGTGGACACACACACGCACACACGCACACGCAATAAAGCATTAAACAGAGGGCTGGAGAGACGGCCCATAGTTAAGAACACTGGCTTCTTCTTTGCTTCCCAGCTCCCACACAGTGGCTCAGAACAGCCTTAATTCGAGTCCCAGGAGACCCAGACTTCCTTTTGCTCTCCACTGGCACGAGGGATGTTCATAGAGTACAGTCACACAGAGAGGAAAACCACCCATGCCCACGCCTACACACGCAAGAAATCTGTCCATTTGTGCAAAACGCATGCATATATTTGGAGATGATGCCGTTGTGGTTTTAAAAATGACACTCTTGAGACACATTGAAAGAGAAAAATAAAGAAAAGCTATAGTTTTCTATTTTTCCATGTTTTCCTTTTTATCATTTTTTGGCAGTTTAATTTCTAATTTTAATACATTTGGTAGAATATAATTTTTTTGGTTGAAAATGAAAGATAGTAAGTAATAAAATACACGTTTGTGATATGGAGGTAGGGTGAGTGGAGTCGACGGCAGTATGGTCCATCTTGGACAGTCAAGTCCTAAAGCCTGTATCTCAGCCCCGTTCTCTGATCCTCTGTTCTCTGAGCAGAGAAACTAAACAGTGGGGTTCCATATCGGATGTGATGGTGCACCCACATTATGATGAGAGAGAGAGAGAGAGAGAGAGAGAGAGAGAGAGAGAGAGAGAGAGAGAGCTTTAACTAGAGAGTGATGTTGTCAGCTGCAACAGGATGTCCTCCCTGCACAAAGGACACATCATCCCTGCTGTGACAGCTTCAGAGGCTAAAGGAAAGGAAAGTAAAAATGTATCCTAAACTCCAAGCTGTGGGTGTAGCTGAGGTTTGCACTGCTGGGGGCATTAAACAGACACTTGTTACTGTTCTCTCTCCTCTTTACAGAGAGCCTCTTACTGTAACCTGGAATAAACCATTCCGTTCACTGCGGTGAGATCTCCTGAGCCATTTGCTTTCTCCCGACTGTGGACAGTTTGTTGAATGCCCCGTGGCTTTATTTCTCTGGAGACCCCCCCCCCCCACGCTGTGGACTGTGTCTACATCTTCCTTAAAATCTGTGGAAGTTTCAACCACTCCTAGAATTCCTGACCCCCTTCTCTCTTCCTTTCTGGAATCAATACAATTAAACAAATTTTTACTTATCTGGTGAAAATTTTGTACATATAGACAATGTATTTTGATCATACCAACTCCCCACTACCCCCTCTAGCTCTTTATGGGACCCCCAACCTGTCTCCCTCCCAGCTTCACGTCTCTATTTTGTGTGTATTATTAATATCTCCCCGAGTTCTTTTAGTGTTGACTCTGTGCACACATGTGTGGGGCCCCTGACTGGGCGTGGGCAACCTCTCATAGCCACATCAAATAACAATGTCTCTCACTTTCCCAGCGGCTGCCAACAGCGCCTCCAATGGGGCTGAGGCCTCCTCTTCTATCCCTGTTGGGAGTTTTGTTTATTTAGTTTTTATTTTTATATTCCAACCAAAGTTTCCCCTCCCCTCTTTCTAATTCCTCCCCCCACCTCTTCTCTATCTACCCCCACCCAGCCCACTATTCCTCTACGCTTCTCTTCAGATACAGGCCTGTTAAGATTTTTTTGTTTGGGGGGCTAGAGAGATGGCTCAGAGGTTAAGAGTATTGCCTCCTCTTCCAAAGGTCCTGAGTTCTATTCCCAGCAACCACATGGTGGCTCACAACCATCTATAATGGAGTCTGGTGTCCTATTTTGGCCTGCAGGCATACACACAGATGGAATATTGTATACAATATTATACAATAAATATTTTTTAAAAAAAGATTTTTTGTTTGTCATTTATTTATTTATTTATTTATTTATTTATTTATTTATTTATTTATTTATAAGACAGAGGGGTGGACTATCATGCCTTCCAGGATTTTTTGTTTTGTTTTGTTTTGTTTTTGAGACAGGGTTTCTCTGTATAACAGCTGACTGTCCTGGAACTTACTTTGTGAACTGGGCTGGCCTTGAACTCACAGGGATCTACCTGCCTCTGCTTCCGGAGTGCTGGGATTAAAGGCGTGCACCACCACCACCTGGCAAATCTTTAAAAACCAACTTAACTCACTTTACTTTTCTTCTACAAAAACCCTTATGTGGCCGGGTGGTGGCAGCACTTCGGAGGCAGAGGCAGGCGGATCTCTGAGTTCGAGGCCAGTCTGGTCTACAGAGTGAGTTCCAGGACAGTCAAATGTACACAGAGAAACCCTGCTTTGAAAAAACCAAACCAACACCCCCCCCCAAAACCAAACCAAACCAAAACAAAAAACCAACCAACCAACCAACCAACCAAATAAACAAACCAAAATCCCTTATGTGGTGGCCACAGCTGGAGCTCTGAATGGAGACTCTGGTGTGGTTTTCACAAGATGGTCAGTGCCAGTGAACTCCTGATAAGGAGACTTGGTGAACACAGTCTCTTTCCAGAGGTCGGGGGTCAGGTAGCTGTAGGTCTTGGAGATGGCATCAAAGGTGGCCTTGGCAAAGTTGCCCAGGGTGGCAGTGCAGCCCCTGGCTGATGTGTAGCAGTCATCGATGCCGGCCATCATCAGTAGCTTCTTGGGCACAGGAGTGGAGACTATGCCAGTGCCTCTGGGGGCAGGGATGAGACACACCAGCACAGAACCACAGCGACCTGTCACTTTGCAAGGAACAGTGTGGGGCTTGCCAGTCTTGTTCCCCCAGTAGCCTCTCCGCACAGGGACAATGGAAAGCTTGGCCAAGATGATGGCCCCTCGGATGGCAGTGGCTACCTCCTTGGAGCACTTGACACCGAGACCTACGTGACCATTGTAGTCCCCAATAGCAACGAAGGGCATGAACCTGGTCCGCTGGCCTGCCCATGTCTGCTTCTGCACGGGCATGATCTTCAGAACCTCATCCATTAGGGGTGCACCTAGAAAAAGTCAATAATCTCGGATTCCTGGATGGGCAGGGAGAACAGGTAGATCTCCAGGGACTCGATCTTCACGTCCTTGACCAGGTGGCCCAGCGAGGTGGCAGGTATCCACTCCTTGTCTTTGGGTTTACCTCCACGAGCCCTGCAGCATGAACCGTAGCCACAGCTTTGACCATGACTGCAGCCCCTAAGACCACTGCCAAATCCTCCGTGGAAGCCACCGTGGCCTCCTAATTCTGCGCCCCATCCTCCAGGCCCTCCTGCAGGACAGGCGTCACCTGCCATTTGGTGTTTCCTGAAGAAGAAGGCCCTGTTGGAATTTTGACTTCCCGCATCCTGTGAAGGCCTGTGCAGACAACAAGGCTACTGTGAGGTGATGTGTGCAGCTATGACACGGAACAACAGGTGGTTCTTCCGTGACAGGGTCCTGAGAAGGGACTGGGGGATGAGAAGTAAGGACGACAGCATCTGGGGTCTCGCATGAGCTGATGGCTCCCGAGAGCAAGGCATTAAGAAGTACAGCGTCTTGTACATGGTGTGCAGGGGGCAGGGGAATGGGACAGTCAGCAGAAAGCTACCATACAACGGAACGGCGTCAACATGTAGCCAACCAGTCAACATTGCGAGAAAGGTACACGGGATGTCTCTGGTGGGCCACAGACTGAGCACACAGCAGTCTTGGGACTCATAAGTCTGTTCACGGGGATGTCAGATTTCCATGAATTAAAACCTTCACTCCTATTCTGCCTTGATGCTTTAACTCACGGATGCTGGCAGCTGCTGAGGCAGAAATTCTCAGTCCAGTTCTGCGTTTACACAGTGCAGGAGTTTATTTCTCAGCTTTTTGTAAGGTTGTATATATATTTTTTCTTTTCGAGACAGGGTTTCTCTGTGCAGTCCCCACTCCTGCCACTCACTCTGTAGACCAGGCTGGCCTTGAACTCAGAGATCTAGCTGCTCTGCCTCCCAAGTGCTGGGACTGTTGTTGGTGTCACCACTGTTCCGTGTTTATTTCTTATTAACAGCATGGGTTGCTTGATTTTGTTTAGATACAGGATTTTTTTTAGATTTATTGTGCATCTGAGAATAATTATTCTGAATTCTTTGTTGGGTAATCCATAACAATGTGTTTCAAATTTTTTTTGAGACATTGATTTTTTTCCAACTTAAATTAATTTTAAAAGGAAATCAAAAGCCTCACTTTAGGAGATAAACAACATGTAAAAATCAAATCGTGAGGCTGGAGATATGACTTAGAGGTTACAAGTCCTTTCTGCTCTGGCAGAAGAGCCAGGTTTGGGTCTTATCACCCACATAGCAGCTCGCAAAGGTCCATAGGTCCAGTTTCAGGGACCAGATGCCTTCTGATCTCTGTGGGCACCAGGCAGGCAAAACACTCATACTCATCAAATAAATACATCTGAAAACCTCCTGTCTGACCAGGCGGTGGTGGCCCATGCCTTTAATCAGGCAGAGGCAGAGGCAGAGGCAGAGGCAGAGGCAGAGGAAGAGGCAGAGGCAGAGGCAGAGGCAGAGGCAGAGGCAGAGGCAGAGGCAGAGGCAGAGGCAGAGGCAGAGGCAGAGGCAGAGGCAGAGGCAGAGGCAGAGGCAGAGGCAGAGGCAGAGGCAGAGGCAGAGGCAGAGGCAGAGGCAGAGGCAGAGGCAGAGGCAGAGGCAGAGGCAGAGGCAGAGGCAGAGGCAGAGGCAGAGGCAGAGGCAGAGGCAGAGGCAGAGGCAGAGGCAGAGGCAGAGGCAGAGGCAGAGGCAGAGGCAGAGGCAGAGGCAGAGGCAGAGGCAGAGGCAGAGGCAGAGGCAGAGGCAGAGGCAGAGGCAGAGGCAGAGGCAGAGGCAGAGGCAGAGGCAGAGGCAGAGGCAGAGGCAGAGGCAGAGGCAGAGGCAGAGGCAGAGGCAGAGGCAGAGGCAGAGGCAGAGGCAGAGGCAGAGGCAGAGGCAGAGGCAGAGGCAGAGGCAGAGGCAGAGGCAGAGGCAGAGGCAGAGGCAGAGGCAGAGGCAGAGGCAGAGGCAGAGGCAGAGGCAGAGGCAGAGGCAGAGGCAGAGGCAGAGGCAGAGGCAGAGGCAGAGGCAGAGGCAGAGGCAGAGGCAGAGGCAGAGGCAGAGGCAGAGGCAGAGGCAGAGGCAGAGGCAGAGGCAGAGGCAGAGGCAGAGGCAGAGGCAGAGGCAGAGGCAGAGGCAGAGGCAGAGGCAGAGGCAGAGGCAGAGGCAGAGGCAGAGGCAGAGGCAGAGGCAGAGGCAGAGGCAGAGGCAGAGGCAGAGGCAGAGGCAGAGGCAGAGGCAGAGGCAGAGGCAGAGGCAGAGGCAGAGGCAGAGGCAGAGGCAGAGGCAGAGGCAGAGGCAGAGGCAGAGGCAGAGGCAGAGGCAGAGGCAGAGGCAGAGGCAGAGGCAGAGGCAGAGGCAGAGGCAGAGGCAGAGGCAGAGGCAGAGGCAGAGGCAGAGGCAGAGGCAGAGGCAGAGGCAGAGGCAGAGGCAGAGGCAGAGGCAGAGGCAGAGGCAGAGGCAGAGGCAGAGGCAGAGGCAGAGGCAGAGGCAGAGGCAGAGGCAGAGGCAGAGGCAGAGGCAGAGGCAGAGGCAGAGGCAGAGGCAGAGGCAGAGGCAGAGGCAGAGGCAGAGGCAGAGGCAGAGGCAGAGGCAGAGGCAGAGGCAGAGGCAGAGGCAGAGGCAGAGGCAGAGGCAGAGGCAGAGGCAGAGGCAGAGGCAGAGGCAGAGGCAGAGGCAGAGGCAGAGGCAGAGGCAGAGGCAGAGGCAGAGGCAGAGGCAGAGGCAGAGGCAGAGGCAGAGGCAGAGGCAGAGGCAGAGGCAGAGGCAGAGGCAGAGGCAGAGGCAGAGGCAGAGGCAGAGGCAGAGGCAGAGGCAGAGGCAGAGGCAGAGGCAGAGGCAGAGGCAGAGGCAGAGGCAGAGGCAGAGGCAGAGGCAGAGGCAGAGGCAGAGGCAGAGGCAGAGGCAGAGGCAGAGGCAGAGGCAGAGGCAGAGGCAGAGGCAGAGGCAGAGGCAGAGGCAGAGGCAGAGGCAGAGGCAGAGGCAGAGGCAGAGGCAGAGGCAGAGGCAGAGGCAGAGGCAGAGGCAGAGGCAGAGGCAGAGGCAGAGGCAGAGGCAGAGGCAGAGGCAGAGGCAGAGGCAGAGGCAGAGGCAGAGGCAGAGGCAGAGGCAGAGGCAGAGGCAGAGGCAGAGGCAGAGGCAGAGGCAGAGGCAGAGGCAGAGGCAGAGGCAGAGGCAGAGGCAGAGGCAGAGGCAGAGGCAGAGGCAGAGGCAGAGGCAGAGGCAGAGGCAGAGGCAGAGGCAGAGGCAGAGGCAGAGGCAGAGGCAGAGGCAGAGGCAGAGGCAGAGGCAGAGGCAGAGGCAGAGGCAGAGGCAGAGGCAGAGGCAGAGGCAGAGGCAGAGGCAGAGGCAGAGGCAGAGNTATTATGTATACAATATTCTGTCTGTGTGTGTGCCTGCAGGCCAGAAGAGGGCACCAGACCTCATTACAGATGATTGTGAGCCACCATGTGGTTGCTGGGAATTGAACTCAGGACCTTTGGAAGAGCAGGCAATGCTCTTACCCTCTGAGCCATCTCTCCAGCCCGATATTACTCCTTTCTATCCCCTCTTGCTAAATAAAACAAAGATACGTTACTGAAAAGCTCTCTGTTGTGGACTCAGTTTGGGGGGCAACTGTAGACTCCACCTGTGACAGAAAGGAGCCAAGGCGAGGCGCCCACCCGTGCTTATCTTAGTCCAGAGTTTCTGTGCCGAAGTCCAAACCCTGACGTGCTGGTGTGTGATGAAAGTGACCTTGAGGAGGAATTAGATCGTGAGGGTGGGGCTCAGCATCTTTACAGGGTTCTGAAACCTGCCTCCCTCTCCCCTGAGGACAGTGAGGTGTTGACAGACTGGGAACCAAAAGACAGTTCTGTGCAGGACAGACCTGGCAGTACACACGCGTCCTGTGAAAGACAGTCCTATAGGACAGACCCGGTGGTACCCACACATCCTGTGAAAGACAGTCCTGTGCAGGACAGACCCGGCGGTATCCACGTGTCCATACCCATGTGTCCTGTGAAAGCCATCAATCCTATTTTTTTGGGTGCATGCAGTTGGCTGTAGACTTAGTTACAGCATCCGGGACAGACCCAGGAACGTCTCCTCACCTCTCAGCCATGCTCACTGTCTCTCTGCAAAAATTGTAAAATTGTCTCACTTTTTTTTTTCTTTTGAGACAGGGTTTCTCTCTATAGCCCTGGCTGTTCTGGAACTCACTCTGTGGTCTCGAACTCACAGAGATCCACCTGCCTCTGTTTCCGAGTGCTGGTGATTCAAGGCATGGACCACCACCACCCGGCTGTCTTAGGTTTTTACGGGGTGTTATAACTGTACTATAACCACTTAGGTGAACCTACTATTTAACCTTTAAAAAAGATTGATTTATTTTACCTTGTGTGTATGTCTGGTGCCTGCAGAGGCACAAGAAGGCATCGAATCCCCTGGAACTGGAGTTACAGACAGCTGAGATCACCATGTAGGTGCTAGGAATGAAACTTGGTTCCCTGTAGGAGCAGCCAGTGCTCTTAATCACTGAGCCATTTCTTCAGCCCCAGTGCCCGCCCCATCTTCTTTGTGTTGTTTGAACATGATTATACTCAGTCATTCCTATTAATCCTTCGTCTGGAAGTTCTTCCAGGTCCCTCAGGATAGAGATGGTAATTTCTGAGAAGACGTGTTTCTGCACTGAGATTTGTGTGTTTGCAGCTAGCTAGTTGATTGATGGAGAGCGTGAGCCTGATGTTGACAGTCTGGAGGCACCAGGAGAAGCTGTGGAAAGGGTTTCTTGATCAGGGACCACTTACAGGCCAGCACTAAGAGCTGGGCCTATCAGGAGCTGGGTAGACTTGTGTCTTAGCTAGGGTTTCTATTGCTATGAAGAGACACCATGACCACAGCAACTCTTTCTTTCTTTCTTTCTTTCTTTCTTTCTTTCTTTCTTTCTTTCTTTCTTTCTTTCTTTCTTTCTTTCTTTCTGATTTATTTATTGATTATGTATACAGAGTTCTGCCGGTATGTGTCTCTGCAGGTCAGAAGAGGGCACCAGATGTCATTAGGGTGCTTGTGAGCCACCATGTGGTTGCTGGGAATTGAACACAGGACCTTTGGAAGAGCAGGCAGTGCTCTTAATCTTTGAGCCATCTTTCCAGCCCACCACAGCAACTCTTACAAAGGAAAACATTTAATTAGGGCTGGCTTACAGTTCAGAGGTTCAGTCCATTATCATAAAGAAGGGAAACATGGCAGCATGCAGGCAAACATAGTGCTGAAGAAGGATCAGCAGGTAGAAGGAAGAGAGAGAGAGAGAGAGAAATTGTGAAACCTCAGAGCTCATCTCCCCCCCCTTGTGACACACCTCCTTCAACAAAGCCACACCTCCTCCAACAAGGCCACACCTCCTCCAACAAGGCCACACCTCCTCCAACAAGGCCACACCTCCTCCAACAAGGCCACACCTCCTCCAACAGGGCCACACCTCTAATAATGTCACTCCCGAGTCTATGGGGCTATTTTCATTCAGATCGCCACAACTGGGAAGTATGGGCTGGGTGGTTGGGCCTGGCAGAGCCCTCCCCTATCAGCAGCTGGAGCTGGGCAGCTCTAGAAGTTTGGGCCAAATGATTGGAGCCTTGTGGGCCCTCACTTGTCAACTGCAGAGCCTAGGCAGGCTGGAGAGAGCAGCCTGGGTGGCTGGGGCCTGGTGACACCTCACCTGCCATGCATGGGAACTGTAACTATAGAGTATTTTGAGATCACAGTGTGGCACACGGGGCCACAAAGATGTGTCAGTCGGACAATGTGATATCAAAAATCAACATTGTGTGTCCCAAGGGAATATTGCGATGCAACACTTCAGTATTGTGACGTCACAATGGGGCATTAGGTCTTATCAGGAGAGTACTGTGACGTTGTAGTGGGGAGCCATGGTGGCAAATGCAGCATTGTTACACTAGAGCTTGTGATGTAAAAGTAAAGCATTATGACGTCACAGTGCAGCACCACGGCAGCAAGAAGAAGCATTGTGATGTCACGGTTCATTTTGGAGTGTTACAGCTAAGCATAGTGATAAAAAACAGAATCATGGTGTCAAATGAGCTTTGTGCTGTCCGGGTGCAGCGCGGTGCGGGCGACATGGAGCACTGTGACGTTAAGTTAAGGAGCAGGTCGGCGTGTCACGGAGAGGCCTTTGTGGGATCGCCAAGTTGTACTGTCACACCGCAGTGCTCGACTGTGACACCACAAAGCTCCGTTTCGACCTTACAGCGCCCCTTTGTGACGTCACAATGGTCCACTGGGACATCACGGTGCTACAGAGTAAGAACGAAAAGTAGGGATGGGGATTTTGGGAGGAGGGGGAAGGGGCAGGAGAGGGAGGAAGGGAGGGGAGAAGAGAGAAGGGGTGCATGTGACAGAATGTGTCATATACATGTGTTAACCTAAGAAAAAATGGATTTTAATCATGAATTTCCCATGGCTTTAGCATGCTTTCTTTCATTTCTAAGAACTAGGGGGATGTGTGTCTAGAAAAGACTTACTCAGGCTACGCAGAATGTTCGTCTCAGGCTGAGTTCTCTGAGTGTCTCCTGAGCACCCACTTCTTCTATCATCTTCTTTTCACATAACTAACATAGCTTTAGTGTGCCAGGAACATTTGCTATCCTTTCTTGTTTAAGGATTTATTTACTTTATGTGCATGCGTATTTGATCTGCATGTGTATCTGTGCACCACCCGTGTTCGGAAGAGGGCATCAGATCCCCTGGAACTGAAGTTACAGTTGGCTGTGAATCACTCTGGGAGGCTGGGACCTGAACCCAGGTCCTCGGCAAGAGCAGTCAGTGCTCTTAACCGCTGAGCCGTCTCTTCAGGCCCCTACTTTCTCTTATTAAAAAGTTACAGCTTCAGAAAGTCATTCTCGTCTCAGCACAGAACTCTTCCCTTTCACACAGAGAGTATTGATTTAGAGGCACTAAGAAGGGAGCTTATCAAATGGGAGGCTTTAAGTGTTGAGACAAGATCTAGGATTTACCACAAAGGAGATTCCACCAACGGCTGCAAGACGAAAGCCATTCTTCAGATTCTGAGCACTGTCTTAGGCACTGTTCTGTTGATGCTAAGAGATGCCATGACCACGGCAGCTCTCACCAAAGAAAGCATCTAATAGGGGGCTTGCTTGTAGTTTCAGAGGGTGAGTCCATGATCATCATAGAAGCACCGTTCTTCCCTCAGAAGCAGGCTTGTTGACAGAAAATGAAAAACTCACCAGGGACATTTCTGGGTTCAGATCTCAGATTTTGGTCTCCCATCTGTGTGAGCATCTGCCTGTCCCAGCCTCAGTTTCCCCCGTGCATGGTAGAGCCAATCTTACCAGCGTAGGATGGGTTGTGGTGATGTGAGCCATGGGTAGGTCCTCTGGCGGTGGCCTTCTGCAGGCTGAACGGCCACAGAGGACTCAGTCATGAGGAACACTTGATAAACATACATTTCTCACTCCACTGCAGGCCCCATGCTGCCCCTTGTGGGGAATTCAGGCAAGAGAGCAAATCCTCTTGTCTGCACGTAAGGGGCTAACTGCAACACAGAAGCTGGTGACTCTCAAATTCTTGACTTTAAGGCCCAAACCCATCCACCACCACCACCGTCAACTACTTCCACCCACTGCCAGTGTGATCCGGAAAAGACTGCCTGTGTTTGGTTTCCTTGGTGAGCTCTGGGGGTGGTGAGGAGAACTGTGACTGAATTTGAATTACGGACTCTGTACCATCTGCAGAAATCAGAGTCATCTCACAGAGTAATACTTATTGAGGCCTTCCTGGGTCAGGCTCTTGGGTCAAAAATAATTTCATTTGGTTTAGATTTATTTTTTGTATAAAAAAATTAAGCAAATATTTTCTTTTTAATGATATGTATTTGTGTGTGTGTGTCTCCGGGTAAATGCACATGAGTGCAGGTGCCTGAAGAGGCCAGATGAGGGCGTCAGAGCACCAGGAGCTGGTGTTCCAGGCTGTTGGGTACTGGACACTGAACTTGGGTTGTCTGAGAAAGAGCAGGCTGTGTTCTTAACTGCTGAGCTATTTCTTTAGCGCCACTTCCTTGAGTTTAATCTTAAGAAGCAGGCATTACAATGGCAGTTCCACAAAGGGAGACACCCTGTGGTTCAGGAGACACAGCTCCAGGTCCTAACAACACATAATTTCTAGATGGCATACCTTGGGTTTGTACTCGGGGCTCTACCTAAACCCCAGCTTTCTCCACTGCTCTGTGGACAGGCCTCCTCCAGGGGGCTACATGATTTTCTCACCCCAGAGATCTCCAGCTCAGTCACCTGGAGGCCTCAGGCGGGTCAGCAACATCAGTGAGGGAGGAAGTGGGCAGTGTGAGGACAGGAGTGTTAATACGCAGTGGAAAGTGAGCTCCGTTGGGTCGGAACGTGAATGGATCCAGCGCATCATTCTCAAGACAGAACCAACTCCAGATGCTCTTTAGGAATTTCCTGATGTTGAGGTTCTCAGTGACATTTACAGGTAGAGATTTCTGGTTTTTGGGTCATATAAGGGCTGGCAAGAGGCAGTACTAGATAATATGGGTTTGGGCTTGACTCTCCACCCATCCCTGCTTCCCTTCCTGGAACAGGCTGTGTTGTGCCCCCAACGAAATGCCCCGTGCTGACGTTCTTACCTGGGCATCTCAAGATGTGACTGAATTTAAACACAGGTCCTTCAAGCAGGCAGCTAAATAATAATAATAAAAAAAAGTTGATTGAGTTCTATTTAACATGACTGACCTCCTCATGAGGACAGGAGACTGGTAGGCAGTGCAAGGAGGCGGGGCAGACGTGCAAGGACACAGAAATATAACACCATCTGCAAGTTGAGCCAGAGAGGCTTCAGAAGGACCCAGGCTGCCTGCACCGACGCTAGACTTTCAGCCTCGGTGGTCAGAACCGGCTTCCCCCAGGTCATGAGGTCTGCAGTATTTTGCTCTGGTAGCCCCGAGGAGCTGGTATCTTTTGTCTTTTCTTCTCTTCCTCCTTTGTTTCCTATTTTATCCTTCCTTTCTTTTTCCTCTTTCATCCCCCCCACCCTCCCAAGTCAGAATAGAACCTAAAGTGATCGAACTAAAGAAGAGAATAATGGCTTCAGGGTGGATTAGTGGCAGATCTGTCTCTAGAAAAAGATGAAAGGCAAGCCCACCTCCACACACCTCACAGGATGCCAGCCGAGGTAGGAGATAACGTCACTCTTTGAGAGTCCTCTCAAGAGCGGGGCATTGCTTAGAAACAGTGTTTGGAGGTGTCTGTGAGGCCCCAGGCGCATCCTCAAGCCGCAAACGGTGCTCTTTGCTCACTAAATTGACTTCCAAAGGAAGGAGGCAGAGGAGCCAGTTATGAGCATGAACTGGCAGAGGGTGGGTTGGGGGAATCCTCTGCCCTCTAAAACGCTGCACTCAAGCTCACGGATGGCCTTGTGAATGGGTGGAGCAAGCAGCGCGGTGGCTGCTACCTGCTTCTTGTACCACAATTTCCCTGCCTACCCTACAACCCTGTGCTCTTCACCCCCATTTTATTCTTGTTGAAACCGAGGCTCTGAGCCGACAGGTGAGCAGGTCAAGGCTTGTAGTCAACGAACAAGAAGGGGGGATTGGAACTCAGGTTCACGGGCTGTAGCACACGCTCCCGGCACAGCTGCGAGCCGGTCCTGCTTGCCCAGGCCCTGCGGAACCTCCTGCGAACAGCACAACAGCAGTCGCAGAACAAAGGAGTTGCGCGTTGCTTGAGCTGGGCCACCTCGCCACCAGGGGGCAGTGCACGCGCACGGTCGCCTTGGGCGCGGTGGACCGGCGTCAATACGCGTTTGTCGCTGGTGCCTTAGCGCCCCTCTCCCTAGGCCTTCTTCCTTCTCTTGCAAAGCGAAAGAATTGATTTTCTAGCTCGCGGCGTTTTCTGCCCGCCCCTCCTTCCTTGTACACACAGAGCCAGGCATCCTTGGCCACTGCCGGGTGCCTCCGCCCCAGTCCCGCCTGCCTGAAACTGGGCCTCCCACTCCGCTGTGATGGCGTTTTCCAGTGTTAAATGTAACACGCGAATATAGAACCGAGTATGCCCTTGACAATACAGAGGGAAGTTGGAGAATCTCAGAGGCATCTGGGCTTCCTACACCTGGACAAAGGCCAGTGCCGCGGACTGATCTCATTACGGACCTCTACCCTCAGCCCCCATCTTCACCTCTCACCCCATGACCAGAACCACAGCTTCTCTGCACTACGTCTCTGCTTCCAGCTTGTTCCCTGTTGGCTAAGCCTGTGTGCGTTTCCAGAGCCAGGAGGCTCTTTTCTGTCTGTCTGTCCTCTAGCAGTGGCGTTTCTCCTGGCCTGGAAAGCCTGGTCCTAGGAGTTCAGGATAGGTGAGCCCCTCTTCTCCTCTGGCCCGCTCTACACCTGAGTCCCCACCGTCCACTAAACCCCATCACAGAGAGCCCATCTCACCCTGGGTTCAGCTATGCTTGGAGCTGTCCTCTTTCCTGGAGATCACTGCTGTGCCATCTTCAAATGGCCCTGCCATGTCTTTTTCACTGGGGGAGACTGAGAGGCCCCGGGTGGGGAACCTTCTCTGCTCTCTCTGGGAGGTTTTCCAGGGTCCCGGCTTCATCCTGGAACCTGCTCTTTGTCCTCTCTTCCCTTACAATTGGGTGGTGTTTTATTTTGCAGCTTGCCACCACAGCTGTTTACCCGGTGGATACAACGTATGACTCCAATCAGCCCTCTTGATTAACAGCCACAGACTCAACCAACAATGACAATAATACTTGGAAAACAAAAAGCACACCTCTACAGAACATGGACAGACTCCCCCCTCCAGTCACCCCTCCCTCCAACAATGCAGTGTAACAGCTATTTCCATTTTATAGGTATCTCGGGTCACCCAGAGATGATTAAAGATGTACAGGAAGATGTATTTAGATGCAAATGTTCTGCCATTTTATATTAGGGAGTATGGTCACCAGAGACTTTTTTTTTTTTTTTTTTTTTTTGGTTTTTCAAGACAGGGTTTCTCTGTAGCTTTGGGGCCTGTCCTGGAACTAGCTCTTGTAGACCAGGCTGGCCTCGAACTCACAGAGATCCGCCTGCCTCTGCCTTCCAAGTGTTGGGATTAAAGGCGTGCGCCACCACCGCCTGGCCCACCAGAGACTTTTGATAGCTGAGTGTAGGCATGCACTCTTGGAGTTCACAGAATGGCTGGATTGCTTTCTCATGTATATTAGTGAGGCTTTTGAGTGGCTATGACAGATAACACAGGAAAGCAACGTAAAGGTGGGAACATTTGTCTTGGTTCATGGTTTCAAATATCTCAGCCCTATGGAAACCTGCCATCTATAAGCCAATTAAAGAAAAAAACTTAAGCTGGGTGGTGGTGGCACACACTTTTAATCCCAGCACTAGGAAGGCAAAGGCAGGTGCATCATTGAGTTCAAGGCCAGCCTGGTCTACAGAGCGAGTTCAGGAACAACCAGGGATACACAGAAAAACTGTCTCAGAAAAAAGAAAAGAATAAAAATTAGGGTCTGGAGAGATGGCTCAGTAGTTAAGAACACTGACTGCTCTTCCTAGAGGTCCTGAGTTCAATTCCCAACAACCACATGGTGGCTCACAGCCATCTGTAATGAGATCTGGTGCCCTCTTCCGGCCTGCAGGCATACATGCAAGCAGAATACTGTGTACATAATAAATAAATAAATATTTGGCAAAAAGGATAAAAATTAAAATCAAAAGGGAGTAGCTGCATAACTGAATTATGTTGTTTCTGCAAGGCCTGGGCATTAAAATATAAAAGGCTCCATGGCCAGGAGTGGGTCACCTCCTTTCCAGCTGGGGGTCAGAGAAACCTTTCAAAGCAAGGCAGGCACTTGCCATTCTTCTTGGTTGCCACCAGAATTTCATGATGAGGCCCTGTTGCTGAAGACATCGCCTGCTTTGGTTGCAAGATATAGAGAAGCTAAGCAGAAAATGAGCAGGAACCTTCTCGGCTGGCTAGCATTCAGAGTGACAGAGGAGCTACACAGCCTGTCGGGGAAAACGCTCTAGTGTCGGCTGAACTCTGTGAGCTACAGTATCAATATGCCAGGGGGATGTATCCACTGCTCTAGTGTAGGCTGGACTCTGTGAGCTACATTGTCAATATGCCAGGAGGATGTACCCACTGGTGCAGCAGAAGCACGGCCCTTCTCAGAGGTAACCAACCGCTTTGGCCGCTGCACAGGAGGGACTCATATTTGTCACTATTAGGCTGGTCAAAGCCCAGGGCTGTGGAGGGCATAGTGCCAGGGGAAACCTACCGAGTGTTGTTTTGCTAGATGGACGTTGTCTTAGGGATTATACCACAGTGATGAAACACCGTGACCAGAAAGCAAGTTAGGGAGGATAGGGTTTATTTGGCTTATATTTCCACACTGTAGTCCATCATTGAAGGAAGCCAGGGCAGGAACACATAGAAGGCAGGAACCTGGAGGCAGGAGCTGATGCAGAAGCCACAGAAGGATGCTGCTTATGGCTTACTTCCCATGGCTGGCTCAGCCTGCTTTCTTATAGAACCCAGGATCATGGTCCCAAGGGTGGCCCCGTACACAAGGGCTGAGCCCACTCACTAGTTAAGAAAATGCCCCAAGGCTTGCCTATAGCCTGACCTTATGGAGGCATTTTCTCAATTGAGGCTCCCTTCTCTCTGATGGCTCTAGCTCGTGTCAAGTTGACATAAAATTAGCCAGGACAGATTTGTTGTCAAATTGCCTTCTCCATACTTACGTTTATGCCCATATGTTACTGCTGCTCTCTGTCTTGGCTAGAAAGCTTCCGTTTGCCGTGGGCCGTGGTTAATAACCTGACGATGCAACTCACAGGCTCAGAAAAAGAAGCATAACAGCCCCCAGACCTGAGCACAACTGACACCATGCTGGAGGCACCATTCTGATCTTAGAACCCAGAATGCAGGTCCCAGCGCCTGCCAAGAAATGGGAACAAAAGCCCGGTTCACCAAAGACCTGGTCCATAGTCCCAGGAAAGTCCATAAATATTCTGACCTTGCTTTCTGGCTTCTGTAGTCCTGCTTCTTGCTAATCGAAGTGTGACAAACAGGATATAGTTTTTGTGCATAAAAACCAAGGGCTGTAAGGCTTGGGACTGTGTGATTTGGGCACATTCCCCATGCCGCAGCTGCCCAGCAATAAAGACCCTGTTCTGGCTTTACGGTGCCTATGTGGTGGTCTCTGGTGGACTCATCTTGTGACATTCTGAAAATGCCAGCAAGATCATCAAAGAATGAGGTGCTGGGACATGAGGGGTCTCAGATCTCCTCCGTGGAGATAACATGGAAAATGGTCGTTCCTAGGGTCTGTGCACCCTGAGATGGTCCCCAGGAACTTCTGCCTCTAGTCCCACTGTCCCAGAGGCTCTCAATGCCTCCACCCTAAAACAGGAAGTTTCAGATAGTTCTTCCTGCTCTGGTCTTGCTTCAGTGCCAACTCTTACCCACCTCATGGTTCGTGTGTGAATTGGGTCATTTCTGTTTCTTCCTAAGCAAGGTGTATATAGAGGCAGTGTGTATACAGCCGTGGACCAGTGGCTTTGGGCGTTCTCTTTCAGGTGGCCTCTGGAGTTTGGAGAAATGTGTAATGATAATTAGTAGTCACTTTTATCTCCAAAGGAACTCAGATATCCTGAAGGCTGAGACAATTGCCGGCCTACCGAGGTGTCCCACGCTCGACCCTCTCGGGAGTATCAACAGGCACCTTGCCCCTCCCAGGAAACGTTAAGTACTTTTCTGAGTTTGTGCCTTTGCGCATTCTGTTGCTCATGCCTCCAATGCCCTTAGCCTGTGTCTCCCTGTGCGCCCAGCAAAGTCTGCTCCTTGGAAGACCGTCCTCAGGGGCTCTTCTCCATGACCCCACCCATCACCCCTAACATATTCCGCTGTCTTCATGCGAACTCTCCCTTCCGCTGGGTGTCCTCATCTTTTGGCTGGGACACTCTCCTGGCGGTGGTTATTCTGTGGGCTGTAACAGTTCTCTATGAAAACAGATTCTGAGCTCACCAAGGTCAGAGGGGACACCTGAATCTTTTGTGTCCCGAGCATCTCGTACCGCGCTAGGCAAAGGGTAGCCGCCCTCAGCCTGTGTTGAGCGCATGAATGAATGAGTAAACGAAGTAAATAGCGGATGCCAGCTTGTTGCTGGAGAGGCTCCGTGGTGCAGACTGGTGTTCACCCAGCGCTCCTCTCTCCATTCACCCAGGCACGGCTGACTGCACACTGGAGCCCCTCCTTGGGAAGTGCTGGGCTCTTTATTCGGTTTCATTATTTTTTTTCATAAAACAATATGATTCCTCTTTAGAGCATTTCAAGGCACACCAATCAGCATACTAATCACCCTAAAGTGTCAGCGGAATCTGCCAATTTCACACATTTGCATGTTTTCTGGAGGGTTCCACCTTCCCCTCCCCCTCTCTTTCATTAGCTATTCTTGGAAGAGCTGAACACCCTCCATATTGTTCAAACTGGCTTGATTTTTATTTCACTCTGTAAAGACAGATTTATGAGATGATGAATGAGTCCCTGCCAATTTCCTGCATTTCCTCTCTCTACATTCGCACCTTATATTTATTCAGCCCCGTTGCTTCCCCCTGGCTCCAGATGGTGTGGCTATACTTCGTTGGGGGAAGGCAGAAAGCTCCTCCTCCCTCTCCTCCTCCTCCTCCCCCTCCTCCCTCTCCTCCCCCTCCTCCTCGCTCTCTGAAGCTCTGGCTCTCCGGTGCCAGGTTTGAACGGTGCATGGCCCCTCTGGCAAATGCTGCTTCGCCTGCAGATTTCGCTGCTGCTTAGGAACCGGGGAATGTGAGCCAGACAATGGAAAATGTCACATGCAGTAGACTTTGCCCCTTCAGTCACTGCCCGTACACAAAACCACAGCTGAAACAGAGTCTGATATATTCACAGATGCCACCCCCCCATACTTCATCCATGCAAGAAGCGGGCCACAGACGTCTCAAGAGGAGACTCAGGCAATAGAACAATGAAGCAGAGGCCCAAGCAGATGAAAAGCGGTTGTCAGGGACACACGTTTGGTCCATCTCGGCACTCTCTGGCCTTCTATCTGAAATGGGACACGGGGAGTCGTGTAGATGGAAGACGGTTAGAGATAAAGCATCAGCCATCTTTAGGAGATGTACCTGCAGCCCCCACTGGCTGAATAGGGGTGGGGCAGACCTCAGGGCAGGGGAATTGATTATAGGGGCGTCTGAGTGAGAACAAACCTGTCCCTCGCTTTCCTTCATGGATCCAGGGTGCTGGGGACTTTGGCTCCTAGGCACCTAGCCTCATTTGGGCAGGAAATAGAATGTATCATGCACAGGCAAGAAACCAGAAACAAACAGTCAACATTTGAGGTCAGAAATTTCCCTGAGTTTAGCAGGTGTGATGGTAGTCTGGGCTATGCAGTGAAGCTCCAGAAATAAAAAGCAAAGTACAATGATAAGAAAAAAAAAAAAACTTTCCTCTTAAGAGTGAGACTGGAGCACGCCTTTAGTCCCATAACTTGAGAGGTAGAGTCAGGTGGATCTCTGTGAGTTCAAGGCCAGCCTGGTCTACAGAGTGAGTTCCAAGACAGGTTCCAAAGCAACCCAGAGAAACCCTGTCTCGAAAAATCAAAAAAAAAAAAAAGTGAGATTGGACAGGAAATAGGTTGGGCCTGGTGAGGGTGTGGTTGGGAGAGTGAACACACACACACACACACACACACACACACACTCAGACATACACACATGCTTGATGCTGCAGATTGGATCTGAAATTTCCTCCAAAGGCACACAGATATTAAAGACTTGATGCCGCCCATGGTGACCTTGACAAGGCTTAGTGTGAAGTTGTTAGGTCTCTTAGGCTGTGTCAGAGAAAAGGTTTGTGAGACTAAGCTTGCCTTTCCGCTTCTTCTGTGGTGTGTATGCATGTGAGCATGTAAGCATGTGCATGCGTGCGTGCATGTGTGTGTCTGTGTCTAGGTGATTAGGTTATTGGCTTTGCTCTATGATGTGTCCCTGGCCAGAATATAATGCCTCCTTTTAGGCTCAAAGCAACAGGGCCAACCAGCCTGATGTGGGAGTGATTTCTTATTAATAAAGAAACTGCCTAGGCCCCTTGATAGGCCAACCCTTAGGTGGGTGGAGTAAACAGAACAGAATGCTGGGAGAAAGAAGCTGAGTCAAGGAGTCGCCATGATTCTCCCACTCCAGACAGACGCAGGTTAAGATCTTCTCTGGTAAGCCACCTCGTGGGCTACACAGATTATTAGAAATGGGTTAGATTAATATGTAAGAGCTAGCTAATAAGAGGTTGGAACCTATGGGCCAGGCAGTGTTTAAAAGAATACAGTTTCCGTGTAATTATTTCGGGTAAAGCTAGCCACGCGGGCGGCCGGGTGCCAGGAACGCAGCCCTGCCGCTCCTTCAACACCAGCCAGAGATCAAATCCTCTAAAACTGTGATCCAAACCAACCATTTCTTCGTCTAAGTGGACCAATCAACTGCACAATGGCCAGGGATCATTTGGAGCAGTGGGCACTCAGCAAGCATCCAGGAGGATCCAGAGAGATGGAGAAACTCCCAGTCCGTGCCACAGAATGCTACTCATGATCTCAGACACTGGGGGGAAAGCAAGGAAACCCTGGCCTTGGTGAGGAAACCCAGATTGTGCAGACAGTCGTGTAGGCTAATCCGGAGCCAAGCAGAGGAGATTCACAGACGTGTTTGCATCTGGGATAGCTAAACTCTGCATACCTTATAAGGCAAGATTACAAAAGCTGACTTCAAAAAAAAAAAAGCATCCTGTGGATGCTGGACCCTCAGGTGGATCCTAGACCCTGGTATTTTTGTCTCTGCTGGTCTTCTATCTACACGATTCCCTGTGCCACATTTCAAATAGAGGCCAGAGATGCCAAGCTGGACTAAGCACAAGTTCTTGCCAGTATTTTTCATCTGCCACTAGGAGCTAGGGTTTTTGTATTCTGTTAGAGGGAAATCCAGAAGGCAGCCGCATGTTTTATGGATCCAGCCACTTCATGCAGTAAACATTCCAGTATCTCATAGCCTGTAAGAAGAGATCTGACTGTCTTGTTCTGCGAGCACTCTAGTACCTCCTAAAGCTGGGAGTGATATCAGAAAGCCCCCAAACAGGTGTCCACATAAGACCATTTTATTTTATTTTTATTTTTTAAAGATTTATTTATTTATTATATATACAGTGTTCTGTCTGCATGTTTCCCTGCAGGCCAGAAGAGGGCGACAGATCTCGTTACACATGGTTGTGTAACCGTTATGTGGTTGCTGGGAATTGAACTCAGGACCTCTGGAAGAGCAGCCAGTGCTCTTAACCTCTGAGCCATCTTTCCAGCACCATTTTATAGAGAAGCTCCCAGTATCTGTGGTGTGCACACGTGTATGTGTGTTTGTTTATGCTGGAGACGAAGAGACAGAATGGCATTGAGGAGCGGGTGTTCTGCTTGCTTAGATGTCAGGCTCCTTGCCAGCTATCAGGCTCCTCAAGGGGCATCTGGAACAGCTTGTAATTACTGGCAGGAATAGAACCAGGCATTGCAAGTCACTTGTAAGCCTTAAATATAGCCTCATTTGCAGACTCTGAAATGGAAAAGGAGCTCTCAATTTAGCCCAGTTGTCTTTTCTCACATTTTTCTCATTAATCTTCACTGGCTATATTTGAATCCTGTGCATCTTCTCACACTGTGAGAAGGGCAGCGAGAACTGACATGGGAGGATAAAGAAAGCATAAGAACTGCCAGTCACGGTTCCCACTAGGTCTGCAAAGCCAGTTTATTTTAATCCTACACTTTCAGGTCATGGTCCATCACTGAGGGAAGCCACGGTAGTAACTTAAAACAGGAACTGAAGGCAGGAACCATGGAGGACTGCTGCTTGCTGGGTAGCTCTGTGGCTCACCCATGGGACCAGGTTTTCCTTCCTTCCTTCCTTCCTTCCTTCCTTCCTTCCTTCCTTCCTTCCTTCCTTCCAGTCAGGATCTCTCTGCGTAGCCCTGACTGTCTTGGAACTCACTATATAGATCAGGCTGGCCTCAAACTCACAGAAATCCACCTGCCTCTGCCTCTTGAGTGCTGGGATCAAAGGTGTGTGCCACCATGCCCAGTTTAAATAGCTTCTTATATAACCAGGCCCACCTGCCTAGGGATGGTGTCGCCTACAGTGGGCTGGGCACTTCTACATCGATGAATAATCAAGGCAGTCCACAGACATAGCCACAGACCAATCTGTTCTAGGTAATTCCTCAGTTGTATGATTTCACTGAATATATTCCATATACCTTTAGTTTTAAATAAATTTTTTTTCCTTCTGTGGTGTGATTTGTGTACCTATTTGTTTAGATATCTCTGCCTGTTTCACTTGGGAGATCTTTTCAGTAACCAGCCCTCGTCTGAGGATCACTCGGTTATGAGAAAATGAACTGGTACAGCAGCAGCTTACAGAAGGTCTGGAAATACGTTTACTGATTTTAGCCCTTGATATATCACTAGTTCCCAGAAACCAGAAACTGGGAGAGCTGGTGTAGAATGTTCTGTGAAGTTAAGAATTACTTGGACTAGGGCTGGGAATGAGGCTCGGCAGTAAGAGCACTGGCTGCTCTCGCAAAGAACCCAGCTTTGACGCTCGCCCCCAAGTCGCAGCTCACCACTGTCTGTAATTCTAGCTCCCGGGAAACCCTTCTCTGGCCTGCTGCACCAGCTATGCATGTGACGCACAGACATGCACACACGCAAAACACCTGTACACATAATTAAAAAATATCAAAAAATCTTTAGTGCAAATGTGGGCATAGTATATTGACTTAATAAAGTGAGGAAGGCCAGAATGTGAGGAAGTACTGGAAGAACGTTTAACTGAAAAATGTAAGAAGAAGAAAAAAGTGTTAGGGAGTGGAAGAAAAAGGGAAAGACAGACTCACTGTTTTTAAAGAACAGAAATCAAAAGAAAGAAATAATATTTACCTGTTATAGCAATTAAAAAACAAAACTAGCTAAATGTAGGGAGGGGACTATAAAAAGAAAATGTGAGTTTTAAGTTGTCCTTTATTTTTATGTTATGTGTGCGAGTGTTTTGCCTGAATGCATTTTTGTATGTCACATGTATGTTTGGTGCCCTCAGAGGCCAGAAGAGGACCTTGGATTCCCTGAGACTAGAGTTACAAATAATTGTGAACCACCATGTGGGTGCTGGGAATTGAGTCCTCTGGAAGAGCATCCCGTGCTCTTACTGCCGAGCCTTCTCTCCAGCCCCTATGAGAGTCCTTTAAAAAAAATTAAAAAAAGAAAACTAATACAAACAAATGACAGTGAAAAGTCAACTAAGTATAGTAGAGAGAAATTAAAGGGGAGAGAGGGGGTGGCTGTTAGCACAGGGGTCAAAAAAGAAAAGAAAGAAAGGAGAAAGGAAAAGGAAATAGTCCAAAAACAAAAAGTGCACAGACATAATTAGATGAATATATGAAGAAGAAAAGTTAAAACCATGTCTGCAATTGAGAAAGTAAAACTCCTGCAAGTACAATCAAAAGCAAAAGAGCAAGATATGAATGGCAAAAGAGTATTTATTTGTTTATTTTTTAGATAGGGTCTTACTGTGTAGCATTGGCTATTCTGGAACTTGCTATGTAGAACAGGCTGGCCTCCTGCCTCTGCCTCACAAGTCAAAAAGTATTTTTGGAAAGAAGAGAAAAATGAAGTGCCAGACCAATGAGTCCCTGCTGTAGGACAATGATCTTGTACCCTGTAAATATTTATCGGTTGTATTGCTTTAATAAAATGCTGATTGGCCGGTAGTCAGGTAGGAAGTATAGGCAGGACAACTAGGCAGGAAGTAGAGGCAGAGTGATGAGAACAGGAGAATTATGGGAAGAGGAAAGGTTCAGACTGCAGTAGTCACCCAGATGCAAAGGAAGCAAGGTGAGAATGCCTTGCTGATAAAAGGTACCAAGCCACGTGGCTGACACAGACAAGAATGATGGGTTAATGTAGGATGTAAGAGTTAATAAGAAGACTGAGCTAATAGGCCAACCAGTTTATAATTAATGTAAGCCTTTGTGTATTTTTTTGGTGATGTAGGTGGGTCTTCTATCTATCTGTTGCTTTCATTGGTTAATTAATAAAGAAAACTGCTTGGCCCAATAGGGCAGAATTTAGATAGGCGGAGTAGACCGAACAGAATGCTGGGAGGAAGAAGGCAGTGAGCCAGACGCCATGCCTCTCCTCTCCAGGCAGTCGCCATAGCTCTCCACTCTGAGATGGATGCAGGTTAAGAAAATTCCCAGTAAGCCACACCTCATGGTGCTACACAGATTATTAAATATGGGTTAAAGCAAGATGTGAGAATTAGCCAATAAGAGACTGAAACTAATGGGCCAAGCAGTGTTTAAAAGAATACAGTTTCAGTGTAATTATTTTGGGGCATAAGCTAGCCATGCGGGCAGCCGGGCGCCGAAATGCAGCCTGTTGCTCTCACTACATTTTGGGACTGAGCATCTGTGGGACTTGGTGGGACAGAAACTTCTGTCAACAAATGGCACCAATATGGACAACTAAATCCACTAAAACCTGAGAGAGTTTGGGAAGGAAACACAAAAAGAACAGAGGTAAGCATGGCTTCTTGGCAGCGGCATTTTCTTAGGTAGGCTCTGTTTGCTAGAGGCAAATGTGTCTCATTTAAGAGAGGCTTCCTGACTCAGCTTTAGCTGAAAAATCTTTGCAGCCCTTTTAGGAGGCCCCACCACAAAACACTCAAATGGTGTTCATGAATAGCCTACAGCATGCTTCCTGGTGATGGCAGGACCTTGAAACTCCATAGAGTTCTGGTAATAAACATGGCTTCTTCCAATACCTCTGCTATGAAGCTAGATGCTCAGAAAGTTAAGGAATGGGGTGGATCCAGCCATCAAAGCCACAGCTTTAATCCTAGCCACATTGCTTAGCAAATTAAAGACTTATGTGTTCAGAAAAAGAGATATACAGTAAAGAAGATTCAAAGATGAAAAAAACCTCTAAATAGTTTATGGTGTGTTAAAAAATATATGTAGGCTTGGGAGAGAAAAGAAAAAGGATAAAGTCCTGAGAGAAAGAAAGAAAGAAAGAAAGAAAGAAAGAAAGAAAGAGAGTAGTTGGGTGTGGTGGCACATACCTTTAATTCTAGCACTTGGGAGGCAGAGGCAGGCAGATCTCCATGAGTTCAAGGACAGCCTGTTCTACAGAATGAGTTCTAGGACAGTCAGAGATACACAGAGAAACCCTGTCTCAAAAAAAAAAAAAAACAAAAATTAAAAATAAAAAGAAAAGAAATAGAGTTTAAAATAAAGCCACGTAAGATGGGAAATACACAGAGAGTCTGGATACTGTATGTTATTGTGTTGTCTTTGAATTGTTTGATAGTTGAGCAAGGAGCAACAGCTGCTAAAAGACATTTGATTATAAATGCTGCTGGATTAATCCAACATATATATTTTGCAAATGCCTTGACTTCAAAATTTAAGTCAAAAGTTATGTTACTTTGGAGAAGAGGTTTTGCTTTTGTTTCCACAGGAAATGAGAGGGTGTGGATTCATTCTAGGCTAAGAAAAATCAGGTTTTATCAAGGCAGATCCTCTGAGAAATCTCCAATAGGAGTGGATGGCCCAGATGTCTGAGTTCTACATCCAGAACAGCCTCAAGACTGCTGGTTGACAGAATATTCTAGTCAGGACTTGACCATAATTCAAAATTTTCTTAGGTCCCTGTAAGATCAGTGTCCCCAACCATCAGGAAGTAGCCTGGAAACTATGCCCACATTCCCAAAAACTGGATTATGGATGCGTTTCTTTATTTAGAATGTTGGCTACAAGTTGTTAGGGATAATGGTCAGGAGGAAAGCTAAACAGAGGAGATTAGATTCAGTTCTTGTTTTGAAAAAAAAGGGGGGGGAGTGCTGTGGACTTGTACCCTGTAAAGATTTATCAGTTGTATTGCTTTAATAAAATGCTGATTGGCAAGTAGCCAGGCAGGAAGTATAGGTAGGGCAACTAGGCAGGGAATAGAAGTGGGGTGATGAGAACAGGAGAATTCTGGGAAGAGGAAAGGTCACCCGGATGCAAAGGAAGCAATATAAGAATGCCTTGCTGATAAAAGGTACCAAGCCATGTGGCTGACACAGACAGGAATTATGCGTTAATGTAGGATGTAAGAGTTAATAAGAAGCCTGAGTTAATAGGCTAACCAGTTTGTAATTAATGTAGACCTCTGTGTGTTTCTTTGGGACTGAATGGCTGCAAGACAGGGCAGGACAGAAAGTACTGTCAACAAGTCCCTTTCTGGGTCTTCCTGGGAATGTCGGTGGCACTTGAGCACCCTCTGTTTCCCCCCCACACCCTCCAGTTTATTCTGGTGTTGACCTTTGGAGTGAGGGCCTGAGCCATCTTGCTGGCTCTGAGTTGCCTTCTGATCCAAAGGCTTTCAAACTCAGTTCACCAGCTCTGGTCTCAGGGATGGTGATGGTGACCCAGCAAGGTTTCTTTCCTCCTCTAAGAGCTTGCAGAGTCCCTCGTTGCTTGCAGTTTTCGTACTGTTAGGTTCAGCTCTCCTGCCTGACGTTACCTCCTGGGGCTGCCTTTTTCCCTTGTACTGGGGCAGATTAAATTCGCGATTCCCATCTTGTGTGTTGTTCCCAGTTCTGGGGTCACCAGGGTGATTCAGATGATGCCTAGCACTGATCTGTGAGTGGGAGGGGGGTAACGTGGGACTGGCCTTCATTTCCTCACGTGCACCTCACCAAACATACTGATTCTGAAGCTTTCGAAGGCTGGGCCACTGGCCCTGAGCTGGGTTTGGCAGGTTCCCCTCCCCCCCAACTTTGATGCCCTGTTTTTCTCGTTTTTCTCTCTGTACTTTAAGGTGGGATGACTGATTTTGGTTCTAGAATCACCTACAACCAGAATTGTCTTCATTAGTTTAGTTTGTGGATATGTTTATTAAGGATCGTTGTAATTACCTTAACTGGTGTGGGAGGACCCACCCCGTGTGGGTGGCCTTATTCCCTGGGAAATTATATAAGACATGTAATGTTATATATCTTAATATATTTTCCCATTTTATCTTTTCTCTCATACGTTGATTGGTTGACAGACTGAAGAGAGAGCTCAGTGGTTAAATTAAGAGCATTTGCTTTCGCTGTCAGTTGGCGCATTTGTACCAGGAGATTTGGCGCCCTCTTCTGGCCTCTATGAGCACTGCAGATATGTGGTACATTTAAGGGGTAGGCAAAACACTCGAGCACATAAAAAAATACTGGTTGAGATTTACTAGAATTGGATGATACTATAAAAGTTTTTCTCTTTTATTGGATGTGAGGACATGCGCACATTGGGTCATTTGTTAGGAGTTGAGTCTCTTCCCTCAAGTAAATAAGGTGATAGAGATTTGGGGAGTGACTGTCACAGGGAAGGTCATCGTTTCCTTAGCTGAAAGTCTCTTAAACGGCCTTACACCTAATCGGAGTTCTAAGCATGAGTAAAAATTGTCCAGCCACAGAAGACAGGCAGCGAGGCTGCTTACAATAGGAGAGTCCCTCACAAAGGCTCAGGTCACAGGAGAAAGAGCTGTGCTAACCTGGCAAAGATCCAGCGAGCCCAGGAGGGTCTGAACTATGGCAGTGGTTGGATGACCCTCATAGAAACTTTCCAGAAGCAATAGGAGCCTTGTTAATGCTGTTCTTGATCCCAGTCTCCCTTCAGCTTTAGTTTATGTAAAGACCTGGTGTCCCCTGGCACACCTTCGTGCCTGGTCCAGGATGGAGCAAGTACCATGAGGATGGCAGAGACACACACATCCCTGTCTTGTCGCTCCCTCTGACGGCGTATGGAATGTCCTGGGAGTTGGTCAGTGGCTATTCCTCAGCAAGTCTTTGAGGATGGAAAACCTTGCCCCTGGTGAAGTGGGCTGAGCAAGAAGCACCACCCTCACCTTATGGACACCATGCCGCTAGCCGCGAGACCGGCTGGCACCCAAAGGCAGAGGGCATTGAACGTCTGATCTGCAGGTTCTTGAGCCCTCAGGACCAGCACTAGCAGCCTCCACATCTAGTTGGTTCTGATGCCTCCAGACTTGGACATAACTACCTCAGTCACCCCACCCTTCCCCAGTTCCTACACAACCATCAGCCCAGTTTCCCCTACAAAACCCTGTCTTACATCTCTAACTCTCTACACATCCTATTGGCTGTGGAATTCTGTAGAAACATGAAACACTCTAGCCTGTTTTAAAAACACACAAAAATAAATTGGGTATGTAAGGTGGGACACTGGACCGGAGTTAGTACCAGCGTTAATGGTCCGGGCCAGGCTCTGTCCGTGGGATCCGGAAACAGAAGCAGATTTAGCCAGCCTGCAATAAAGAACACCAGCAACAAACAAACAACAACTACAAAATACCCCAACTGACAAAAATGAGCCTGTTCTAAACGTGTGCCTTTTCCTTGTCATTATTTTCTAGATAATCCAGCGTGGCAATTATTTTCATGCATTTACATTGTGCTGGGCATGACAAGTAAGCCAGAGATGATTTCCCTTCCTAGGAGGCTGGAAGTAGATCCTGTGCAGACATGGCATGATTTTGTACACGAGACTTGAGCATCCATCCATTTTGGTGTCCAGGTAGATTTGGGCCAAGTCCCTGTGGATTCTAAGGGTCAATTATAGTCTAAAGACTAAGCATGGCTCCTGAGTGGAGCCTACCAGTGTATTTTATCTGAACCACTCTTTTCCTTTTTTATTTTAAAATGTATTTCTAGTAGGGAAAAGTTGAACTACCAAAAAAACATTGTGGGTTCCTGACCTCTTTGGGCCACAGTGCCCCCTGTTCTAGCCTGGTTCCCAAGCTGTCCCACAGCACCACTGCAAACGGAGCACCATTCACTGTCCACCTCCTCTGGCTTCCAGTGGCGGCGGCGTGGGCCGACATCTGCATTTGAAATTCCTGATGCGCACAATTGCCCTAGAGTATTTGGAGCATAGCCGGCTTTCCGCCAATGGGCACTCAACCTCGCCATAACCACACTGACTATTCCACCCGCTTTTCTTCCGAGGTCTCTTTATGCACCTGAGAAAGCAGATGATTGCTTAGGTTTTCCTCAAGCTCCAGACGCAGCTAAAGCCCCTAACATGGTCCCGATCAGTGACCCAGTCCCTCCCTAGGAAGATGAGGTGACGTCTTGGTGGGTACTGTAAGCAGCTGCCCGATTTAGAATGCAGCAAAGGATGCTATCGAAGAGGCAACATCTCCATACAAAACAGAAGGCAGCAACCGAGACCTGCGGTTCACTTCACAACAGGCGGAGCCAGCTCTAGCTCGGCTCCAGCTAAGCGGGGGCTGTTTTGTAGCAGACGACATTTCTGGCAGAATCGAATGTGGCTCCTTTCTGTCTATCCAGACACCAGTTTCCCTTCATCTTCTTCCCCTAATCAGCACCCCCAGGGAGCAGCTTGGCAATTACAGCTTCACAGGGGACGGTTTTCCTCCTCAGCCCGGCTCTCCCTCCATCTGGACGCGTGTCTTTATCCTCACAAGTGCTCCGCAGCCACTTCACTGCTGTTTTAGGCACGGCAGCGTTGGTGGCTGGTGAGACCCGTGAGTACGGAGTTCAGAATCAGCTTAGCAGAAACATGGAGGATGTGCTAGCCTGCCAGTCTGCGCCCAACTGGAGAACACGACGTAAGGGAGATATCAGTCATTTTGGCTAGTGGTTTCAGCGAGTTCGGCCACCACAGCACGCGGGGGCGGGGGAGGATAGGCGGTCAGGAAGCACAAAGAGGGGAGGAGTGTCTGCACGAACGTTTCTCTCCTTCTTCCCTTTTTATCCCACTTGAACCTTCGGTTTAAAGATTGTGCTGCCCATACTGTGGATGGGTCCTCCTCCCCTAGTCAGACCCAGACTGATAATTTTCTATGCATTTCTCAACTGATATGCTTGGCCATCAAGATAACCCCTAACTGGTGACTGTGGGAGACTTGAACCTGCTGGGAGGAGCATTCTGGGCTGCATTTTGTCCCATTCAGAATTTATAAGAACCCCTAACCTCCTACTCCCCAGTGTATTTGAGATGAAAAGGTTAGGTAAGGTTAGGTAAAGAGTGTGAGGGTTGGGCCAGATGTGGCCAGATGTGGCTGTCCCCCAGTGGTGCACTCTGCTTTCGTGTGCACTGGCTCCACCCACCCTAGACATATATGCCTAATACAAACAAAAACAAATTTCAAACATAAAATTCCTAGTTCAGGAGATCATGTAGTCTGGCTACGTGGTACTCACTGGCTACGAGGGACTCACTGGCTATGTGGTACTCACTGGCTACGAGGGACTCACTGGCTATGTGGGACTCACTGGCTACGTGGTACTCACTGGCTACGTGGTATTCACTGGCTATGTGGTACTCACCACCCTTAGTGTTGCTGGAGACAACACTTCCCGGACATGGGCCACCGAAACTGAGATTGTGTAATCACGTTCTAGAACTCTGAAGATGGTTTTGGTCAAAACGTTCAACTCTTCCCCTCTAAGTGTCCAGTGCTGACCTTTGGCCTCAGAAGGTCAGAAGCTCTACCCTGAGGTCATACTAACGTGTTTATTCTTTGAACATGGGTCCCGAAGAGCCTTGGATACTGATCGCTCACACACATACCACTAATCAGTTCTCTCCAGTCACCTCCCCACACCTAACTCGAATTCACCATCAGCCACAGCCTCTGACCCCGACCCCAGAGCGCTGGATTCAGACTCGGATCCTTCCCTGCTCCACAGCCTCTCTTGGAAAATGTATTTCAGTGACTGAACTTCAGGACGGAAGTGGACCTGGCTGGGTACCACACGGTCATGTTAATCGGGAAAGGGAGGCTGGGCATAATCTTCTATTTCCTTCTCACACACAGAACCAAAGCCCGCTGACTATGATTATGACAGTAATTATCATAATCGCTGGGATCTCTGGGTTACACGATGGACTCCAGCGAAGGAGAGGAAAGGAGGAAATGCCCATGATCTTATTATCTTGTTATCTCTCGCACAAGGGCACTGGTGGCAGAAAACACAGCCTCGGCAGGCTCATCCTGTTTAATGTTACACTATTTTGTTTGTATTGTTAGGGTCAGAGCGGAGACCCTCAAAGAGGCAGTGCTAAACAGGACTCGATCAGTTAAACAGGATTGTTTCTGGGTAAACAGAAACCCAAGCTCAGCAGCCCGCAGGGATCTAGTATGGTGGACTTCAGCTACCAGGAAAATCACTCCTCCCCACTTCCTGCTGATGATCAACTCCCCTGTGCAAAGACCCCTAGTTCCCGATTAACACAACAGCCTGCCACAGATCACAGCCCGTGCCAACCCCCAGGCTGGAACCCCCAGGTTCCTCTGCACCTCTCCTCCCATCACTGCCTGTCCTCTCTGAATTGACAAGGCATTTCCATGCGGGCTGCTGTTCTCTGCCCCCAGAGAGGCAGCCTGGCAGTTAGCTTCCCCAAATAAGCTCATGTTTGTACCCAGGGAACGGTCTAGTTCGGAGGTTTCAGTGTGCCGTCCTTACGCTTATGAGTTACTAATTAGCACACACGTTATTTAAAGAACAGAAAAATAGCTCTTTAAAAATTATTTTATTATTTTTGCCTCCGTGTGTATGTGTGGACATGCGCATGTGGGGGTCAGAGGGCACGCTCTCCGCCACGCTCACTGACTGGAGCTCCCGCGAGTGAGGTGCGGGATAGGCCGGCCACGCTTTTAAGTGATGAGCCTTGGGCGAATGATGTGTAGTTCTTGAACTTTATAAAGTACTGACAGTACTAGCTCACATGGCTGGCTGCGTACTGGCGCCTGCCATCGCCTCTGGACCCCAAATATCTCTACAAAAGCTGTAGCCCTGCGGCGCTCACGAGGTCCCCCCCCCACTTAGTTCTTTCTTAGGATTGCTTTGTCTCTGCAGGTCTTCTGAGAGCCCCCACAAATTCAGAGATTTATTTTCCTATTTCTTTAGGCCATTTTGACTAACACGGCCACTTCAATGCCCTCTTTTAACCACAGACACAGGAAGGAGAACCACGGGCTTCTTACCCACTGTGCGGGTGCCTAGGAAGACCTGTTAGGCTGCACAGCCTAGCTCTCCATAAGCTGAATGACACACTTGGTACTAGATCATGGCACACACCACTACGTCCCTTAAGTGTACACCCAGAGGGAAAGAGCGGGACACAGACTGTATGAATTTGGGGGCAGTAGAGCCGGACTATGACAGCTTGCCATTAAGCATGGTTTGAACGAGAATGGCCCCCATAGGCTCTTATATTTGAATGTTTGGGCTCCAGTTGGTGGAACTGTTTGAAAAGGATTAGGAGGTGTGGCCTTGTTGGAGGAGATGTGTCACTTGGGGTGGGCTCTGAGGTTTAAAAAGCCCACACCAGGCCCAGTCTCTCTCTCTCCCTGCCTCCCCCCCAGCTCTCTAGGGGTCAGGATGTAAAGCTCTCAGCTACTGCTCCAGCACCATGCCTGTCTGCTTCCTGCCATGATGATAATGGGCTAATTCTCTAAAACTGTAAGTAAGCCCTGGTTAAATGCCTTCTTTTGCAAGATTGCCTTGGCCATGATGTCTCTTCACACCAGTAGAACAGTAACCAAGACCCACAGTGGGAGACAATAGAGCCTCTTTTGCTCTCTAGTGAAGGGGCCTTAGATGAGGCAATCCTGTTGATGCCCTTTCTCGGGGATGGAAGCAAGGAGGGACGAGAGAAGACAGGACCCGTGGCTTTCCATCTTGACTGGACCGTTTGCGCATGATAACAAAGGGAGGCAATAGAATATTTTGGGAAAGGAAGACTCGGCATTGAAGCACATTCTGATTGAACACCTCTAAGCCCTGAACACAAAACCGAAAACATTTGGAGCACTGACGAGCCACTGCAAGTGGAAAATTCCACACCTGACCTCACGTGTCGGATCAGTCGAAACTCTGGTGCTCTAGAAATGTTGTCTAAAGTTACCTCCAGCTCTCCGTGGCCACCTGAGGTACAGAAAGGGATGCAGTCACGGGAAGACAGCTGCAGCCCCTCTGTCGTGATCAAGGTGGTAGTAGATCCCCTGTGGGGGAAAATTTGGTTTTAGATTCGACTTCCAACTCTAAAACGGCCTCACACGCTTTGCAAATGGATGTCCACACCTAGGGACAGCCACTAAGGTCTATCCTCTTCACCCAGCAAGCCAGTTCACCACATGGCTACCAGGACCCTGCAACTGCTCCGACCCACTTAAGCTGGCCCTCTAGGACAGACCAGTGACAGAGCAGGAGGAGGCCAGAGACTGCGACCCAGCTGGAGAAGAAAGCTTATGTCCCACCGAAAGGCCACCTCCTCCTCGGGCTCAGTGCTGTCTGCTGTCCCCATCTCAGAAGTCACAGATGCTGGTGGCTGCATGTGATGTGGATCCCACAGAGCTTGTGTGTTCCCCTTGATTTGTGTTATAAGGTGGGGTCCTCCCCCAAGGGAAGGCAGGTCTGGGGGTCTAGTCCACAGGAGGTTGTATCCCCCCATTGCTGCCTTCACGTGGTTATCATCTGCCATTGTAACTGGTCCTACTAGTGTCTGCCAGCCGAGCCATGTATCAGATGTAAGGCGATGGGCCAGCGCCAGGTAGGCGACATCCTGGATCCAAACCCTGTGACTCCCATTGCCAAACTGAAGAACACATCGCTAAACCAAGTCAGATGTGCACTGTTGAGTTGTCTATACTTAAAAGTAATCAAACCGCCCTTCAGCTAAGGGGAGGGAGGAAAGTCGCGCCGCGCTTTGTGTATACGGTATATAGAAAATGTATTACGTTTACGGGTAAACTGTGTTTAGACTTGGGGCCTATCCCTAAGCTGTCTCACACATGCAAATGAACCAAAGGCTGAAATCATCTGAAGTCCCACACGCTTCTGGCCTATAACCCACGAGATCAGAATGCCCAGCCTATGTTAGGGGGCGTGTTCATCTTCTAAACCATTTAAGAAAAAAATTCTTAATACAGGCAAGTTCTGTGCAATGAGAAGGTTGTTATGGGGAATTGCTCTCCACTCTTTTCCAAGCTGAGGAAATGGGGAGTCAAATAAGCCTGAGAGGTCGTGAGCTGGGCAACCAAGCCTAGAGCGTGCAAAGGCCTTGCCTGGCTGTGCCGTGCATGTAAGTCAGCCGGAACCAGCTACATTTCTCTTCAGAGCGTTCTGAGTGAGTTTTAACTCACCCTGTCTCGTCAGCAATGAACAGAGATACTAGCCCTACTTCAGATCTGGAGGGGAGCAGCTTCTAAAGCCGAATCAGGAGGTCAGAATGTTCTTGCCAGACACCTTTGGAGGAAACACCTTAATTGTCTAGTGTCCTTGCTTATGTCATGACCTCCAGAGGGGAGCAAGGTCATCGGCTGGACAGGATGGTGCTCTAGATAACGGTGTGGACTCTGGAAAAGAAGCAGATGGTGATGGCAAGAAGGGAGTGATAGATTGTAGTCTGGTCTCACTCTGTGCCAAGCACAGTGACACACACACACACACACACACACACACACACACACACACACACACTTACTAGTGCTGAAATGTGCCAAGTTCACCATCATAATCATTGTAAGCACGCAGTGAGTGTTAATGGTACGCACCCTGTATGTCTGATTACAGTGTACTCCCCACCTTGAGAGCAGTGCCCACTGAATGAGATGCCCATCATCCTCTTCCTGGAACCCCTGACACCACCCTTCTGCTTTCTGTCTCCATGAATTCGAGCCGTAGGGACCTCACAGTGTCTTTCTGTAACCGTCTATTTCCTGTATCGCCATGTTCCCAAGGTCCGTCCATGTCACAGCGTGTGTCTGAATTTCCTCTCATTGGCTGAATGGCATGCTGTAGCTCCAGCCAGGCATCGGGGGTACACTGGGGTTGCCTGTGCCCTGTGGTGGCTGTAAATAGCGATGCTGCCAGCAACACTGGCATACAAGCGTCTCTTCAAGATTCTGTTTTCAGAGTTTTGGGTACATTCCCAGAAGTGGCACTTTTGATCAGATGACAATTATTATTATTTGTTTTTTCGAGACAGGGTTTCTCCGTGAGGCCCTGGCTGTCCTGGAACTCCCTCTGTAGACCAGGCTGACCTTGAATTTATAGATGCACCTGGCTATGCCTTCTGAGTGCTGGGATTAAAGGAGGGTGCCACCACGCCCAACATATTTTTAATTGGGGGATCTGTTAGACCATTTCACATCTTCATGTTTTCCTACTTATTCTCCAAACCACCCGTGAGACCAGGTGACGATGGGAAAGAGACCCTGGGAGACGAAGTAGAGGCTCAGAAAGGGGAGCATTAAAAAATAATTAAAATGTTTTACTTTATTTATTGTAATTGTCTATGAGCATATGATGCATGTTTGGGCACAAGCACAGGGGTCAGAGGAAACCTTGTGATGTTGGCTCTCTGCTGGGAGCCTTCCCTGACGGTTGACAGGTTCCAGAGAGGAGACAAGAACTAGGCAAGGGAAGGACTGAGCCAGGCCATGGTGGTGATGAGCTCTTGCAACCTGACTGACCAACTGCCAGAAAGCTTGTTTATTTACACAGAATTCAGCAGGCAGGGATAGATTTGTGTTGTTCCAAAACATAGGTCATATCTATTTTGTTTTTGGGTGCGTGTTCAACTTCCTCTTGTATATCTTTTTAGTCATCATTGATAAACCATGACAAAATAGTTATCTTTTACAATCCCCTTTGCCCCTTAGCCCCATAACCCAACTTTCAGGCAGCTCTTGTGGTTTTAAGGACATTAGATGAAAAATCTTCAAGCTAGCCCAGGCAGATTGCCACATCGCGAATAGTATATTATTAATTCTTAATGGTCGGAGTGCCCAAGAAAAGTTCTCAGGCCAAAGCTACAGCAGTTATTATTCAACTTCTGGCATAATACAATGTTTACATTTTATATATTTATAGAATTTATATCTAATACTGGCATCTTTGTTCTGTGGTCATATGACACCACAGTGGTTCTACACGAGCTAACTTTTCTAAGAAAGGGAGGTCCTGACTCCTTAGATTTTTATCATCTTTCTGTACCGTTCTTTGCCCATTGATATAAATCTCTGCGTAGGGCAGAAGTGACTCCAGCCAATCTTGTTGCTGTATAAGCCACATAGTTGCCTGAGGGCACGGCGGGAGGGCTTGCTATCTGATCTGCGGCCACCTCCTCTAGCCCACTGAATCTTGTTGACCCTTTAAAGTTTACTTTGTTTTGATTAACTTATTCTTGAGTAAGTACAGGGACAGATGTTTCAAGAGTATGTCAGAGTCTCATAAAGAGATTTTTTTTAACTTATATGGGTCACAGCCTCCAAGGCATAAGGAAGACCTTCAAGTAGATAAGGATATCTCCCTAAAAGTGGGAGGGGTAGTGTGTTTAGGGCGGTCCTGGGGAACCTTAGAAGTAGTACTGCTGGGAGAAGGCAGAAAGGATTCAGAAGAAATTTTCCATCAATCTAATATCCCCAAATTGTACAAATATTAAAAACCCCAAGCATGCAACATGCAGAGATCAAACGGAAAGTGGCCGGCGGCTGTCACGTGGCTCAGCTTGGCTGGGTCTCTGTCAAGCAGCTTTGCTGGCTTTATGACTTTTGCCGTTCTCTTCGGATATGGCTGTGCCAGTTCTCTTTCCACCTTTGCAGGGATTTTGGGAATTGAACTCAGGTCTGGCAGTTAATCCTAGTAATAATGCCCTGGTAGTCAAGAACGTGGGCTTGGGAGTCAATTGCACCTGGAACTTGTCTCCTTAAATAATTGATTTCATCTTGGTTTGACTTTGACGGTCAGATGTAATTAAATTCATCCATTTCTTTCAGGGTTTCCAATTTAGCGGAAAATAAGTTTTTAAAGTTTATTCTTAGGATTTTCTAATTTCTTTGATATCTGTTGTGACTTCTTTATTTTCACCTCTAATTTTATTAATTTATTTTTCTCTCTCTTTTGTTCAGTTAACTTGACCGAATGTTCATCAGTCTTGTTTCCCTCCATTCCATTGACTCTTTATACTTTTTTTTGCTTTGCCATTTCATTAATTTCTGCCTTGATTATTTGGAGCAATTGGCAGAGTTGTCACAGGCAGGCTGGATGCTGAGCAGCCTGGGGAGGAAGAAAGAGAGGTCCCGACCCAGACATGTGGCAGTATGGGGTTCCGAAAAAGGCATACATGTGTTGGGAGGTCTGGGGAGGAGAGAGCAGAGTTCTCCACCTGGCAACATGGTCCACATGTCCCAGGAAAGGCAGGCAGCGTGCAGGGTGGCTTAGGAGGGAGGATGAGAGGGCCCTGTCTAGGGTTGGCGCAAGGTCTTGCCACAAATCAATTTTTATGAGCAAGACACCTGATCAGACTTTCTTATGTGGATCACAAATTGTTTCTTCACTTTTCATTAAATTACTCTGCAATGTGGTATCTGCCAAGTATAAGCTGAACATACATGGGATCCCTACGTTTTAATCTCCTTTCTTACTGGTCTGTTTGTCTCTCCACCTCTGTCATTAAGCTGCGTTTGTGCGCCTGTGGGTAAGAATTCTCGTCTCCAGAAATCTATCGACCATTCTTGCTCCCACCACCTTTGAACATTAGAGTCAACTTGTCAGTGTTCATGAAAAAGCATGTTGGTGTTTTGATGAGAAAAACGTTGTATCTAGAGGCTGGTTTGAGGGTAACTGAGAGTAACTGACAATTGTGTAACACCATTTCTTCCTATCCACAAACAGGGCTTATCTTCCCATGTATTTGATTCTCTTAAGGTAGCTTTCAAGTGTGAGTTTCTACTTAGTTCACATAAATACCTTGTACCTGGCTGTTGTCCTGGAACTTGCTTTGTAGACCAGGCTGGCCTCAAACTCACAGAGATCCACCTGCCTCTGCCTCCCAAGGGCTGGGATTAAAGGTGTGCGCCACCACTGCCTAGTAATTTTATAGGTTTTTTTTTGTTGTTGTTTTGTTTAAATTTCCCAGTTTCTGCTGGTGCATGTAATACAATTGATTTTATATTTTGATGATATCCCAGAAACTCTTTCATTACTAGTCTTTAAATTATTTTTCAGTGGGTGTTCATGTCCTCTGTGTATAGTTAAACTTTCTTTTTCGTTCCTTCTTTTCTTTGCCCATGCATCCTCTAAGACCTCTGGTACAAAGCTGCATAGAAACAGAGACAAGAGTTTTCCTTGCTTTGTCTCAGATATAAAAGAACGCATTTATCATTTCACCATTGAGTAATACAATTCCAAGCGATTATTTTGTTTTGTTTGATTTATATAAACTTTACCAGGCAAAGGTTTATTTTTGCTATAAAAGCCTTGTTTTGATTTTAATCATGAAGTATTGCTTGGTTCTACCAAATTCTTTTCTTGTATCTAATATAATAATCAAATGATTTGTTTGCTCTTTTAATCTGATAATGTTGTAATTTAGGTTAATACATTTTCTACTGTTGAATTAATCTTGCTTTCTCAAAATAAAACCAATTTAATTTCAGTATGTTATTATTTGACCTATTGTTGAACCTGACTTTTCTAGTATTTAGGAATCTTTTGGATTCATTCTTCAACAAGATGGGCTATGGCTATACTTGGCTTTTTGATGTTCCCATTTTCTGGCTTAGACATAAAGTTCTAACAGTGAGGGAGGAGTGTGATGATTGTCCTGCATGTCACCTGTACTGGACATGGATCAACCTAGAGACATGACCCTTGACATGTCTGTAAAGCTTTTTCCTGGAGGGATTCATTTCAGAAGGAAGACCTTCCCACACAGGGATAGCACCTCTGGTGATGTCCCATGGGGAAAATTAGCTTTATGCCTGCTTTCCTCCAACTCTTGCTAGCTTGTGCATCCACTAGTCTTCTGCTTCCATCCTTCACTGACGCCAGAACCCAGCCTCTTTCGCCTTCCTACACGAACTGAAGATCAGTGGCTCTAGCAAACTTCCAGTCAGTGCCAGATTAGGACTGCCAAAGTATCCAGTCCTAGGAACTGATCTCAGTCCCTTCCGTGTGAAAACGGCCGTTCTTTGTTTCACCTAAACTACTGCCAGCTAAACAGACGTTGGCAGGCTTGGAAGCCTCTTTCCTAATCAGTTTTGGATCCTGCTCTACCTCCCATTTCCCCAGTAACACTAGAAAGGGAAGCGTCACAATTGTCCCTCCTAAAGCTGTAAAATACCGTATGCAAAGGAGCCGCCATCTTGGCTTTGCTGAGGCCCACCAAGGAAAGACCTGTTCCTCAATGCCAGTAGGAAGGACTCTGAGTTCCACCTCTGGCCCTCGACATTTTGCTCTACTCCAAAGTTTGGAAGAGTGTCCTTCATATGTCAGTCACCTGGCTAGGAGACTTCCTCTCAGGAAATCTGACTCCCTGAAGATACGCTAAGTGGATGTGAGGAATAACTGTCCCCTACCGAGACGATGTGCCTGTCCTCCCTAGGAGAATCCCACAAGGCAGTGGGCCACAGGTTGTCATGAGGTGATAGAGCCAGGGGGCTCTCCCCAGAAGTGGTGTAATAACACTTGGGCTTCCAGCCTCCAAAACTGTCCTCCAAACAAAGACCTTTTCTTTAAAGAGGAAAAGCACCTAGCATTTCATCACAGCAGCAGAAAATGGACTCTTGCCACACTTGGGACTGACAGCAAAAAAATGACCTCAGCATCTTTCCCACAGGCCCAGAAGCCTTCCCCAGGGTGCTCTCCAGGAAGTAAAGAGGATCATCACTCTGACCTAGAGACAGAAAAAACACACACACACATGGGTCACACACACACCACATACAGGCACACACACACATGCTCACATACACACATGCACGCATGCACCCATGCACGCATGCACCCATGTACGCATGCACCCATGCACACACACACATACACACACACGTCCCAGAACATAGAACATTTTATTTTAAATCATGTCACCCTGGCTTCAAAGCCTTTATTGAATAACAACCATGTTTAAGATAATAAGCTATAAATAACGGCAATTCTGTTGTCCTCATAGAGCTGAAAGCCAGCTTGCTAACATGAGTTTTTAACTCTAATATCCTTCCCTGGGGACATCTCTGGTACCTGGCATTGCCTCATGAGCTCAATCTCATTTCTTGAGGCTTCCGGGAGCCAGCTGGCGTTATCTCTACTTCCAGACAATGGAACAGGCTTAGAAAAATGAAACGGCCCGCACGAGGCCTGTCTGGCCAGCGCTGGGTCTGAAGTCCAAGCCACCATGTGATAGGACGCCGCTGCGTTGGGCCCTTGAAAAGATGGTGCCATTTCCTCCCTTACCCTTTGTCCACGCAGTAGGTGGAGGGTGGGAGGAGAATTGAAGGCAGGGTGGTCAGTTCGCTTCTCAGCCATGGAGAGTACTGGGTTTTCAAGCCCCTCTAAATTGTCAGTGGTCAGCTGACTCAGAACCTTGCTTCGGGGCCTGTTGTCTGCTCTGCCTATCTTGCCAGGAGCCTTGGTCACCCAAGCAGAAGCACATCCTGTGGCTTGAGGCTCTGAGAGAGCACCACGCTGAACATTCTTCCCAGGCCCCGGTTACGTCCGACCCACAAGGATGCTAGGTCGGCTCTGAGGGCGGGGAACTTAAGGCCACACCTGCACACAGGCCACCCTCCACTTTCCATCACACAAGTTAGACCTATTATCCCACTTCAACTTCGATGGTTTCAACATACATCACTTTCCCCACACTTACCAGTGGAAGCAGGACCCTCTGGAGGCATGGAGGACTCTCCCAAGGACACTGGCAGTAAGCCAGGACTGAGAGGCAAAGATTATTGTGTTGTATTCTTTTGAAGAGTGTTTTCTTTTTTTAAAAAAAATTTATTAGATTTAAAAAATACCAATCCAAGTTCCCACTCCTTCCCTTCCTCCCATTCCCCCCTCCCACACCCTCCCACTCCACTGCCGTCTAGTCCTCAGAGAGGGTAAGGCACATTGTCTTGTGGAAGGTCCAGGACCCTCCCTACTATATCTAGGCTCAGCAAGGCATACACCCAAAGAGAACAGGATCCCAAAAAGCCAGTACATACAGTTGGGATAAACCCTGGTGCCATTGCCGGTTGCCCTTCAGTCTGCCCCAGCTATGCAACTGTCAACCACATTCAGAGGGACAAGTTGGGTCCTATGCTTGTTCCCTCCCAGTCCAGCTGGAGTTGGTGAGCTCCTATTAGCTCAGGTAGACTGTTGCAGTGGGTGAACCCATCATGGTCTTGACCTCCTTGCTCATATTCTCATTCCTCCCACTCTTCAACTGGACTTTGGGAGCCCAGCCCAGTGCTCAGATGTGGGTCTCTGCCTCTGCCTCCATCAGTTGCTGGATGAAGGCTCTATGGTGATATAAGATAATCATCAGTCTGACTACAGGGTGAGTCAAGATCAGGTCCCCTCTCCTATATTTCCCAGGGTCCTAGGTGCTGTCATCCTTGTGGATTCCTGGGAATTTCTCTAGAGCCAGGTTTCTGCTAACCCTATAATGGCGTCCTCAATCAAGATGTCTCTCTCCTTGCTCTCCTCTCTGTCCTTCCTCCATCTCGACCATCTCATTCCCTCAAGTTCTCCTCTATCCTTCTCCTCCCCTCCTCTTCTCCTCCTACCCTGCCCTGAAGAGTGTTTTCATGCGGGACACACTGCTTTTATTTCAGACGGCGGAAGGGAAAACAGTGGAGAGAAATGTGCTTGGCAAGTATCCTGTCATACGCCGATGGGTTTGTTCTAGCTGGGGAAAAATGACTTCATACAGTCACTGTAGCGACTATGGTAAGATTTGGTTAATTCTCACTGAAGCGTGAAGCTCAGACTTTCAGCTTTATCTGGGAGCTTGTTGGGAATGCAGATTCCTGGGTTCTCCATATTGAGTTTTAGCCGGAGCCTGTGGTGAGGTACATGCGCACAGGATTTTAAGATTGATATAGGGCACCCAGAAAAGCTCATTCATTTTATTTTTCCACGCACAGCTTGGTTTTAAATTGTATACAGGCTTGTCCTGTAGGTCTGGGAATGTATTTGTTGGCTCATCTCTTCAAAAATGCCAGCCTGGGAGCTGCTGCATTCTGGATGTCTGTGCCCCGCCCCCAGACCTATATGTTGATATTTGGAGATGATTTGGTCACAAGCACAGAACCTCTAGAAATGGGCCCAGGGGTGCTTAATCACCTCCTACACAGACGGACCCAGGAAAAAGGGACATTGAAAAACCAGAAATCAGCCTTCACTATCGGCCAATCCACAGGCACCTTGGCCTTCTGCCTCTCAATTCTTGGAATCGTAGGAAACAAATTTCTTGTGTTCTTAAGCTTTAAACCTTTTGCTCTCTGTTATGTCTGAAATCTGAAATGTGCCCCCACATTGGTGGAGGATGAATTGTTAACCTGTGAGATTCCAGGTGTTACTTCTCTCCTTGCTTCCTGGTCCCCACCAGGTGAGCAGCTTTCTTTATCACACAGTGTGTGCTTCTGTTACACCTTAGGCCCTGAGGTCACACACTGGGGCCTGTCAAAGGACGAGTTCACACACATCTCCCCTGTTTCCAGGTGTCCTGTCGCACTAATGGAAAGCTGGCTCAAACAGTTCTCCAAAACACATCTTAGAAACTTAACCCCTCGCACAACAGTGACTAGAAGACCGGCCTGCTGGGAGGTATTTTGTTCCTGAGAGGATGAATGTCCACAGGAAAAGAGCATGAGGCTACAAATTTGCTTTTTCTTTCTTCTGTGTTCTCTTGTCTGGCCTCCTTTCCACCACGAGACAACAATAAGACCTCCCGAATGCCAGCCCTCGGCTTCCCCATCTCCAGAACTGCGTGTTCATAAATTACCCAGCCTCAGACATTCTGTCTCAGCAGCACTGGCCTGAGCAACACACAGCTCTCTAGTCTATTTGTTACCAGTTCTTGTGTTTTGAGGCACGTGCGCATGTTTGTGCACATGTGTGTGTGTGTGTGTGTGTGTGTATGTATGTATGCAAAGCAAACCCAGGGCCTTGTACATGCATGCCAATTATTTAGTCAATAAGATAAATGCCCCGGTTGTGGTGACATGCACCGGTAGGATTTGCTGAAGGAGGCAGAGGCAGGAGGATCATGAGTCTGAGGCCAGACTGGGTTACACATTTGGGACTGGAGAGATGACTAAGAGGTTAAGAGCATTGACCACTCTCCCAGAGGTCCTGAGTTCAATTCCCAATAGCCACATGGTAGCTCACAACCATCTGTAATCAGATCTGATGCCTTCTTCTGGCCTGCAGGCAAACATGCAGACAGAGCACTGTATCTATAATAAATAAATAAAAGAAAAAAAAGGATAAATCCCCAGCTCATGTTACCACTTTTTCCCTCCCATTCCAAATCAGGTGCAACAAGGTTTACAGCGGCATCATGCATGGGTTAGAAGCAGACAGAATGAAGCTCTGTTCACCAAGACCAACGGGAAAGACACCCAAATCCTAACTACACCTCTACACACATACAGTGAGATACTTGAAGATGCAAGTAAGGCTGTGGATACAAGTATGTTATTACCAAAAGAATCGATCCATAGGGATAAATGTGGCTAAAGAACCACAAACTACAAGTTTTCAAGCTACAGCCTGAAAACTACAAACCTGGTAGTTTCCATTAACCTAGCTATGAGGTAAATGGAAGATTACCCCATATCGATGGGACACTGTGTGCCTTCTATGGTCTATACACAAATTAGCTCCTATGGAACCCAAGGCACCTCACTGAATCCGAAGGGCTGGGGTGGATATTTATACCGAGTTACGAGGTAGTCAGAACAACCTGACAGTCCTGGGAGAGTGTGGAGTAGGAGGCCGCGCACCTGGCCATTCAAAGCATTTCAAATCAGCAGTCCTCAAGATCCTGGAAGGGTGTGGGTGAGTCCCTGTGGGAGAGCGCTCACTGAGTCTATAGAAGCCCCGGGTTCAACCCTTGTGGAAAAGCAAGATGATAGGGCAGTCGTGGTGCCGGGAAAGTCGTTTAGATCCAGACAGTGAAACACTAGCCAAAGAGATAGAGTCAGACTGCGCCATTCAACAGCTCCTCCCCACAAGTATGGGAAAACAGAAGCTTTGTCAAGACGCCCGGACAATGTAAAGGAACATGGTAAAGGAAAGAGTTGGGGGCAGCATCAACAAACGGTCCAGTCTTAGTGGAGGGTTTACCTGTCATTGTCTCAACTGCTCACAACACTTAAGGGCAGAACACAGGCGCTGAGCCGAGGACCCTGGTCTCTGCTTTTGTGACTGAGATGGGGGTAACAGCTTTAAAAAGACTACACATATCACATCCCCCTGTGTGCACCAAACTCTCTTCCAGGCCCCACACTATCTGCTAAGCAAGACCCCTGCAGGTGGGGTTACACCCTCCTAGGAACACAATGGCCAACAGTAAAGATTATTGGCAGATTTATTAGCTGTGCTATTGTAATTAACATTTTAAATTTCCTTATCCTACGAGAAAGGAAAGCTTGCTCTGCTTTTCAATGTCAGTAAATAAGTCAGACCCGGATTTCACAAACCTAAATGGAATAAGGAGACAGTTTTAATGACAGGCGAGATCAGCCATAGCCCTGGGGTTATCACAGGGCACAGCTCTCCTGATCTTGCTCTCCAGATGCGCCAACCTCTTTGATTTCCCTACACGATCCTTTTTCCATTTCCTCGAGACAAACATTTCCAAAATTCTCGACTATTCCTATTTCTTCCCCATGGCCCCAGACAATATGTGTACGTTGTCTTGATTTGTGAATGTTGGGCCTTACTCACTGGCTACTGATTATTTGAGCTTTTAAATTAAAAATTTAAGTTAGCGTGTGTCAAAACAGCATTTTCTTTTGCTTTCCACTTTTAAAGTCACACTATTCATGTGGGTGTGTTTATGAATGTGCACAAGTGTGATTCAGGAGAGCGGATGGCACACACACGTCCACCATGGTGCAAATGAGGAAGTCAGAGGGCAACTGGGCTCTTTCCTTTCGCTCTGTGTGTGCCTGGGATAGAACTGAGGTCACCAGGCACAGCAGGTGGCATGTTCACCCAATGGGAGCCATCTCTCTGGCCCTGTTTCCTTTTTTTTAATTAGAAGATTTAAATTTACATACTGACAACCAATAAAAGATATGAAGATTGAATAAAAATGGAGGAATTCAGTGAGAATAGTTAGCGTGCAGAACAGCACAGCGCCTTCAACGGCATTGCCAACCAGAAGGCGAAGCGGGTCAGGAAGTGTTTGAACAGCAGTTCCCAACAGAACAGAATCAGGAGCTCATGATTTCTCTCTCTTTTTTTTTTTTTTTTTTTTGTTTTTCGACACAGGGTTTCTCTGTGGCTTTGGAGCCTGTCCTGGCACTAGCTCTGTAGACCAGGCTGGTCTCGAACTCACAGAGATCCGCCTGCCTCTGCATCCTGAGTGCTGGGATTAAAGGCGTGCACCACCATCGCCCGGCTTCATGATTTCTCTTAACTGAACCTGGCAGTGGTGGTGCACACCTTTAATCCCAGTGCTTGGGAGGTTGAGGCAGGAGGAAATTTGTGAGTTCCAGGACAGCCAGGGCTACACAGAGAAATCCTGTTTTGAAAAGATTTCTCATAACTGGTCAGATGCTAGTTCAATCGATCATGACTTTTAGGTTTTAAATATAACATAGATCATATATGTATTGAGATTTAGTTATACAGTAATTGTGACCTTGTCTAACCTGCCACATTCTCTCTATACCTCCTCTTCTGGTCTTCCTTCCTTCCTTCCTTCCTTCCTTCCTTCCTTCCTTCCTTCCTTCCTTCCTTTGTTCCTTCCTTCCTTCCTTCCTTCCTTCCTTCCTTCCTTCCTTCCTTCCTTCCTTCCTTCCTTCCTTCCTTTTTGGAGACAGAGTCTTACTAACGTACTCCACACTGTCCAGGAACTTCCTAGTAGCCCAGGTTGACCTTGAACTCACAGAGACTCACTTCTGCCTCCCTGCCTCTCTAGTCCTGGAAATAAAAGCAGGTGACGTCATATCCAGCCCTTTGTTGTCTGCCTTTCTCTCTCTCTCTCTCTCTCTCTCTCTCTCTCTCTCTCTCTCTCTCTCTCTTTCTCTCCTCTCTCTCTCCTTCTTTCATTATTGGTTTTTCAAGACAAGGTCCCTCTGCGTAGCCAACCTCTCCCATACTGGACCCCTGCTCTCCTGGTAAACTCTGCCTTGAGTACTTCCACTGCATGTTCCTGTGTCCTGCCCTGCCGCTTGTTCACCAGCCTTGGCTGTCGGCGCCCACATCTTTCCGACACAATTTGCTTTCCCCACTTTGCTTGCTTTCTTTGATGCATCCAAGGCTCTGGGGGCCCCAGGCTTCAGCATTTGGGGGAACTGAACATAACCTTTCCTACGTGGGTGTTCAGACCTGCATTTGCATAAAGAGGCAGTCATTTGTGCAGATGAAATGAGCAGTTACGTATGTGCAGACAGATTCTAATAGGTACCGTATGTCCTGGTCCCCTGGACCAATTGGTTATTAATGCAACAGATGGGGCAATTCAGCGTTGGCACGCTCCCCAGATGCCACCCTCCTTCTTCCAGGTCTGCATGCTTCTGGCACCTTCCATCTCTTTGTCACCGCCGAGTGCCTGCCACAAGCAGCCTCCAACACAGGTCCTTAGTTCCAATGACAATTAAATTGTATTTCCTTAATGGGGGTGCCACTGGAGAGACCCCACAGGTCTTTGCCGTGGAAGGGCCTCTCCAGTGAGAAATGATGGGTTTCTAAATTGCCTCCTCTGTGAGAGGCAGGCAGCCTGCGTGGAGCGTTCGGTGTTTTGAAGTTCGCTAAGATGACCCGGGCCTCCTGTGAGGTCGCATACCCCACTCTCTCAGAAAGCACTTTTCCTGATCCGAGCCTAATGAGTTTTTCCTGTAGGGTTAGATCTAAGGTTACAGTGCCCGCTGCTGGGAGTCGCTGGGGGAGGGGAGAGACTTCATGGCTGCCTGGGTCTCTGTGATGTCACACTGATTGCTTGCCTTATGCTAATGAGAAAGAATATCTTTGCTTAAAAATGGGTAAGGCGGTGATCACGCTACCACTTTTCTGCCTTAGGCAAACATGGAGTGGTAGACAATATTGGAGGAATCGGGAAAGGAAGATTTAAAATCCCAGCTCGGCCTGGGCTCGAATTCCCCCTCCCTGACTGACATCTTTTGTTTGCTCAAACTTTTACTCCCATTGTTTCAACAAAGTTTTGAAGCAACCTTGGAGGTAGATATTTTGTCTCCTTTTCTGTAAGTGGGGAAACGGAGGCTCAGAGAAGTTAAGTAGCTCACCAAAGGCAAATAGCTAGGAAGTGACTTACTGAGACTTCCTACCTGACCCTCACAAGGGAAGGGTTTCCCACGCTACTCACTCCCACCCTGAGCTGGTGGAACTGAAGTGAGCAGGCGCTGCTTGTGGAGGTCACAGTTAGTGAAGGACAGAGCGCTGGGGTGCACCCCGGGCCTGGTACCATGCTCTCCTGCGCATTCTTAGTCCTTAGATCTCACCCCAGTACTAGCATCCAAAAACCTTCATCTACAGTGGTAAACTGGGGACCCTAGAAAATGAGCCCCGGGAAAAGCTACGTGTTAGGAGCAAGTTGGGCATGCAGGCTCCAAAACCATCCAGGCTGCAGATGGGAGTCGGTGTAGGTGGCTACAACGTATTCACAGCTGACAGATGTCAACGTCAGATGACAGACACACAGGCACTGGGTATTCTCTCCCAGACCTGCACACATTTGAAATATACTATACTTTACAGAACTTTGAAAAATAGAGCAAGGTATGTTAACCAACATTTTTAGCATCTTGTATGTGTGATGGACTATTGCCAAGCAGTTCTGGGCTCCCAGGACTTCCAGAGAGTGAGAAACCAGAAGCGTGGTCAATACCCAGCTATGGCTCATTGCTGGGATCCGGAGTCGGCCAAACATGAGCTGAACCTCCGTCCTGACCTCTCCTGGCCCCGTGAGCTGCTTACATGTCCACTCCTGTGGTGTCTGCGTGTTTCCTGCAGGTCTGGAACGTATGCTGTCTTCACTCCTTCTGTAGCACCCTCCTGCTCATCCCCCGTGTCCTGCACACGTGTGGTCCTGACCGTGGGAGACACCTTCCTTGATCTTACCAGAGAATGTACATCTGCCTTCCTAGCTGAACCATCCCGCCGTCAGTACTATCCCTTTTCCTGTGGACCAGACACGGTGATACTCAGAAATGTTTTTATATTTGAACTGCTTCCAAGTGTTTGAACATTGCCAAGGAATAGGAATTAAACAATGGCAGCTATTATCATATTGGTTTCTCTTTATTATTACTATTTACATGGTTTTAGTACATGCACCCCTAATCAGATACACATGGTGAAAGTTTGTTGGCAGAATTCCAGCTAAAATAAGGGCTTTTTACACACACACACACACACACACACACACTCTCTCTCTCTCTCTCTCTCTCTCTCTCTCTCTCTCTCTCTCTCTGTCTCTCTCTCTCTCTCTCCTCCCTCTTTCCCTCCCTCCTCTTTCTTTCTTT